>NC_137811.1:8576282-8764629 GCF_963921795.1 Nannobrachium achirus
CCGAGTCTTCATAATCAACAGCCACCTGTTATTTTATATACATCGATAATATATGGATCTTCTCAGTGAGATGTCTCCTGTTTGTACTGTTACTGCTTCTATGGAATGGGGGAAATGCTCTCTGGCGTGCTTGTGTTTGCTCTGCTGTACAGAGAACCAGTGGACTGGGTCAAAAACAGTGGATTGGGTTGCTTGTAGATCGGCTACTTTGGTTTTGAACGGTTGATCCTAGAGGGACGTGCCGCCCCTCTATGGATGCGGGAGGGCAAGGCACAGGCGGCCGCGGTGGTCCGCTGCCCCGGCGGACCACCAAATGGACGGCGCTGCCACGAAAACGCTATAATCAATCAAACAGTTAGGCAGCCTAGGCTACATACATACTGTCTCAGATAGCATACATGCTAGGCTAGCTTGCTTCTCTGTGTTGTAGTTGAGCCAATAAAGGTTATTTGACCATGTTCACCACGACGTTAATCGTCGCTATTGTTGTAAAGACGCAATGAAGACCTGTGTGGCTTCTAACACGTTGTCCAATGTCCACCACCACATCTATAAACAATAGCGCGTGTACTGTATATCCAGTTGTTATTGAATGAAGGGGAAAGGAGGCGGGTCGCTGTCTGAGCAGTGAGCTGCAGTGTAGAGACGTGACGTCACGTTTCTGCGCCGTGCTACACGTTCTGTGGGGGAACCCTTTTTGGTGTATCACCTAACACGCTGTGCCACTATGGTCAGAGAGCGGCCCGGTGCTACGCTAAAACTCAGGCACCCATTGAATTCTGTGACCATGCAGTGGCGCACAAAATGGCGTTGTGGATTCAAAACACAGACTGTCGTTAGTTTTATCATCTGTTTTAAGACTTTCTACGCGGATTTCATTTGTGTTAACGTAGGGTAAAGTAGCATGCCTTCACCCATGAACAATGGTGGCGTCTGTGGACTTTTTAAAATATTTATTTTTTTCGCGACGTGGTAAATTATTTTAACGTGGACTCCAATGGAGGCAATGCGTCCGTGGGACCCCAGAACAATGACGTGAATGCGTCTCTAGGCAACGTGAATGCGTCAGAGACGCGTGACGCGCACGTAATGACGTCACTGATTGTGGTGTATTTGTTTTTAGTAGGCACTGTATGCACATTACAACAAATTTCTGTGTAAACAGACAATAAACTGACTTGAACTTGAACTTGCTTCATCATACAAGGCCGTCGCACAACTGTAGTGAAAACAGCAGATCTACAAGCACACAACGCCCTCATACGCGAGGCGTTGTGTGCTTGTAGATCGGCTGTTTAAATCATTTTTTAAATGATAAATACAATACTGGCTTTCAAGCAGTTTCACGGGGCACACTTGACCCTTCTCAGGGGCACACCAAAGGTCCCCAGGCACAGTGTTTTATTAGAATCTAATATACCTTCAATCCTCATATTCGAGGAAATTTGTTTACCAGCCCTGGTGTGTGTGCTTGCATGCGTGCGTGTTCCTTACGTGCGGATCATGTCCCAGTACTGCAGCGTGTGCCAGGTCCCCACGCTGGCCCTGTAGAGCTGGCTGCCCTCGGCGGGGGGCCAGCAGTGCTCCAGGTACGGTGCGGGACCCCCGAAGTTGACGTTGAGCTGCGAGGGGACACGCACCTCCAGGTAGGCCTTGTCCAGCCACCACTCCTCCAGCTGGGGGAAGACCAGACACACAGCAAAGACAATGGTAAAGATCTCCTTGAACCGGTGTCGATTTGGATTTTGTCTTAACTCATTCACTGCTTTTTCAAAATGGCCCCCCGAGTTCCTCACTGCCACGTTCCTAAATTTCTAGTGCACGGATCAATTTTTAGTGCACGGATCGTGCACGCCCATGCCTAGATCATGCACCATATGTGTAGTACTTTTTCACAGCTTTCAAACAAAACAATCTGCTTGGAAATCCGTTCAGGCATTCATGAGATAGAAGCCTTCAAAGTCAAACAAAACAAACAAACATGGCTGCCTTTTTGAAAGATGTGTTTGTTATGGGGCTAAACATGCAATTTCGCGATTGCGTTTTTTTTTTCAAAATGGCTGCCAACTCAGGAAACTCGGGCCGTGGCAGTCTGGGGGTACTGAAATAACTCGGGAAACTCGTGGCTTGGCTATGAATGGTTAAGTGGCATTTCCATAAAGCTTCTTAATGCTCATTTAAGGCTTATTCGCAAAATCTTTTTATGGAAACACTTCAAAATGTGAATAAACTTTCATTATCCGCAAAAGAAATGATCCACTTGGAGGAGGTGGATTTTGAGGCTTTATCGAAAAAACTAAATGCGCATTTGTGAATGGAAACGGGTCAGACAATAAATGCGAATAAATGATGACGTTCTGGTCCATATCGTCCTCCTATAACACTTTCCCCCGCCGCTTAATTAACGATCATTGTATAGCGTTAGCCCACAAAACAAACCGGTTGTTACACACAGACTGACCCTTCGCCATCACACCGTGTTGCGCGTGCCAAAAGTGTCCGTACAAGCTCACAGCAGCTCGCATCTGCGACGCTGCAGGATGAAGTCTGCCCAGAGGACTCAACCCGGCGGCCGGGCCGGCCGCCTCGGCTCGGGGACAGCCCCGGCCGGGGTTGCTTGCTCTGTGCCCCCACCGGGCACACTTTCTCCGCGGCGGTGCGTCGCAACCGGCTCTGGGTCGGGATGAGTGTGCAGCGAGTCATAGCAGTGCCCTCACGTCTCTCAGTCTGAAAAAATCAGCCCCATCCCAGCTCTGTGCACTGTGTGTGCAAGCCCGCGGGAAGTGTTTACAGCACGTTGGTCAGACGGACCCAGGCAGGATCTCCCAAGAACCGCATTTCACCAGTTTAATGGAAACAGGCTAAATTCGCTTTGTCTTAATACGCATTAATACGCTTAATACGCTTAATTCACTTCCCGAATTCGAATAAGTTTAGGGAAACATGGCTTTAGTCATGGTCGTTTCGATACAATTCTGTCAACAGTAGTTTTAGTCATATTTTATTGCCTAAACCAGTGGTTCTCAACCTGTGGGATCGGGATCCCCAGGGTAGGGGGGTCCCCAAATTATTTTCGGGGGTCCGCAGATGATTAGCTTAATGTGCAACATTGTTTTCCCACTCAACAGTAAACAAACCAACGAAAAGTTTAAGTTTGTAGATGGTATATGCACATTTCTAAAGTGACAATTTAATGACTTTTTAATACCTCTAGAATGACAAATTAAACATTGGCCAACTTGTCAAAAATTAGAGGCAGACATTGTGAAGGCGTTGTGAGCATGCAGATGAAGCAGGGCTTTACTTTACGAAAGAACGTACAAATTTGAAACTTGGAGATACGAGGTTTCCACCCGACAACGACGTTATGCTGTTTTTTGTCTAACGTTCCCCCCAGAATTTGATGCTGGGGTTCGAGTGGTTCAAGTGTTTAAGTGACAAATGAACCTTGTTGATTCTTGATTCTCACAGCACCAGGCGTAAATCGTTAAACCTTGTGCTGCGATGCAGTGCTACAATGTCATGTATAGTCCAGGCTCTGTATCGAGTATCAGTGCACTAATGTTACCACGAGAATGCCAAGGTGTTGTACATGCAAGAACGAAAGCAAACCCTTGCTTCTGAGGCAAGACACTGACTCTCCCCCCCCCCCCCCCCCCCCCCCCCCCCCCCCCCCCCCCCTACCGAGATGGAATACTTCATAAAACATGTTGTATCTTAATTAAGTATCTTAATTTGCAGTATCAAACGCCCAAACACACGATTTCTGGACAGTTTCTACCGTGAACAAGGCCTGCCTGAGATGGTTTTTGATCATGTGAAACATGCATTGTTGTTTGTTTGTTTTAACCTTTCCCATACATTTCCATGCTGCAAAAACAAAAGTTTTAAAACAGCACCTTATGGCATCGTCAAAAGAAAAAATTTAAGCAAATCCATAAATTAGAAAACACATTTTTAAGTAGTGAAAATAAACGATCTACCAGCTCAGCTAATTTGGGTCCTGGGCAAACGTCTCATTTCTCTTTTGGGTCTCGAGCTGAAAGATTTGGGAACCACTGACACCAAAAGGGGTTCACGTCCTAAATGGGTGAAGTAAAGATTGAAATGGTGTAACTGTAAGTCCTACCCAGTTCCTGTTGGTCCGGGCCCTCTGCAGCAGCGTGTGGTGCAGGCGTGCACCCACACCCTCTTTGAAGCGCCTCACCCTGGCCTCCGTCGCCCGGTACTCCTCCTCTGACGCAAAGGGCCGCACTGGAGGCCAAACATGGTGGACAACAGGTTAACCCCTCCAACGCACCATAAAAGAACCACTAGACACTGAAGCTTACCACCGACTTGCTGCCTCCCACAAGGTTCAAATGCTTCCAGTAGCATCAGTTTAGCAAAAGCTAGGGTATGGCAAAGATGGGAGTCCTCATGCGCACGGCCACAGGGGGTGCGCGAAAAAAAGACGTGTTTTGTCCGTTTTTTTACCCGGGTTTCTATGGTTTCTTGGGCTGGATATGGCTACACTTGGCATGTTAGTAAACGTGCCACAATTAACAATAATGCATTGCACCTGTGCAGCTGACCTGCGGAACCTGGGAATATACCATTTTGTCACGATGGGGAGAATACAAGTGTGGAGAATATACAGTAATTATACTACCTTGTTAAAGTGACCCATTTTGTAGTTATTTTACTGTATTTTAACAACATAATAACCAGCACAGATAGACAAAGAGACATCCATAGATTTATATTTAAAAGTAACTTTTATTTCCCCACCTGGACCCGTACCCAATTGACGCCCCTGCATGCTTCCATCGTATAGTCTGGAGCAACGGAAGCTCCTAAAATGAATCCAGCGCAGAGCATTGTGTATAGAGAGTTCTGCCAATGCGGGGTCAGAAACGGCACCGGTCACGTGGTTCATGTACGCCGGAAATGTCACTTTCTCCCCATAGATCCCAATAGTGCTTTGTCACTATTCTCCAATAGATATGTATGTAAGACCTGGCCCTAAGAAGTGAATGGATATATCTGCTATTTTTGAATAGCCAAAGCATAAAATAATAGTTAAATAGTAGTTACTGTATAGCTTCATAGACCCAGAATAGGGATGCTAGGGTTCGAGTGGTTAAAGGAGTAGTTCACCCCCAAAATGACTTTTTTTCTATTGATTAGTCACGCCATGGAGACTAGAGTTCAATAATATTTTTAGTTTTTTGTCACATTCCTAAGACAAAAATTTGATAACAATAAATGTACCCCCATTCGTTCCGGATGGTGACCCGTTTCGAAACGGGTCACCATCCGGAATCAATGGGGGTAAATTTACTTAGGAATGTGACAAAAACCAAAAAATATTATTGAACTCTACTCTCCATGGCATGAGTAATCAATAGAAAAAAAGTCATTTTGGGGGTGAACTACTCCTTTAATGTACAAACATTTGGCGACCCAAGTAGTAACGGGGGGTCCCAGAAGGTTGAAATCTGCTGTCCCTATTCTGGGGAGGGCGAGCATTCTGCAAAAATAGACGATCTACAAGCTCACAAGGTGTCGCTTGATATCTTGTGTACAGCCAAAACACGACGTGGCCTAGTATAGAACTCTGGGGGACTCTGGTCAACTTCGTACACTTCGTTTTAAAACATGTGTATATAAAAAGAACCAAGCATTGTTCCTTTCCCACCTGCGTCCAGGTATTTGGACAGGGAGACGTCCAAGGAGGGGACAGGGAGGGGTGGCAGGCTGTCCTGGTAGTGGAATGTCCTCTCTGGACGGACCTCTGACACCTGGTTAGCCATGTCTTCCCCTGCCAAGGAGGAGGACAAATCATTCGTTCATGCTTAATTCACCCATTAAGGCCCTAGACCTTAGGTCCGATTAACCTAGCGTCACCGACCAACCAATTGTTATGGGTCAGGAGGAGTGAAAAAAAAGAAGAATATATATATATATATATATATATATATATATATATATATATATATATATATACAGGGGTTGACACTAAGGTCTCAGAGGCACTTGTCAGTCGGGCAAGTACAGGTCATGTTCTACTTGCCCAAAGGTCATGCCCATTGCCCACTTGCCCGAAAAGTAAATCGTCCATTATAAAATATACAATTAGGGCTGTCACGTTATGACATTTTACATGACGATTAATTGTCACTCAAATAATTGGCGATTAACGATTTAATTGTGTTTTTGTCGTTGATAATTACATTTCTGTTTGGCTTTTAGGCTTTGAAGTTGTACATGGTAGATATGACACATAACCTAAATATACAAATTATATAACTATGCTTATAGACAGAAATCTTGTTTTGTGTTTTTAGACAGTTGCGTCCCTTCTCAAATAAGCACTTGCCCGGTCACACAACCTGAAAGCAAACTCCACCTGCCCGAAGGTTTTATTTACCTGCCGGGGGCAGGTGGGCAAGTCTTGGTGTCAATCCCTGTATATATATATATATATATATATATATATATATATATATATATATATATATATATATATATAGCGAATTTGCGGTGATGTTGTGGTGCTTACTATTGGTACTTTCTCAAAATATGTTGAGATTTGTCATGAATACATATCAGTAATGCCAATACATGCTGTCATAACTATGTGGGTAAAGGCAAATAGGCTTAATGGAAACAGCGACAACGGTAAAATGACATAACTATAATGCAGCCTTTGAAACGAGGAAAAGATAACACTTGGCCTATGCACGACGCCATAACACAATGTTACATGATCCAAAATCTAAATATCATGATATTAATGCTCAGCCCTGCACGACACAACTTAATGCACTTCACATGCATCTAATTAGTAGTTACATAATGTATATTAATTCATGTGTAATAACATAAACAAATAAAATATAAACAATTCTCTCAGGATTATGGCAACTAGTTGTCTGTTTGTCTGTTGGTTGTTTTTTGATATTGTAGCCTAAAGCAGTGGTTCTCAAACCCAAATTGACATGCATTAGGGTTAGTAGTCTAATGCCCATTTAATGGAATTTCTATCTCTTGGACCCCAATTTTTTATTGTAAAATCAATGTTAATTTAACTCTGAGAGTGTACAAATGGGAACCAAATAACATGTCCATTTGGTTTTGTACACTATCCAAGGGTCCATTTGGTTACTAACTAGCTCTGGACCATGACCAGAGCTAGTTCCTATAGGCTAGTTAGCTGGGGACCCCCTGGAACTCCATCAAGGACCCCTGGGGGGCCCCGTACCCCAATTTGAGAACCAATGGCCTAAAGTATCCTTGGTGTTCATGAAAGGTGATAGGCCTATATAAATTCAAGCTATTATAGTAGTAGTAGTAGTAGTAATAGTATCATCCATTACGTTTGCATATGATTTAAACGTAGCTAGTGGGTTTCCTGCAGGTTGTGCACATTCCATGCCCCCAGCCTACATACACAAGCGCAGCGCACACAGCCTCACACGACCCCTTTGCAAGTCAGATTAATCATAAACAATGTGGAGAAAACCAGTTATAACTTCAGGATAATATGCAACCCTATTGCGATCTGATGACATTTCATATCAACCCTAATTAATAACAACAACACATAGGCTAGAATGTATCAGTTTAACCGTTAGATTAAACATCGATAGACATACAGTACATTCGAATAGATCGGACAAAACGCCATCCCGCTAAATAATACCGACCCGGCAGGGTCCCATCATGCAAAATACAATGCATGCAGAGCAGAGGTAAACAGCGATCGCAACTATTTATTAAAGCCTTATTTTTTGCCATTGTAATGAATAACAGAGTACAATTTGAGCTCACCTTGTGGACACAGTACGGCGGTGTGGAGAACTTCAGAGACAGTGTTGGGTTATTTATTCCCTGCGGCGGAGCCTTCGCTGTTGTTAAACACTGTGAACGGCCGAGTTACCTTTGCCCTAGTTTCAAAGCCTGGTTTCCATTTGCTGCCGCGCGCTCGTATCCGGTCTAGGGCCCGCCTACTGTATCCGGTCATTTTGCACGCACACACGCATGGCAGGCACGCGTGCCGTGTCTGCATCCGCTCCAGACCGGATCTTTGACGTGCAAACGGAGTCGGTCCCGGTAGGATCCTATAGCTCTGCTGCCGCTGCCAACACCCGGAACACACAATACACACATCCCATAGCCCGGGGAGACGCAGGCGTGCATCTATTCTGCATCTAGCTTAAGGCAATTGACCTGAACATTTGAACTCAAATCTTTGCTTCTAGTTGAATAAATGTCTGGGTTTCCGAGGCTAAGTTCTGGGTGGTCCGCTGGTCCCTGGAACAAAATATTTTTAGATGGGGTTCCGCGGCCAAATACATAGCAAGAAGCAGCCTATCATTTTGGGGGTCCTTGACATGACAACGTTTTAGAACCACTGAAATAGCAACATAAGTTTTTTAAATGTTCACTCTGAATTTGAGTCTTGCCTCAAGCTAGATGCAGAATCATAGAGTATTGCAGAATAGATCAAGTGGGTTTGGCATGGCCCGGGGGCCGCGCACACGCTGTGATTGGTTGTCGTTGTAAACAACCTGCTAGGCTTTTCTTTCTTTCTTTCTTTCTTTCTTTCTTTTTTTCTTTTCTCTCTCTCTCTCTCTCTCTCTCTCTCTCTCTCTCTCTCTCTCTCTCTCTCTCTCTCTCTCTCTTTTCCCCTCGTCAGTGGTGGAAAAGTAGGCTACTAAAAAAATAAAAATAAAAAAATATATATATTGGCATCAACAAAAGTTAAAATAACCTACTGATTATGCAAAATGTCCCATTTCAAGTTTTCAAATGTAGCCTATACAAATCCTTTGAAAATAGCAAATCTACAAGCTCATGATAATCAAAATCTACAAAGTAGGCCTAACTAGTAACCTAACTAGTAATCCTTTAAGTGCAGTACACCACTGGTCTTTATTGACAAAAACATCCATAGGCCTACATACAAACAAAGAGATCATAGGATTTAGTTAAAATAATTGTCAATATTGTGTAAATTGATTTAGCTCTTCTCGTGTATAAATATCGTTCAGTATTGCGTTAGAAATCAAACAGTAGCCTACATGATCTGGCCAGTGTAGAGAGAAGTTAGACATCTTTACAAAATGTGTGCATCATCGAACAATTGCATCCATGACATCTATGGGCGAAATGAAATCATTGCACTCATGGGTGGCATAGATAGAATAATCTACTGTATTCAATAGCTTATTCTCAAACCAGGACCCGATTTCATGAAGGAACTATTTTTATTTATTTATGGTGCAATTTCTGAGTTGAAATAACATACAGTAGCAGCAAGGGGTTGACACTCTCAGAGGTCCCATGCAGAGGCACTTGCCCGTCAGGCAAGTAGGCCCTACAGGTCATGTTCTAGTACTTGCCCAAAGGTCATAGCCACTAATTGCCCGAAAAGTAAATTGTCTATTATAAAATGATCTAGGTAAAAAAAAGAAAGAAAAAAAAAAAACTTTCTGAGGCTTCATCACCAGTGACCAAGCAAAGAGGAACCATCATAATATTCATTGCATCAAGAACAAGCTGCCGGGAAGCACAGATGATTGGATGCTGTTTATTTACATATCTTTGTGTTACATCATACTCTGTGAAATCATTGTTGCCACAATTCCTCAAACGTAGATATTTCAGTAGGCCCTCTTCATGAGCTAAATAAACTGTCTGTAAAAAGTATCATATCAAAAAAACTGTTTCGTGTGGAATACCTGGAATAAGAAATGATAACAGCCTTTCATTACAAAGTATATTATTTTGTACATAATGATTAAAAAAGAATGTACCCACCAATTTATTTATGACCAACTTACTGTATGTATGGACGGGTTAAGAATTTGCCTTGGCTTCCAGCACCATGACTCATGTAATACACAGTGCATGGTTGGAGACAACATGCAAGGTATAGCCTATATCGACGAAGACGGCTTGAAATGAGGTATTATTAGTGTATGTGTCAAATGAATTAACAGACACACTATGCATGCGCGTAGCACATGCAAAAAAGCAGTCCATCTGTAACCAGGTCAGGTTATTTCAATAAAACCTATGTGTACTGTGCAGTGTGAAGGCATGGATATGCTATTCATTATCTGGGTTAGGCATGCAGTGGACCTAAAGCAGTGAAAACATTCAAAACAACATAATGCAATTGTTTCTTGGTATCGAGGTATTCAACAACGTTATCGAATATCGAAGGTTTTCACAATATCGCCCAGCCTTACTTTGCACCGCTTGAATTTATATATTTCTTTTCACCTTTTTTTATACCACAATTTTGCAACCCATTTTTAATTTTTCCCAGTGCCTATTATCTAATGTAATCCTGGGAGCAAAACTCCCTCTGCCAACCCTTTGAGAGCAACGGACTGACCTCATGATTACTTCTATGCATGAGGAGGAGTCCAAGTCGCTTCTTTTCACCTGAAAGGGGAGACATTCCCCTGTTGAACGTAGCGTGTGGAAGGAACACATTATTCCAACCAGTTCCTTTCCCCTCCATCAGGCGCCCCGGCTGGCCAGGGGGAGGCAGTATAGAGACCAGGATTTCTGCATGTTTTTTGTGAGGGTTTTTGTGAGGGTATCCTAGGAGACATGGGGAGAACATGCAAACTCCACATATGTTTGTTTGACTGAGACTGTAGAAGATTTATGTCACGTGACAACATGTTCTCTGTTTCTCTGTTTGTGTCGTCATTACATGGTCAAAGAAGAAGATGCATTGCATTGTTGTCCGGCGTGGTCAGACGGTTGACGCTGTGTGATTGTCATAATCCAAAGATGGGGAAGCGCAAGTTCAGCGCAACATGTTTGCAGATATAGAAATGCAAGTCATGTTTGCCACCAGCAGTAAACAAACATAGGCCAACGGCTAAAGTGTGATGTCAAAAGACATTTGAATTTGGGGAAGATGGGGGGGAAAGCTGTCGGGCCTTAAATTAGGCTATAGCCCAGAGGTCTTCAACAGGGGGTCTGGGACCACTAGGGGGTCCTCAGAGTTACTACAGGGGGTCCTCCAAATCTTTGTGTGATAGAAACCCTTTTTCTCTTTTTTTATATCAACCACTTGAACCCTATAGCGTCCATATTCCGAGAACTTTAGACAAAAATAGCAGATCTACATACAAGATCTACAAGATCTAGATCGGCTATTTTCGGCAAAGAGGTTTGGTGTAGAGGGGAAAAAGAGCAGACTAAGTACAGAGTGAAAGTCAAGTTTATTAAGTATTGACAGTTCTAGTGGTTAAATATCTGAAACCATAAATTGACATGAATCCAAAATGCACTGATGATTGTGCTGTCAAACGATGAAACTATATGGAATCTATGAAAAGGTTGTGGGGGTCCCTAGCTGCTTCATCTCTCTCTCAACTAAGGGGTCCTTGGCCTGAAAACATTGAAGCCTATAGCCTATTTGTTGAGGTCTCAATGAGGTCTTAAAAATGAATGCATTTTAAATTCCCATAGTGATTAATATAACAATAACAAATAGGCACACCCTGAGAAATGCTGGAAAGTCTCTCCCCAGCCACTAACAGGGCGCCAGTGGCTCAGGGGCAGAGTTGCTGTCTTAGAACACGGAGAGTTCCCGAAGGGTTTCAGTTCGATCCCGGGCTCCCCCAGAGTTAGTGTTGAAGAGTCCTTGAGCAAGACTCTGAACCCCTAGTTGCTCCCGGTGAGCAGGTTGGTGCCTTGCATGGTTTCCTCTGCCATGAATGTGTGTGTGAATGGGTGAATGTAATGAACAATCTATGTAAAGTGCCTTGGATAAAGGTGCTATATAAATGCACCATTTACAGGCTGGGCACTAGCAATTTTGTTGTTTAGAGCAGTGTTTCTCAACCTTTTTTCTGCATGGGCACACTTTTCATGTCCCAAGAATCCATGGGCACACCAACATAATACGATGGGTGTAAATATCGTCACTGTCGGGAAGAAACCTTGTATTTCCAAGTTTCAAATTTGTACGTTTCTTCGCAAGCCCTGCTTCATCATACAAGGCTGTCACACAACAGTAGTGAAAACAGCAGATCTACAAGCACACAACGCCTCGCACCGCGTTGTGTGCTTGTAGATCGGCTGTTTTCACTAGTTTAAATCATTTTTTAACTGATAAACACAATACTGGCTTTCAAGCAGTTTCAAGGGGCACACTTGACCCTTCTCAGGGGCACACCAAAGGTCCCCAGGCACAGTGGTTGAGAAACACTGGTTTAGAGTTAGACAGTTGCTATGTGTGGTGACATGCTATCCTAGAAGTGGTGGAATAAGTACTCAGATATTACATGTCAAAGTAGCACTACCTACCACAATATAAAAATACAATATAAACAATATAAACGCTTACGTAAGTCAAAGTAAAAAAGTGTTATCAGTAAATACTTTACACTGTATCCTAGTTACATTGTAGCACTTAATATGTTTATTTAGGCCTATATATTGATTGATTTATTCATATAGCCTATGCTATAGCCTATTCTTGACGGCAGACCCTGTTGTTAATGCAGAAAACTAGGAATTCTCTGCAGCCCTTATGGTGAAAAGTAGAACAACACTGCCCCCTGCAGACCAGTGCTTGCCGTTAGTTCTTATTGTTCAGCTATATGCATAATAGTATACATCAACCTGAACCAACTGACACATTTGTGTTTCAATATTATGTCGAATTAAACATGTTTAAGTTATTTCGAATCTAATAACAAGAAGTTGTTATTAGAATAATCAGAAGTTGATGGGGTGGCATGGACTCCCGCAGTCTTTCGTTGTGGTCATCTATTTTTGGGACCTCTCAGAACAGTACGCCAGCCAGTTAATGTCCAATTTTCATAATATTAATCATAATATTATAGTTGTTTTGGATGTTCTAAAACATTAATTTATTACACATTTAAAGCAGCCAGAATAACCTTTCTGACTTTTGGTTGGGGTCTTTCCTCACATGGTAGCCCCCAGACTGATAACCCTGTGACTATGCAGAACAATGTCAAATTAGATCATAATTGAAGCATGAATGTTTTTGTTGCGGAGCTCTGATAACAATGGGTTCCGGGACCCAGAGTACTACATAGAGCCTGCCAAATCTTTTATGGGATAGGAACTGTACTGTTGATTCTTCTTTGCTTTGTTTTTGTTTTCCCGCTGTACACAACAGTACTATCTTCTTGTCTGACTTCTCTGTACTAACTTTAAACTGCTGTGCCTCCTTTGGGCGACTCCCCCCCAGAATGACCCTAGCTGTCAAAGATTTTCCTAGGGAAACTGAATTTCAGTCTTTGTTAGATATGTTACTAGACACCTTTACAAACTTATTGGTGAAGAACCTTTTTGGTAAGGAATTTATTCCAAGATTTGACACTATTTCTAAAGATATCCCCTGACTATAGGGTGGATTCACACTGCGGTCTGATTGATTCGAACTGTTCCCGAAAACAGTTGCCTGGTCCCCACTGACCAGTATTCACATTGGCCAAAATTCTTCTGTGCCAGGCAGGGCAGGAATTTCAGGGAGGACATGAAGGCCATGGCCGTCGTTGCCCCTCAGTTTGGCCTTGTGCCCTTCCAAAAAAATGGCATGCCCTAAGGCCACAGTGGCCTTAATGCACCAGCAGCTTACAGTACTACTTTCTCCTCTGTCTTGTCAATATGTAGACACCAGGGTCTCTTTCTTGTCATCTATTCTAGACACCAGTGTCTTGTTGAGTCCCCATTGTTAAACCAATCCAGTGACTTTGATTTGTGCATGGCTGAGCATAGATCAGATTGAAAATACCCATTTATTTATTTCACAGCAGATAGTCTACATATTACATTTTAAATCATCCTTAAATTCAATTAATTATTTCAATGGACTAAAATCTTGTTTTATTGTATGGCCTTCCTGCCCTGGCATTTGGCCTTTGTGCCCTCAAATGATGAACAACCCCAAAGGCCAAGTGTCCTTACCCCTAAAACAACAAAATTCCAGGCCTGGTGCCTGGACTCCCTGGAGTACACTTCATTCAACTGTAATTGTATTTGTGTGCCTCCCGGGGGTGCTGTTGACTATGCTAACCGAACATTGCCCAAATTTGGTGTGAACAGTGAACAACACCATAGGCGATTTTAAGGGGTGTCCTAGGGTGCACGTGCACCCCCTGGCCGCCAGGCGGCCATTTTGATTTTTTTTTTTTGAAAAATATATATATTTTTTTTTAAATAAAAAAAATATATATATATATTTTTTTTTTGTAATGTAACTTTATTTTATAATTATTAAATAAAACAGTGATCGTGATTTGTAAAATGTGCGCAAAAAGAGAGGTGGAGGGGCAAGTATTTCAGCTTGCTTGCTTGCAATGTAAGACCTATCACTGCTTGGCGACGGCGCTGTTGGCAGACTTGGCAGGCACTGTGGGTGGGCTGTGAGATTAACACCTGTGCTGGCCGGCTCTGATATGATGACCCACAATTCCTTGATTTCCTTATCTGTTTCCGCCCGCCTAAAACAATATGGATACAGCGGCAGAGCAGCAATAATGGCGAAACGAACTATAAATACAAAGACAATTGACCAATTCTTTATAAAAAAGAGCAAACCCAGTGCCACAACCGATAATTCATCATCAGGAAATGTGAACACGGGTTCACTCGACACTGACAGTAATGCTAATGAACGCGAACCAGAGGAGGTGGACGGAGCTTGCAGCAGCAGTGATCCAGCCACCGACATCACTGTGGAAGGCTCGCCGTTGCCGGAGGCCGGGGCCCCGGTTCCTCCACAGCAAGCAAGCCCCACTACAGACTCAACTGTTGTTACCCCAGGCCCAGACCCAGAGGAGCCAAATGAAGCCAACTTTGTTCATGAAAGAGACCCTTGCCATGGCCCGGATAAAGCTAAGCAGTTTTTGGCTTTGGGTCCATATCAGCCAGAAGATGTAGAATGTCCATTAAAGACCGCTGGCGAAAAACAACGCAAATTCAGAAAGGAGTGGTTTAAAGATTTTGCCTGGCTGGAGTATAGCGTGCGCCATGACCGGGCGTTCTGCTTTCCATGTCGGGCCTTTGGTTCTGAGAACACCGAGCAAGCTTTCAGGAGGACAGGTAAATAAAGACACATCTCTGTTTACACAATGCTGTTGTACTCCCTCCAAGTGCATAGTCTATTATGTTCCCTTTTTTCAACTGTTTCGTTATATTGCTTTAATGCTTTGGCAATGTAATCTATGTTTTCTCATGCCAATGAAGCTAATTTAATTTGAATTGAATTTACAGGGTTTCAGGCATGGAATAAGGCTAAACAAACTTTTCGTGACCATTCTACAAGAGAGAACCACATTGATGCCTTGGGCAGATGGCAGGGATACCTGGCGTCGCTGGAGAAGGGAAGCGTCGCGTCAAAATTGGATACCCAGAGACGGGCATTAGTAGAAGACAACCGTGACTATTTACAAGCCGTCATTCAGACGGTTTTATTCTGTGCTCACCAGGGAGTACCTCTAAGAGGACATGATGAAGGCGAGGACTCTTTAAACCAAGGAAATGTGAGAGAACTCATGCAACTGCGTTCAAATGACAGTGAACTAATTAGACGGATGTTTACCCTGAGAGAGAAGCGCTACACCTACGTCAACAGTGAGTCTCAAAACGAAATTCTTGATTTAATGGCTAAACAAGTGCTAGAAAAAATTGTATCTGAAGTTAAGAATGCAGGTGTGTTTTCCATAATTGCAGATGAAACAATGGATTTGTCAAAACATGAACAAGTTGCTCTCATTCTCCGTTATGTATCTGAATCACTAGAGATTAATGAACGCTTCATTGGGTTTTATCGTACAGAGCTGACTGATGGTGCTTCACTTGCTGCTTTAATTAAAAACACACTGGAAAAATTGGACTTAGATATAAACGCTCTGAGGGGCCAGTGTTATGATGGGGCAGCCAGTATGCGTGGTCCTTATAAAGGGGTTGCATCCCGTATCCTAAAAGAAAATCCCCTTGCTTTCTATGTTCATTGTCATGCGCATATATTGAATTTATGTGTTGTTGACATGGTTTCTAATGTGCCTACAGTCCGAAATGCTTTTGGTACACTTCAGACACTAAGGAATTTCATTGAGGGCAGTGCTAAGCGCCACGCTGTATTCGAACGAATGACAGCTAGTAAACCATTCGCAGGCGGGGCTGAAACACTCAAGTCGCTCAGTGACACCCGGTGGAATTGTCGTTTGGAGGCTATAAAAGGAGTGTTAGATAACTATGATGAACTCGTTAATACTCTAGAAGAAATAGCCGAATCCAATGATAAAGCAGGTGTAGAAGCAAATTCACTGCTTAAAAATATCCACGATTTCAGCTTTATTTACTGTATGGTCTTCATGCGCAGGGTTTTAACTCAGACAGATAGTCTAAATAAACTGTTGCAGACAAGAAACTACAAATATGACACTGCATTTGCAACAGTAAAAGCGACTGTTAAAACCATTAAGGATATTAGAGGGGGAGAGTTTGCTTCTCAGGTTTTCCAGTATGTTAGTCAGATCTGTGAAAGAAATGGTTTTGCTGGTCCTAGTGTGCCACGCAAATCAGTGTTTAACACAGCAGCGGATTATTACCGATGTGATATTCTGTATAGAACACTGGACACACTCATACAACAGCTTGAGGGGCGCTTTTCTGAAAACGATTTTCATATCCTCCAGTGTCTTGCTGATGTTGTAACCTCAGATAGCCCTCCAGAAAAAAGTGTGACAGACGTATGTCAAACATACACTCTTGATGCAGATGTTCTGAAAGCTGAAATCTCTGTAATGACTTCCATGTACAGGGAAGAGAATGTGCGCAAAAAAAAAGAAATGGAGGACACGACACTGTTTGAAAAGAAACTTGCTTTTTTTCAAGAGAAGGGAATGCATAATTCTGATTCATTTGGTACATTAAAACACGTCTACACACTGTACCTCACCATACCAGTTACGAGTGCTTCAGCTGAGCGCAGCTTCTCTACTTTGAGACAACTAAAAACGTATTTACGGACAACCATGACTGATAAAAGAGTGTCAGATATAGGCATTTTACAGATTGAGAAAATACACGAAATTAAAGTGCAGAAAATAATTGAAAGGTTTGCAAGTGCCAAAACCCGGAGGCTGCAGTTCATTGTGTAATAAGGATGTGTCTACTATTTGTTTTTGTGAAATGCTTATTTGACACTGTAAATGACTGCTTGATTGCTTGATGAATGATGATTAACTTGATGTTTGGCTTTGCTGCCTCTGTCTGCAAAATAAGTAAATAAATCCTATACTAGACATGCTCATGGTGTCTAGAAAAAGAAGCACCTGTTTTACACTTTTTTTGTTTATATTGTGTTACATTTGGGTACAAAATTAACTGCAGAAATCCGCTAAAACAACATTACAAAACCGCTAATATCGTCGTGCACGCGCACTGCGCGCGCGTGCATGAGGCGCGCGCTGCGCGCGCGTGCATGAGGTAATAGAGGTCGTGCACCCCCTGCTGGAAGAGGCTAGAATCGCCTATGGTGAACACTATACCAAATTATTCAACTGTGTTAGTAATGCAGGCCTGTCAATGCTCCTGGATTTCCCAGGAGTCTCCTGGATTTTGACCCCATCTCCTGGGCTGGGAATCTCCTGGATTTCAAACTCCCAAAATTCACCAGAACACAGGAAATGACTGTTAAAAATGTTCTGGGGGAGGACCCCCAGACCCCCCACTTTAGGGGTGGGGGCAATGCATGCAACAGATATTCACTTTAGTAATGACTTAAAGATGAGAATTAAAGATGTCATCAAATCTGTACACCAACATTTGGCATTTTAAGGCTGAAATTGTACCCATGCTAGTAAAGCAAGGCTGATAAAAGTATCAAGCATGCAAGATCATACAGATATTCACTTAAGTAATGACTTAAGATGAGAAATCATTATCAAAGAAAGATGTATTAGGCCTACTTTGCTTCAGTCATCAAATCTGTATACATACATTTGGCATTTTAAGGCTGAAATTGTACCCATGCTATAGTAAAGCAGGCCTGATAAATGTATCAAACATGCACAAATTTCAACAGAACACAGGGAAAAAAAATATAGGCCTATGAAGTTTTGGGGGAAGGAACCCCAGTCCCCGGTTGGGGAGTTCCACGTACCCCCAATAAATCTCCTGGATTCTGACAGTCCAATGTTGAACAGCTTGGTAAAGTGATTGTTGTTGATAATATTGATTGTGCCAGTAATGTGGTAGTTAGGTCAAGTGAGGTGTCTGATGCAATTGATCTGCTTGTTAATAACAAAGCATGTGGTTTAGATCATAATACGATCTTAATATGCTCTGCAGTAATATTATTACTGCAGAGCATATTAAGTATGCCAGCTATAGACCTAAACCAATGCTAGCAATGTGTTTCACTGGTTTTATGGTACATGGTGTCCTACCTAATTCAATTCTGTCTGTGTTATTGGTCCCTGTCCTTAACTCTCCCCACGCTTCGAACGATAACGCTCGCCCCATTTTTTACAGAACGTCGATGCCAATACGGCGCTCGTTCGGTTCGTTCGTCTGATGACTGTAAGCTGATGAGGCGTCGCGCGGCCGTTTACTGTAAACACATTTTCCGCTGTGATGGTGTAAAAAATCCATTATGCGTTAGATCAACGGAGAACAATTCACTTCCTTGTTGATTTCCTCTGGCCCGGAGGCTCTGTAGCCAGTGACTGCTCTGAATGTACGGCAACACATAGCAGGACAATTCACATTCATTCTCGCATGACGCCGCCCTCTGCTGCCTGGCAGACCAAAGTGCACTATTGCACAACCAAAAAAAATAAAAATAAATAAATAAATGTCTGTCTGTCTATCTACTATAACGTCGCAAAGGTAAGCCGCTTTTTGATGGCGCCAGACCCAATAAATAAATAAATGATCTGGCAGTAGGAGAGTTAAAGACAATGCTGGGAAATTAAACGTCAGAGACAATTATAGGCCTATTACCCTTGCCAGTACACTGTCAAAAGTACAGGAAAGAGTCATTTTAACCAGGATTGAAATATATGTTTTAACTACTGACAATCAGTTTGGCTTTAAGCAAAAACACAGTACAGATTTATGCATCTTCGCTCTAAAGGAGCTGATTGCAAAATATGAAAGTCAAAATTCCTCTGTATTTCTTTGTTTTATTGATTTATCTAAGACAGAATCAATCACGTAAAATTATTCATGAAATTGCTCGAGAGAAATGTCCCTAAATACATTATAAATAATTCTCATATGCCCAGCAAACCTTTCAGGTAAAGTGGGATAATGCTGTCTCCACCCCATTTCATGTGGGTAATGGGGACCGCCAAGGAGGAATTTTATCTCCTTTTTTATTTAATGTATATATGGATGACCTATCAAGACAGCTTATAGCATGTAAAATAAGTTGTATTGTTGGTGATAATGTCATTAATCATCTGATGTATGCAGATGACCTAATAATTCTTAGCCCATATACTGCTGGAATACAACAGCTACTAAGGATATGCACAAAATACACAAAATGATACAGAACATGACATTATATATAATGCTAAAAAAAGCTGCATCATGGTTGTCAGATGTAGAGAGGACAGGAAATCCACTTTTCCAGCGTTCTATCTCGCTGATGCTGTTCTGGGCGTGTCTAAAGAACTAAAATATCTTGGACATGTCATATCAGAGGATCTCCGGGATGACAATGACATCCAACGTCAGTGTCGCAAAATATATGCTCAAGCTACTGTGCTTTTTAGAAAGTTCTCTATGTGTTCTATAAATGTGAAATGTGCACTGTTCAGATCATAATGTCACCCCCCTGTATACGGCTCATCTATGGTCCTATTACAGAGTGAAGAGCATGCAAAGGCTTAGAGATGCCATGAGGTTACTTCTCCATGTTCCTCAGTTGTTCACTTCTGTTGCCACTTGTGAAGCACTGTTAAGGCAAATCATATCCGATGTTTCTGGTTGACATTGGCACATTTCACTCAGGTTTTTTCATCTCACTCATGTCACTTTGTCTGCTGACCTCACTCAGCAATGAAATAAAAATAAAAGAAACAAAAATAAAAATAAAACAATTCACAGGAGGCAAGCAGTGATCACCCCATGATGTGCACTGTAATGTAGTTTCAAATGCACAACATTGCAGGTGTTTTTTGAGTGTAAAAAACTAAAAAAGAAGAAGAAGAAGACACGTGTGACATGCATGATCTGGGCAGATTGCCCCAGGAAATGTGCCAATCTCAACCCAAAACAACGGTATACAATTTTATGCAGCGGTTGGAGGTGTCAAATAACAGCATTATAGTAGGGCTAACAAACCCTACAAAGAGCTGTTGCCGGGTCACCTCCAGGCTACGCAAGCACTGGTTCAGCAGTCTGCTGCTGATTAGGTAGGATTGCACTTTAGTTCTTTTATTGTGTACTTTTTATCTATCTTTCTTGTATGTCTTATGATGTAACTTGTGATATGGACTTCTGTCTGAAATAAAGATTATATATATATATATATGGGGCTTTGGGAGATATAAAATGTCATGTCACAGAAGAACAGAATTTAGAGTGAATATTAAAGTTTTACGGTGTTTCGGACATTATCTTGACTTGTAACAATAACAGAACAACAATACACAACCAAAGCAGTGTGTGCTGAGACTGCTGACTGTCTTTGAAACATCACAATGTAACGCCGTCTGTAATCATCATATAACAGTAACGTCACTGGTGCATCCTTGGTATCTTAATAGTGACGTAGCGGTCCACTCCAATCCTTGTTATTTTCATCCTAGCTGAGCCACATATATGAGCTGAACCGTCACCACTTCCTTGTTTATGGCAAGGTAAATAAGAGGTAAAGACATCCACGCCCATTTCGCTATCTCGCAGTTCCAACCGGCAGATTCGTCGCACCATGGGTGCCAAATTGCAGCCGGAAGTCCGGTGGAAGACTGTGGAGCAGCTTCCCAGCAGCTCATGAAGTTCATGAACAAACACTATTTATGAAAAAGTGACACCTTTATAACATACTCAGCTCAGGAAAATAAACGAAGGCATGTCACAATTTCTTGCCCAACAGGGCAACACACTGTAGTCCCGGGGAAACTGTATTTATTCTAGATACACTTTATTTGAACAGGTTTTTACTAGAGTTCTCAAATTCTGCCCGAACCCGACCATACCTGAACCCGACCCGACATTTAGGGTAGGGTAGGGCCTAAAATGTATCATAACTAGTCGGTCCGGTAGGGCCTCGATCGGGTCGACCCAGTTAGGGCCCAGTTAGGGCCCAGTTAGGGCCGGGCCTTAATTTTCAGGCCCATTGAGAACTATAGTTTTTACCTTGAATCAGATGCAATTGGAAATTGGTGGAAAAAACATTTGGGAGTGGTGCTAGCTCGTGTATTGGTTGAGCTTCCCACAGTGGTGTAAACTAAGTACATTTACTTAAGTACTGTACTTAAGTACACTTTTGAGTTATTTGTACTTTACTTGAGTATTTCCAATTTCCAATACGTTTACTTCTACTCCACTATCTCGGATCCAAATATTGTACTTTTACTCCACTACAATTATTTGAAAACTCCCCGTCCGGAATCAATGGGGGTACATTTACTATAATCACATCTTTGTCTTAGGAATGCAACAAATACAAAAAAGTATTATTGAATTCAATTGTCCTGCCTCATAGGCCTCACCTAAGCAGTTCCTCTGTTTGAAAGCCTACATTTATCCACATGTCGGCATGCTACCTTCCTTAAGAATTACAGTCTCACTCTCAAACCCAATGACCGTGCAGTGCTCAAGACTCACTGCCTTCCCAACCACACATATCCCGGCTCAATCCCGACCAAATCCTCTCATTTTCTTGTATTGTATAGACTAGAAGCTGGGCCGCCCTTCGGGCGGCCCAGCGTCTAGTCGGCGACCTGGCCAACTCGGAACAATGTAAATAGGGAATGAATGCCCCGCCCTTTAATGCAAACCCCATTATACCTGTTTTCATAGGACCCGTTTTGACCATCTGTCTGCCTGTGTCCATTTATGCCCATATATGGAGTTATCTGTATCTGTCTGTCTGTATGTCGCTGTCCATTTTATGTCCATATATGGAGATCACTGCAGTTATAGTTCTGGGTCCATTTTATGCCCATATATGGAGATATCTGTCTATCTGCGTCCATTTTATGCCCATATATGGAGTATCTGTCTGTGCCTCCAACTGTGTTGCAGACACAGTGCCGGTTCCCCCTTTAATGCAAACCTCATTATACCTGTTGTCATAGGACCCGTTTTGAACATCTGTTTGCCTGTGTCCATTTATGCCCATATATGGAGATATCTGTATCTGTCTGTCTGCGTCCATTTTATGCCCATATATGGAGATCTTTGACCATCTGTTTGCCTCTGTCCATTTATGTCCATATATGGAGACATCTGTATCTGTCTGTCTGCAATCCATTTTATGCCCATATATGGGGGCATTCATTTTATGCCCATATATGGAGAACGCGCGTGCCCGTGGGACGAACGGTTCTTGCCCATATATGGAGATCTGCCCATATGCCCATATATGGAGATCTCTGTATCTGTGTCCCCTTTATGCCCATATACGGAAATTGCGTCCATTTTATGTCACAATGAGTCAGCGACCATCTGTTTGCCTGTTTGTCTTTGAGTCGGCAGAAGTGATGTCAGAATGCCCATATGCCCATATATGTAGACCATCTGTTTAACTGTTTGTCTTTGAGTCAGCAGAAGTGATGTCAGATTGCCCATATGCCCTGCCCATATGCCCATATATGTAGCCCATATGGAGATCTGCCCATATGCCCATATATGGAGATCTCTGTATGAGTCAGCCCTTGTGCCGATACGTCCATTTATGCCCATATATCTGTGTAGCCCATATGGAGATCTGCCCATATGCCCATATATGGAGATACATAACCATGGCATTTTGCGTTGACTCATGTTGCGTACGCGATGTCAGAGCCTTTTATGAAATGATGTCACAATGAGTCAGCGCTTGCGCCGATTTCCTCCGGAACAGCCTGATGTCAACAATCAGCTCCGCATAAGGAGATTCCGAACGTTTTGCGCCGTTTCGGAAAAAACGCGCGTCGGGTCGATTTCCTCCGGAACAGCCTCCGAACGTTTTGCGCCGTGAGTCAGCAGAAGTGATGTCAGATTGCCCATATGCCCTGCCCATATGCCCATATATGTAGCCCATATGGAGATCTGCCCATATGCCCATATATGGAGATCTCTGTATGAGTCAGCCCTTGTGCCGATACGTCCATTTATGCCCATATATCTGTGTCCCCTTTATGCCCATATGAGTCAGCAGTGCCCATATGCCCATATATGTAGCCCATATGGAGATCTGCCCATATGCCCATATATGGAGATACATAACCATGGCATTTTGTGTTGACTCATGTTGCGTACGCGATGTCAGAGCCTTTTATGAAATGATGTCACAATGAGTCAGCGCTTGCGCCGATTTCCTCCGGAACAGCCTGATGTCAACAATCAACAATCAGCTCCGCATAAGGAGATTCCGAACGTTTTGCGCCGTTTCGGAAAAAACGCGGGTCGGGTCGAGGCCGGGCACTGCACTCCGCGCCGCGGCGGAGAACGCGCGTGCCGAATCTGAAGCCGGTGGGACTAACGGTTCTCGAGATACGCGGATTACATACACGCAGACACGCAGAGACTTCTCGCATTTATAGATAGATGAGAGAAAGAGAGAGAGATGAAGCAGGGACCCCCACTAAATATTGCAAAAAAAGATGTTGCAGATTTTCATAGATGTCATAGATAGCTCATGTTCGAAATGAGTGAGTGGGAGGAGCTATCAATCTACGTGTGGGTGGGTGAGTGGGCGGACATCCTGTGACCTCAGTGGTTGAGTGAGGTGACCCCAGGGTGACCCCTGACCCCTGTTTAACCCCGAAACTACTTGCTGAATGATTGACAGACAGACGGACGGACGGAGTGTTGTGCTCCTGGATTTATGGTGGCAGAAAGAGTTTACAATCAGAGAGAGAGAGAGAGAGACAGAGAGAGAGAGAGAGAGAGAGAGAGAGAGAGAGAGAGAGAGAGAGAGAGAGATAGCGAGTCAAAGGAAGATGAGAGGAGATATAGAGAGTGAAATGATCTCATATATCATATTACTGTTGTTGAGACATGTTGTACCCTGGACGTGTGTGTGTGTGTGTGTGTGTGTGTGTGCGTGCGTGTGTCTTTTCTCTCTCTCTCTCCTCACTTCACTTCTTTCTTTCATCCTCCACTCCCTCCACAGTTCATTAGTTCTCGCCCAGCCATGACTCTCTCTTTCTCTGTCTCTCTCTCTCTCTCTCACACACACACACACACACACACGCACACGCACACGCACACGCACACGCACACACGCACACACGCACACACGCACACACAGACACACACACACACACACACACACACACACACTCACACACACACACACACACACTAGGAGCGCAGCATGCTCAAACACCTCTGCGATGTCAAGCGTGTATGTTTGGCATTAGTGCAAGCGGGAGGGGCAGGGGGGGTATGAACGCAATCCATTACGTTTTTCATGTTCTTTCCTGTAATTCCCACCGACGTCACACATTCCGCGCGAGTGTGTGTGTGTGTGTGTCATTGTTAGATTTCAACCATTATTATTTTATAATTTGGCTATAAAAAAAGAAGATATACAAGCTGTAGGCCTTTAGCCTATACATTTTTATCCCACGATTTTGTAACCCATTTTCCACCCAGTGCCAATTGCCTAAACTGTAATCCTGGCCTCTGCTCTCCTGGGGAGAGCCCTGAACTGAGCTCATGCTTCCTTCAGTGCATGAGGACTGTGCACGGCGCTTCTTATCACCTGACAGGGGGAGAGTTTCGGGTTGGACGTAGCACGTGGAAGGAACACGTTATTCCAACCAGTTCCTTTCCCCTCCATCAGGCGCCCCGGCTGGCCAGGGGGAGGCATTATAGATTACTGCATGTTTTAGTGGGACTGAGTTACTAGGGCACAAGGTGGAGAGGCTTTAATTGTTTTATACTTTAGCCATTGAAAAATAGCAGATATACAAGCTCACAGCACGGCACCGAGTGCCGCGCCACAAGCTTGTAGATCTGCCATTTTTTAAAAGTCGTGAAAATGTGTGCAAATCTTTAAATATATGTATTTTTTTGCCAAACACATATCATTTTGGTGGTCCTTCACATACAAGCTGAGCTTGTATATCTGCTATTTTTCAATAGTTAAAACACTAAATAATTGTGTGGGAGCCCACGGTGAATCCTTGTACCCAGGGCCTAGAATCTGGTGCGGCACCCCTTACTGTTCTACTGCTGCATACCTAAAGTAATGACTTATTATGATTCAGAAGTCCTGTACTTTTCGGACGTCTGTTGCACAGCTGCATGCCTAATGTAGGATGACTCAAAGATTGTTGTGTAAAGGTTGTGTAAAGTGCAGTAACATCCTCTGTGACCGTAAAGTGTTCATTTATGCAACATCAACGCTGTCACAAGTGGTGGAAAGTACAGTAACTACCTGAAGTCGATTTTTACTTTACTGGAGTATCTTCAATTTTCAGTACTTTTACTTCTACTCCACTACACCATAGAGCAGTGGTTCTCAACCTGTGGGATCGGGACAGGGGGGTCCCCACATTATTTTGGGGGGTCCCCAGATGATTAACTTAATGTGCGACATTGTTTTCTCTCTCAACAGTAAACAAACCAACATAAAGTTTAAGTGTATAGAGGGTATCTACACATTTCTAAAGGGACAATTTAAAGGACAACTTTAGTTTTTTTTCAACAAGGGTTCATATTTTAGATTGTAATTAAAGAATATAAAACATGAGTGTTAAATTGATTTCATTTACTTCTTTCTATTGTTTTAGAGATTCTTATTTCATTGGTTGGGGGCATGCGTACAAGTGGCTATATGTCATTTTACACAGAATAAGCCCATTCCCAAGATACAACGCAACCTTTCATGGTTAGATGTGACTTATGGGGGCTAGAAGTGTTACTGTAAACAGCAATAAAGAAACTGCTGGCTTATTGTGTCTAAAATGACATATTTAGCCATTTGTACGCATGCCCCCATGCGTATGCATGACCCACATTTTAGCAAGGTAAACGCGATAAAACAATAGCACGAAGCAATGAAAACATTTTAACACCCACTTTTTCTTTTCTCTAATTACAATCTAAAATATGAACCCTTGTTGTAAAAAACTAAGTTGTCCTTTAAGGACTTTTTAATACCTCTAAAATGACAAATTAAACATTGGCCAAATTGTCAAAGATTAGAGGCAGAGGCGTTGCGAGGCGTTGTGAGCATGTAGATCAGCTATTTTCACAATAGAACCGTGTTATACAAAACGCAATGCCTCAACTCTTAGTGCTTGTAGGGTGGGAGGGTCCCTAGGTAAAATATGATTATTTTGGGGGTCGCGACTGAAAAGGTTGAGAACCACTGCCATAGAGGGAAATATTGTACTTTTGTACTCCCCTACAATTATTTGTAAACTTTAGTTGTAGATTTTGATGGTCCCTGGGGGGGTTCCAGGTGGTCCCCAGCTAAAGTGATGGAGAGTTGGTAACCAAATGGACCCTTATAGATCTTTAACTCTTGAGAATATAAAATCTAACTTTTCTATGCTCTCAAGAGTTAAATTATTTATTATCAATTAATATAATCTACCGAGGTCTACCGAATTAGAGAATGTAGAAGAATAGTTATTTTGATCAAGGCTAGCCTGTCGTCTCTCCTATGGTACCAACATCAATACAGCATGGAATTGTGGACAAAATCTGGTCCCATCCTATTTTACAGTACACTTTAAGACATAATAAGACATAATAAGACAGAATAAAGCCATAATAAGAAATAGCGTGTTGGTAATTAGAACTAATATTATTTTATTAGATAAAAACAAAGACAGAATAGCAGAAAGAGCGAATACATTATCTGGCAGCGGCAGGTACCGCCACACGACCGGCAGTTCGAGCAGTCGCGCTGCATCGCCGGTGATAGGACCGGCGGCCACCGCACGGACAAGCAGTTCGATCGGCAGTCCCGGCAGTAGGACCGGCCACCACCGGGTACGGCGGCCGCCCGTCCTACTGGCGGGACTGCTGGTCCTATCGCCGGCGATGCAGTGCGACTGCTGGTCGAACTAGCGGTCGTGCGGCAGTGTCTGCCGCTGCAGTTCCGCGGCAGGTGCCGGTGCCAGAGAATGTATTCGCTCTTTCTACTATTCTGTCTTTGTTTCTGTCTAATAAAATATATTAGCTCTAATTACCAACACATTATTTCTTATTATGGCTTTATTCTGTCTTATTATGTCTTAAAGTGTACTGGAAAACAAGATGGGACCCAAAATCTTATCCAACGATTACAAAATATCCTTAGTGGGAGAAATATGTAACAAAAATAGTCTAAGGTGTTCACTTCCGGCAGAAAGCGTGAAAATTTGCACCTAGGGGTATTTTTGTGCGCTGAATTCAAAAATTGACGGATCCAAGCACTTTTCCCATGGGATCTGGTGGCTCTAATTCACTTACAATAAAAAATACTTTTTTCCCTGTATAGTAAGTGAATAGAGCCACCAGATCCCATGGGAAAATTGCAAAGGGAGATGAGAGGAGATACAGTGTATAGAGAGTGAAATTATCACAGATCTCATCTTACTGTTAAGACATGTTATACCCTGGACGTGTGTGTGTGTGTGTGTGTGTGTGTGTGTGTGTGTGTGTGTGTGTGTGTGTGTGTGTGTGTGTGTGTGTGGTGTGTGTGTGCGCGCGCGTGTGCGTGTGTGTGTGTGCCGAAAATAAAGCACACAAAGAAGAATCATCACAAGCCTATGATCACAAGCCCCTCCTACAGCATACCCTGCTTTACAGTTTTTCATGATTGTTAACACACGTTTTTCACTACACTAACGGCTTTTTCAAAACTGCACACACAAAACTGAAAACCTCACACACAAAATGCTAAACCTCACACTCCCTTCCCAAGATGATCACTTTGCCATCAAATCACTTAACTGTGTTGACAAAATGGAACTTGTGTTTTCATTTCACCTGACACTCCCTTCCCAAGATGACTCTTTGCCATAAAATCACTTAACTGTGTTCACAAAATGGAACTCATGTTTTATTTGGTACACACTGCCATATTTTCAAATGACACATACCTTTCATTCAGTACACACAACTAAGATTTGCTGCACACTACCAAGCATCTACAGCACAATGAAGTGCAAAATTGAAAACACAATCATTGAATTGGAACACACCATATGAATGACATTGACTCTGGAGAATGAGCTATTTATCCTTTTGTAAAATTTCTCAGTGTTGGCCTACTTTTTTATATAGTCAAACATAAAACAGCACACAAATATGCAACCAAAAAGTTTTATTTGGGTACATGATTTACAGTAGATTTAGGCACCATGCCTCCGGTCAGAGATGGGCACAAAATACAAAAAATACAAAAAAAAGTATACTTGGTTAGTACTTGGTCTAATATTGACCAGGATAGTGTCACCAAGATACTATCCTGGTGACACTATCCTGGTATTTGTATCTTTGTATTTCAAATAATTTTTTGTATTGTGTGCCCATATCTGCCTCTGGTTCCTGTCTCAATGTTCAGTTGTGCAACAACTGAACATTGTGTGTAGTGTTTAGACAACAAGGTGCTTGTGTAATTGACATCAGACTTGAATGTGTAGAGTTTTGAATAGTTGTGTGTTGTGTGTTGATACTTTGAGATTTTATGTGAGAAGTGTGTGCAACAACTGAACATTGTGTATAGTGTTTCGACAACAAGGTGATGTGTAATTGACATCCGTGTTTTATAGGTTGATGCTTTGAGATTTTACATGAGAAGTGTGTGCAACAACATGACATCAGAGTGTAAAGAAGGAGAATCCGAGTCTAATGCATGAAAAGCGAGTGTGAAGTAGTGCCAAATCAGGTCAAGCTATAGGTACATGAAGTGAAGGTTGTGAAAATTGTGCCAAATTTTAAATTTTTGTGTGTTAACAATCATGAAAAACTGTAACATCAATTATAACATAAATTGGACCAAATTTTCACAAAACACATATCATGGTATCAGGCTTTAAACTAGCGACAGGAACCATAAAGTATTTATGACAATGTTTATTAAGGTAAGAAAATCTAATGTAAAAGGTTCGGGGGAAATGAATGGAATGAATGTTGCTTCAGCTGGTACCAGAACAGTGCAACTAGCGGCCAATCTTAGGAACTTACAGTTCCGTGTTTGCTTAATTTTAAATCCGGATAACTGGCCCCCTGGCCCAGACCCCAAATTACTGTAGCTATCCTAAAATGGTGGCCCACTTGAATAGTCGATATTCCCACCTATGCCCGGTATGCCAGATGCCCAGTCCACCCCTGGTCTTGGAGGTTTCCACCAGACGGAGACCATAATAGGCGATATAAAAATGGTCTCACAGAGTTCCGAAAGGAAAATAAAGTTCTTTTAATTGAATTGAATTGTGATAATCAAAATGTGCTTGAAATGCCACTCTTGTTTTTAAACACTTATGTCCCCAGCATCCTTCATTTGGGTGGGAGTTGGGGCATTAGCAAAGAAAAAACATCCGATCTACAAGCTCACGACACGTTGCAGCATTTTCCCTAATGACTGTAATGACAGGTGTTGACTAATAACATGTAGGAAGGGTGAGTCTCAGTGTGTGTGTGTGTGTGTGTGTGTGTGTGTGTGTGTGTGTGTGTGTGTGTGTGTGTGTGTGTGTGTGTGTGTGTGTGTGTGTGTGCGCGCGTGCGTGCGTGTGTAGTCAGTAAAGGTGTGTGCTGTGCAGTAGGTATGCATGCGTAGGAGTAGTGGTGGCAGGGACGTGCTGGCCATTGGGAAAAGCGGGACAACTCCCGAAAGGCCGGTCCATTCCCGGCCGATCCAGAACTTGCCTGGTTGTAATACCTCCAGAACATTCTCTTATATCAAAATGAGAGGAAAATCAAAGATTTACAGCCCAAGCAAAGTGACATTGTCCAAAACGTAGGTCCAGTTGCAGCCATTTTCCAAAATGGCTGGCCATCTTGAAAATGTTGGAATTTTGCGTGGCCAGAGGTTGATTATCAATTAGGGTCATATGAAGGTCATTTGTGCCAAATGTCATTCTTTTATCACCAACTGAACTATCATGCATTGAAATCAGCATCTTTCCGCTAGACTTAGTGGGAGAAATATGTAACAAAAATAGTCTAAGGTGTTCACTTCCGTCAGAAAGCGTGAAAATTTGCACCTAGGGGTATTTTTGTGCGCTGAATTCAAAAATTGACGGATCCAAGCACTTTTCCCATGGGATCTGGTGGCTCTAATTCACTTACAATAAAAAATACTTTTTTCCCTGTATAGTAAGTGAATAGAGCCACCAGATCCCATGGGAAAATTGCAAAGGGAGATGAGAGGAGATACAGTGTATAGAGAGTGAAATTATCACAGATCTCATCTTACTGTTAAGACATGTTATACCCTGGACGTGTGTGTGTGTGTGTGTGTGTGTGTGTGTGTGTGTGTGTGTGTGTGTGTGTGTGTGTGTGTGTGTGTGTGTGTGTGTGTGTGTGTGTGTGCGTGCGTGTGCGTGTGCGTGTGCATGTGCGTGCGTGTGCGTGTGCGTGTGTGTGCGTGTGCGTGTGCAAATAAAGCACACAAAGAAGAATCATCACAAGCCTATGATCACAAGCCCCTCCTACAGCATACCCTGCTTTAACATCAATTATAACATAAATTGGACCAAATTTTCACAAAACACATATCATGGTGATTGAAACGAGGCTTTAAACTAGCGACAGGAACCATAAAGTATTTACGACAATGTTTATTAAGGTAAGAAAATCAAATGCAAAAGGTTCGGGGGAAATGAATGGAATGAATGTTGCTTCTGGTACCAGAACAGTGCAACAAGTGGCCAATCTTAGGAACTTTCAGTTCCGTGTTTGCTTAATTTTAAATCCGGATATCTCATGGAGTTTCTCAGGAATTTCATGGAGGTCATGGAGGCCATGGCCACCGTTGCCCCTCAGTTTGGCCTTGTGCCCCTCAAACCAATGGCAAGACCTGAGGCCACAGTGGCCTTAATGCCCCAGCTGACTGTACCACTTTCTCCTCTGTCTCTTTCTGGTCAATATGTAGACAGTAGACATCAGTGTCTTTTGTTGAGATTCTGTAGTCTTAACTCCCCAGAGTCCCCATCTTTAAACCAATCCAGTGACTTTGATTGGTGCAGGGCTGAGCATGGATCAGATTGTAAATACCATCATTTATCTATTTCACTGCAGATTAGGTTATCATCCCTAACCCTTACATTCAACAAATTCTTTCAATGGACTAAAATCTTGTTTTAATGATGGCCTTCCTGCCCTGGCATTTGGCCTTTGTGCCCTCAAAAAACACCAAAGGCCAAGTGGCCTAAAATGACGAAATTCCACGCCTGGTCCCCAGCATCCTTCATTTGGGTGGGAGGGCTGGCATTAGCAAAGAAAAATATCCGATCTACAAGCTCACGACACGTTGCAGCATTTTCCCTAATGACTGTAATGACAGTGATTGATTAATAATATGTAGGAAGGGTGAGTCACAGAGTGTGTGTGTGTGTGTGTGTGTGTGCGTGCGTGCGTGCGTGCGTGCGTGCGTGCGTGTGTGCGTGTGTACAGTCAGTAAAGGTGTGTGCAGTAGGTATGCATGCGTAGGAGTAGTGGTGGCAGGGACGTGTTGGCCAATGGGAAAAGCGGGACAACTCCCGAAAGGCCGGTCCATTCCCGGCCGGTCCAGGCCGGCGATTCAAAAAAATTGCCGTCCCACAAAGTAAATATAACTCATGTAATTGACCCACTGGCTTGTCTCTCATGATCTGAAATGGACAATCTTTGAGTAGCAGCAATGCTATAGAGAGAGATCTCTTAATCATACTGTGTGTGTGTGTGTGTGTGTGTGTGTGTGTGTGTGTGTGTGTGTGTGTGTGTGTGTGTGTGTGTGTGTGTGTGTGTGTGTGTGCATGCATGTACTTTTTAAGGCTGCTCAACAGACACACATACACACATGCACACATACACACATGCACGCATACACGGCCACATATAGGAGACGGTGTGACCACCGCTCAACAATAAAACATACATACGTAGAATACACAAATGCATAAGAACTATATAAAATGCATCCCATAACATAGCAGCACTGATCAAGGGCATAGGGTTTGGAACTATAACTCACAGCGCGGCACCAAGTGCCACGCTGTGAGCTTGTATATCTGCTATTTTTCAATAGTTAAAGCCCAGAATTTGGTGCGACACCCCACGTCTCCGGACGGTGCTCTGTCCCCTCGTGGGGACGGGTCCCCACCATGAGGGCGCGTCTCCGGGACTGGGGCGCCAAGAGAGATCGCCCGCTCTCTCAAGGACGCTGCCCTCAAACCACGTAGCAATGCGGTCAACGTGCAGGGAGTATAGGAGGGACTGGAAACTGGAAATCCTGCAGACGGGCAACCAAGGCCATATCGTCAGTGTACTTTATGAGAGAAAACTCCGTGTTATTGTATTTCAACTCATTTGTGTTTAGGGAGAATAATAGAGATAAAACACACCCCTGTGGAACGCCATTATTCAAGACAAGGCTGTCAGAAGAGGTATTGTTAATATAGACTTGTTGGGGTTTTTCTTTCAGAAACTCCCTGATCCACCAAATTTTACCGTGTGGGGTTGGACCGTGTTAAAAGCACAGGAGAAGTCCATAAAGAGTACACAGACATTGTGTTTTAGGCTTGTTTAGGTGACTATGTATTTTATCTAACAGAGTAAGAGTGGCATCCTCTACACACCTCGACTGGCTCTATAAGCAAACTGCACATGGTCCATGGACTTAGCTGTTTGTAGTGAGAGTTCCTTACTCACTACGCACTCCATGCATTTACTTTACAGAGGAGTGAGGACGATTTGTCTAAAATCATTTGGAAATTTGGCCTGTGCAGTTTTGGGCACCGGGACAATAGTTGCCTTTTTCCAAGCCTGGGGGACAAAGCTGATATTGAGGAACATCTGAAATAGCTGGGTAAATATGCATGGGTACAAAGTGGGTGGCACATTCTTTCAGCACCCTTCCCTTGAGCCCATCTGGCCTGGGAGCTTTGTGAGGATTGAGCTGCTGAAAGATTGAAATGTCAGCCTGTTCCTTGATTATCACAGGGGTGGGGCGTCATCCCTGCACAAACAGAGTCACATTCATTACTGAAGTCATGTTTGTCAAATCTAGAATAGAAACTATTCAGATTGTGTGAAAGTTTGACAGGGTCATCGCATTGACGGGCAGCTTTTCGTTTCCTACCCATCATGGCATTCAGTCCCCTCCAAGCATCCCTTTCATTGTCATTCCAAAGTCCTCAACTTTGTCTTTAGTCTGTTTTCCCTTTCTTAATCATGCAGCTTATTTCCGTCTCTAAATCTCTCACTTTTAGCTGGTCTCCCTCCAGAAATGCCATTTTCTTTTGGTGTAGGATATGTTTGGTTTCTTTATTAACCTTCGGTTTATTATTGGGGTAAATTCTAACATCCTTTGTTTCGATTACATTATCAACACAGAAATGTATAGATAACTGGTGGTGACAGTATCAATCATCAATTCAGGATTATTACATGAGACCTGGTCGCTGAGATACATGGTATCTGCACATTTCTAAATGTCCAATTTAACGACCATTAAGACCTTTTTAGTACCCTTTTATACCTCTTGTTACTAGAGCAGGGATACCCTAATAGTGAACCTGTGGGCCACATATCGTCACTGTCGGGCAGAAACCTTGTATCTCCAAGATTCAAATTTGAACGTTTTTTTCGTAAGGTAAAGCCCTGCTTCGTCATACAAGGCTGTTGCACAGGACTAGTGAAAATAGCAGCTATTTAGATAAATCTTTAAATGATAAATACAAACGAACGATTTTAGACATACAAGGTTTTCACCCGACAACGACGATATAGGCCTACTGTACGTAAATGGCCAGGGGCCAGTTGATTAAAATGACAACATTAATGATACGTGATAACTTGTCTTTCATTGACGCCTTTTATTGTCAATCTTAAATTAACAACTGACTCTATTTTCTGTCAAATGCAACCATAGTGGTATTGAATTTGCATGAGATGGTAAAATGGAAGTCTAAAGCTTCTGTCTATTTTGGGTTAAAGTGCAGGTTCTCAGCATCAACATGTTGGGGCTTACTGAGGCTCAGTTTTGCTGCTGATCTGCATGGGGTCAGAGGTCAGGCAGGAGAGTCCCAGGTCAGTATCACTGCCTTAGGGTGCCGTGGTGTTGTGTCCAGGGTTGTCTCAGAATGCCTGTGTGTGTGTGTGTGTGTGTGTGTGTGTGTGTGTGTGTGTGTGTGTGTGTGTGTGTGTGTGTGTGTGTGTGTGTGTGTGTGCGTGTGCGCGTGTCCATGCATGCGTGTGTGTGTGTGTAGTAGTAGTAGTAGTAGTGATGCGTGGGCCGGCCCGAACCGGCACTGGCTTTGGGGCAGGGATGGATTATGGCTTGTGCACAGCCCTGGAGCCTAAGGGGGCCCTGGCTGTCACTGCCACTTGAACATCAACACTTTGATCCATTTGACAAGCAAAACAACACAACAGACCTGGATTAAACACAAGAATTTGGCAAAACTGCATCATTACGATAAGAAAGCCATGTGCTTATACCGGTAGACACTTTTGGAAGTGTGTTCTCTCTTTCGACCACCTCCACTTCCTTAAATGGCATCAGGTGAGTCTAATGAGCACATCTGGTTGACTGACTGTAGTCTAGATTGTGCTCAGAACTATACTCTGTACACCCTGCTTTTCCTTGCCCATATATTTGAGTTCAAGCCTTGAATATGTTGCATCACTGGACTCAGCTGCAGGCTCGTCTGAAATGCAGAACCATCAACGTGGTAACGTAATTAAATTACACATTTAAATAATCTCCACCTCATCCATCTCTAGGAGTCAAATCTAACAAGCCTACACTTCTACCGTCATGTAGGATTCTTTCTTTATTCTTTATTAGGATCCCCATTAGCTTCCACAAGTGGTCGCTAGTCTTCCTGGGGTCCACACAATAATAGAGTAAAAACAGACAATAGTAAAAATGTTGCTATCTAAAATAGACACAAATCGAGTTAATAGCAAAAACAGTGACATCTCTCTGCATAAAAAACAGAGAACAATAACCAATAATCACAAATACAGTGTTTACACGAAATACATAAATAAAAATAAGGTACAAAAGTAGAGAAAAACACAAACATCTATGAAGGACTCGTCAATTTATGTTTGAGTAACCTTTTAAAAGATAATCTGCTTCTGGTATGTCTTAAATTTATAGGGAGCATATTCCAAGCTGAAAACGCTCTGTGAAGAACAGTTCTCAGCATACTATTCGTGACTTGGCACAACCAGATGACCTGAGCTCACTTGACGGGTATAATGTTCATGACAGAAACCTGAAAATAGTATCTGTTCATGAAAGAAGTGTTGATAGTTGTCTTAATAGATAATATTATGCTATTGGGCACATTTAAATGGGGGGGGCGTGGTGACTTTGTGCACAGGGCCCATTTTCACTTTAATCTGTCCATGCTTTCGGGGAGTACTTCTTTGCCAATAGCAGGTATAATTCTATCGAGGACCCTGACTCAGAATCTTTTTTTTTTTTTTTAAGATTTGTTTTTTGGCTTTTTATGCCTTTATTTGATAGGATAGTAGACTGACAGGAAATGGGGAGAGATATGGGGAATGACATGTGGCAAAGGTCGTCCAGATCGGGAATCGAACCGGCGACGCCAGCAGGCATCATAGCCTAGTATGTGATATGCGCCTTGACCACTAGGCCAGCGGGCTCCCCCTGACTCAGAATCTTTCCAGCTATTGAGAGCATACCACGATAGTTTCAGCAGTCAGGCTTTTCCCCTTTGTTTTTATATAGGGAGACACAGGGTTCCCACGGTCATGAAATTCCTGGAAATATTTTGAAATTAGAAAAATATTTTTCCAGTACTGGAAAAGTTTTGGAATTTATCAAGGGTCCTGGAAGGTCCTGGAAAAAAATATCTATGCATTGTCTTTGGTTATTGATTTTGTTAATGCCTCTGAAATGACAAATTAAACATGGGCCAGATTGTCAAATATTAGAGGCAGAAATTGTGAAAATAGCCGATCTACATGCTCAGTTGTGAGCATGTAGATCTGCTATTTTCACAATAGAACCGTGTTATACAAAATTCCTCAACTCTTAGTGCTCGTCAGGGTGCCGGGTCCCCAGTTAAAATATGATTATTTCGGGGGTCACGGCCTGAAAATGTTGAAAGCTGAATTACTGTTATATAGTCCTGGAAATTGGGTTAAATATTCTGGAAAAGTCTTGGAAAAGCTTTGGAAATTAATTGGTAAAAATGTGTGGGAACCCTGGTGACAATCAGTGCATCTGGAAAGTCTTGTTGGGAGATATAGTGCCCTTCTCCCAACATTGATTGATTGATTGAAGAATTTATTAGAAGTTTGCAATAGAAAAAAGTACAGTTTCATGACAGTACAACATGCTGTGAACAGGCCTGTGAGCCTGTGTTGCATAATATGGCAGAGGCAACCTCTTTCTGGGTCGATGGTATATCCAGTTCAGACCTTGTTGGGTTATCCTGCATGTCAATTGGCACTTCACTGTAATGGGTTGTTAAAGTGTCAGTTCTGTGCATTGACTTTTCGGGGCTTGCTGATGATTATCTCTGCTGCTGCTCTGAATGCAGGTGAGACCCAGGTGAGTATCACTGCCTTAGGGTGCTGTGCGTGCGTGTGTGCGCGTGTGTGTGGGTGTGTGTGTGTGTGTGTGTGCAGTGTGTGTGTGTGTGTGTGTGTGTGTGTGTGTGTGTGTGTGTGTGCAGTGTGTGTGTGTGTGTGTGTGTGCGTGCGTGCGTGCGTGCGTGCGTGCGTGCGTGCGTGCGTGCGTGCGTGCGTGCGTGCGTGCGCGCGCGTGTGTGTGTGTGTGTGTGTGTGTGTGTGTGTGTGTGTGTGTGGGTGTATGTGTGTGCAGTACAGTATCTATGCGTAGGGGTAGGCTAGTGGTGGACAGTAATTAAGTACATTTTAAGTACTTGTGTGTAGGCTGTAGTATCACTGCCTCAGGGCACTGGTTCTCAACCTGTGGGTCGGGACCCTGGGGGGTCACCAGATGTGCAACATTGTAAAACTCAACTCAACAGAAAACAAACCAGCATAAAGTTTAAGTGTATAGAGCAGGGGTCTTCAACAGGGGGTCCGGGACCCCTAGGGGGTCCCCAGAGTTACTACAGGGGGTCCTCCAAATCTTTGAGTGATAGAAACCTTCTTTTCTCCTTTTTTATATTAACCACTTGAACCCTAGCGTCCATATTCAGAGAACTTTAACCAAAAATAGCAGATCTACAAGCTCACAACGCCTCGCACCACAAGGCGTTGTGAGCTTGTAGATCAGCTATTTTTGGCCAAGAGCTTTGGTGTAGAGGGGGAAAAGAACAGACTAAGTATAGAGTGAAAGGTCAAGTTCATTAAGTATTGGCGGTTCAAGTGGTTAAAAAACACAAACACAAATTGACATGAATCCAAAATACACAGATGATTGTGCTGTCAAACGATGAAAGTATATGGAATCTATGAACAGGTTGTGGGGGGTCCCTGCTTCATCTCTCTCTAAACTAAGGGGTCCCTGGCCTGAAAACGTTGAAGACCCCTGGTATAGAGGGTATCTGCACATTTCTTAAGTGACAATTTAAGGACTTTTTAATACCTCTAAAATGCCAAGTTAAATATTGTCTAACGTTGTGAGCATGTAGATCTGCACAATAGAACAATAGAACCGTGTTATACAAAATGTAATGCATCAACTCTTAGTGCTTGTCAGTGTGAGGGGGTCCCCAGTTAAAATATGATTATTTTGGGGGTCGCAGGCCTGAAAAAGGTTGAGAACCACTGCCTTCGGGTGCCGCGCGTGCATGTGTGCATGCGCGTGCGTGCGCGTGTGTGTGTGTGTGTGTGTACAGTCAGTAAAGGTGTGTGCAGAAATATGTATGTGTGTGTTGGACAGTAATTAGTACATTTACTTAGTACTTATTTTGTGTGTAGGCTGTAGTATTGTTGCCTTAGGGTGTCGTGACGCAGAGTCCAGGGGTTGTCTCACAGTCAGAATGCTTTGATGCTTTGGTGTGTGTGTGCGTGCGTGTGTGGTTGTGTGTGTGTGTGTGTGTGTGTGTGTGTGTGTGTGTGTGTGTGTGTGTGTGGTTGTGTGTGGTTGTGTGCGTGTGTGTGTGTGGGAGAGAGTATGTGTCAGTGATCAGGTCCAGGCCTGTAACTTTTCTCTCCAGAGAAAAGGTTTAGTTCTAAACGTCTCGAGTGTCTGTTTATCTAAGCTGCTCAGAGAGGGAGGTCGCGCACACGCACACACACACACACACACACACACACACACACACACACACACACACACACACACACACACACACACACACACACACACACATACGGTACATAAGAAGGTGTAATTTATAGCACAGCCTTACAATAACAACATTATATAATACAACTATAATTGCAAAATATCATTTTGCATGCATGCATGCGTGCACACGTGTTTGTGTCAAGGTCACAGGGAGGTAAGGATATGGCTTTGTTCTTTTACCAGGAGGCCGGCCACACATTGGCACTCGCCCTTACTGGTTACCAGTTTCGAGTTGCAGTCGCCACTAAGTGGCTTTTCAGAGCGGGTTTAAAGGAGGGCAGGGATTATCGCTCCTTCAAGGCCGTCGGCAGGGCATTCCACATTTTCGCCACGTTCATTCGTTCAGAAGACAGCGAGAGAGACAGACAGAGAGAGAGAAGAAAGAGAGAGGGATAAATAGGTGAAAGAGGAGAGGTGTGAAGGAGAGATGGAGACTAAAGATGACATATTAAAGTTGACATATTATATTAGCATGTCCTGGTTCTGCGGCTATCACATCACGTAGAGCTCAGGGGTGGAAGATGCAATCTGAAAGTAGAAATATTCTGTTACCACTAAACGCCCCGGATTAATTAAGGTTCTTTTTACTTGAGCTAAAGTACAAAAGTTTTGGCATTAACATAATACAATTGTAGCCCCAGCCAATAAACCAACCCGCAAACGCCCTGCCAATCGAGCTCAGCTCTATTGGCACAGTGGTTTGGGTGTCGGACTGGCGAGTGGGAGAGTGGTGTTCGATTCCCGCTCCTGCGCTTCACTACAATCTGGCGTTGTCGGCAGGACAAGGAGCGCGATATCCTTGCGTGAGGGACATGAGGGACGTCGTGTGCGGTGGTCCGCATGCAGCGTGAAGTGTGAAGCGTGAGGACGCGCTTCAAAAGACCGAGGGGGTGATTGTAGCCCCAGCCAATAAAGCGACCGCAAACGCCCTGCCAATCGAGCTCTATTGGCACAGTGGTTTGGGTGTCGGACTGGCGAGTGGGAGAGTGGTGTTTGATTCCCGCTCCTACGCTTCACTACACAATAACAGTACCCAAAGTAGTCATTATGCGGAATGCGATTTATTGTCTCCACCAGCCGAAGGCATGGGGGAGAGTATGTTTTCCCCTCCGTCCGTCTGTGTGTCCGTCCGTCCGTCCGTGCGTGCGTCCGTGCGTCCTCGCAGTTTGTGAGCAGCTAATCTCAGTCGCCGTTGGCCCGGTCGCTGCCAAAGTGAGCACACACATTCCCTGGATGCCAATCTAGAACCTCTGCCCTAAATTTTTAAAATGGGCCTTTTCTAGCGCCACCTAGTGGCCGATGTTTGCAAAACACATTTCTGCGCACTACTCTTACAGATTTTGTCCAAAAATCCTACAAATCGGTAGGCAGTATCTCGACAGTCATGTGATCGACACAGATCTGTCTGATTTTGCATATTCCATCCTGATTGGCTAAGATTGGCTTCCAAAGAGGATTGAGCCGTTTTGAACAAAATGCCTCAAATCACAAACGCAAAGTGCAATTATCATGAAATCGCGCACACACGTTCCCAGTAGGCCGAGGAAGAAATGCCACTTAATTTTTTTTAAATCAGCCTCATGGTGGCGCTATAACAGGCTGATTTGTGGTTTTACCTATAACTCCACCGATCAGTTTCAAACTTTGTAAGCGCACTCCCTAGAAGCAAAGGATAAACCTTTGCCCTGCATTTTTCACATCACCCTTTTGTAGCGCCACCTTTGGGCCGACTTATGTAAAACACATTTTTGGATATTACTCCTTGAGATTTTATCCAAAAATCACGCAAATCGGTACACAGTATCTCTATAGTCATGTGATCAAGTCCGATCCATCTGATATTTCATATTCCATCCTGATTGGCTAATATTAGCTTCCAAAGTTTGCAGGATTGCTCCGTTTTTGAACAAAATGCCTCAAATAATCAACGCAGCTTGCGATTACCGTGAAATTTGCCACACATATTCCCACTAGGTCAAGGAACAAATGCTACCTTTTTCACATTGGCCTGTTATAGCGCCACCAGCAGGTAGACTTTAGCAAAACACATTTTTGTAACACAATGCTTCAAATCATGCATGTGTGAGGGGGTGGAAGACAGCGTTATTCTTTTTTTTCGTTAAAATGTATTTCTTTGGAAACTCTTGTGTTTTATTATTATTTCTGTTAAGTGAATGCTATTTTATATGTTTCCCTTATTATACATTTACTTATTTGTTTGTGTTTAATAACGTTATTTCTCCCTACATGAAACTCCCCTTCTGATTATGTGTGTGTGAAGAGCCTGATAGGTTAACCAGCGGCCGCTACTCGGCCAATGAGAAGAGACTGACGTCATGCCCGGCCAATGAGAGGCTAGTGTCGGGCAGGGGGCGGCCTTTATAAGTGGGACTCTGTCACTCTGTTACTGAACGTGAAAGGAGGAGGACGTGTGTGTGAGGCAGGTGAACAGGCAGAGGTGACCAGTGTTATGAGGGACTGAGGACAGACACAGGAGGGCATGAGCAGTGAGCCCTACCTAGAACTATTGATGATGAACTTGAGCGAGCTCCACAGTGCAACGCAGTGAGTCAGACAACACGGTGGCCCAGCAGAACCGGTGAAGTTCCCGCGGACCATCTATCCTGACCAGGCGAGCCGAGACGAGCCGCTCCATCCGAGCTGACTAGAGGGGTCGCAGTGGTGACAGTGGTGTCGTGCGCAATACCCGCACAGGCAGCCATTGGCTGCCTCCGTGTGAGTAGAGAATCTGTGCACCATTTGTCTCTTCAAGCCACTGACCTGAGTTATGCCAATAAGTTAAAGTATACAAGGATACTGGCCTATTTTCCTTGTTCGCAGATACGAAGGCCTGAGACGTAGATGTTACTGAAGAGTTGCTGTGTCCCTCTACACGTCTTCTACTCACCCTGCTTATTATTATAATTATTATTATTATTATACCTGCCTGCGCCTATTAGTATTATATATATAACACACGTCCTATTTGAGCTAATGATTTGCAATATTCATATTATTATATATACGCCTTAAATTGCTAAGTGGCGAATATTGCACCCGCACTTTAATTGTGCGGTGGGAATTGATAAAGGGAGGAAATTACCCGGGTTGTGATCTTATTGTTGGTTGTTTTTAGGTTTTTTAGTTAGAAGCGCTATTTAGGAGTGTTAGGGTTTTATTTGTGTTTTGAATGGTTTTATGGCGTATAGAAGCCCCTGTATTTTAGATAATAAAGAACTTGTTATACCTTTGGAAATACTGTGTCCGGCTCCTTCTCTCCTGGGTTTATATTGCTCTGAACACCTGAAAAACGTACCTGTGTGTCTTAAAAGGGTTATTATTATATATCTCCTTTTCCTCTTTTATAGAGGTGGCGTTGTCGGAAGTCTTATAATTATATATGGAAATGCTAATGATAATACTGAAATAATACACTTGAATCAAAAGGTGTGTACTATAATTATTTATTTGCAAATCCAAGAAAGTAAGGTGTTGACAAAGAGTACCAGTTTATTCTGGCTGTTAATGTGAGTCTGGCCACTCTTACATTTGGCGTTGTCGGCAGGATCGGGTACAGAGCAATATAAAGGAGAGATTGAACAATTGTGTGTGATTTAAACTTGTGGTTCGTAATGATGATGATGCCGGTTTACCCAGGCGCCCCCTGGCTGCCAACGTTTAAAGGTACGGAGGGCGAAACGAAATATAGAGAATGGAGGGTACAGATTAGAGGGCTATTGAGCACCCAAGATGTCACAGAGGTAAAGAAAGTTGCTATCTTACTACAAACCTTAACTGATGAGGCTAGACGGCAGGTCAATGTATTGGATGACGGAGATCGAGACACAGTAGAAAAACTGTTTGCTTATTTAGACAGTGTGTATAAAGAAACGGTCCCTGTCTCAAAAGTACGCTCACAATTTTATAGTTGTACACAGCGCTCAGGGGAAAGTGTTAATGCGTTCATTCTAAGATTGAGAGAACTGTTTTGTGGGTTGCGACGATACGATGCCGCTACAGCCCCCTCCGATGCCGTTCTCCGAGATCAGTTTCTCCAGGGGTTAGCTGAGGGCCCGCTTGGCCAAGCCCTGCGCATATATGCTCGACGTCATCCCGACGAAGACTTCGCCGCACTACGACAGGAGGCCTTGACCTTGGACGTGGAACATGGAGGTACGCCAGCTACTGAAATTGTTTGTCATGCTATTAACCCAGTAACTGTCCCTGTGCCATCACAGACCTCTGCTTGGAGAGAGGAACTGAAGCGAGAAATAATGGAGGATGTCAAAACACAGATGAAGGGGTTTACGAAGGAATTGATGAACGAAATGAGACCGCTCATGCAAGCCGCCGCCCCAGCTGTGCGCCCCGCGCCGCCGCCACCACAGCCAGCCTACGTGCCACCGCCGCGCCGTTATGCACCACCACAGAGAAATGAATGGGACAGGGAAGGCAGGCCCATCTGTCGACAGTGTAACCAGCCGGGCCATATAGCTAGATGGTGTGCGAACGGCCAGCCGCCGTTAAACTGAGTTGTCCTGTCGCCGCGGTCCAGTCGACAGGAGGTGAGGCATCTGTGCTACGAACCAGGGCCAATGATGTGTTTATTGGGCAATGTCCCACGGTTAATGTGCTAATGGGGAGCGTTCGATTACAAGGGCTGCTTGATACGGGGTCACAAGTCACTTTAATGCAACAGAGTTTATTTACTGAACACTTTTCCCAAACTGATTTAGGGACGGGGCCGCTCGTTTTTAAGTTACGGGCAGCAAACGGGCTGGATATACCCTACACTAATTATGCGGTATTTGATCTAGAATTGGAGGGAGTACGAATCCCGGGGAGGGGGGTCGTCATTGTTAAAGATGAACACTGTACGCAACCGCTCATTATTGGCATGAATGTAATAAGTGCATGCTGGCGTACTCTGTTCAAATGGCCTGGGAGGGTTGCTTTTCCCCCGCGCCAAGCAAATTCTCTATGGAGAGATGCGTTTGCTGCCTGCCAGCGCATTGAAACGGTGACGAATGATGATGGCTCCTTGGGCTATGTGTGGCCTGGTCGCCGTCAGAAGATACGAGTACCTGCTCAAAGTGAAGTGGTTGTATGGGGACGCACGCGCCGGGGCCCGCAAGGGACTGACTACGAGGCGTTGGTGGAGGCCTTGACGGACAGGCACCAGCTGGGGGTGGCGCGCGCCTTGGTCACTGTGCGGGGAGGGCGGGTTCCTATTCGCCTCTGTAATCCCTTTCCCTATAGTGTCACCGTGGGACGGTACCAGAAGCTGGGGAAATTGTATCCGGTCCAGGATGCTGATGTCCGGGGGGACCGGGACCTGAGTCTGTCCATGTCTGCGGATGGCCTGGTGGAGGTCGCCCTGGTGAGTGCCACGGAGGACGGACCCGTGCGCACTCTGTCCCAGGAGCTCCAGGGGCTCGCCGATCGAACTGATCTACCCCAGGGGGAACAAGAGGAACTGCAGGCTATGCTGACGAAGTGGGAGAAGGTGTTTGCTGTACATGACGAGGATTTTGGACAGACGGAGGCAGTACAACACCAGATCCATACCGCTGACGCTGCGCCTATACGTGAGCGACACCGGCCGCTGCCGCCCGCCATGTATAAAGAGATGAAGATCTTGCTAAGTGACATGATGGACAAGGGAGTGATCACTGAGAGCTGTAGCCCGTGGGCCGCGCCGATCGTTCTGGTGAAGAAAAAAGATGGCAGCTGGAGGTTCTGTGTCGACTACCGTAAGCTGAATGCAGTAACGCACAAGGACGCGTTTCCCCTGCCGCGCATCGAAGAGACGTTGACGAGCTTGACTAAGGCCCAGTGGTTCTCGACTCTTGACTTAGCCAGTGGATATTGGCAGGTGAGCATGGATCCACGGGATCAAGAAAAAACTGCCTTTACGACCCCTTTGGGGTTATTTGAGTTTAAACGAATGCCCTTTGGGCTGTGTAATGCGCCAGCCACATTTCAGAGACTTATGCAACACTGTTTAAGTGGCCAAGTGGCCGAGTCTTTATTAGTTTATTTAGATGATATTATTATATACTCCCCTGATTTCTCTTCTCATCTACAGCACCTGGATCGCGTGTTCCAGCGGTTATGGAAACACGGGCTTAAACTGCGCCTGGACAAATGTAAGCTGCTACAACGTGAGGTGAAGTTTCTGGGCCACGTCGTGGACCGAGAAGGAGTGCGGCCGGACCCAGACAAATTGGTGGCAGTCCGGGGGTGGGCCACTCCAACGACGGTACGGGAGGTTCGTGCGTTCTTGGGCCTCGCAGGTTATTACCGCCGGTTTGTGGAGGGCTTTGCTGCCATTGCACGGCCACTAAATAACCTGTTAATTGGGATCTCCGTTGATAATAAGTCCTCACAGCAGCTGATTAGGTGGACCACTGAATGTCAAAATTCATTTAATGCGTTAAAGAGTGCCCTCACTCAAGCTCCTGTACTGGCGTATGCGGACTATGATCAACCTTTTGTGGTCTATACAGATGCGAGTAACCAAGGCCTGGGCGCTGTGTTGGCTCAAATGCAAGATGGGAGAGAACGAGTTATTGCTTATGCAAGCCGCAGTTTGCACCCCACTGAACAAAATGATGCTAATTATAGTTCCTTTAAACTAGAATTATTGGCTCTTAAATGGGCTGTCACGGAAAAGTTTAAGGATTATTTGGCTGGAGCTCATTTCACGATTTTCACAGACAATAACCCGGTGGCGCATCTCCAGACAGCTCGACTAGGAGCCATAGAGCAGCGTTGGGCGGCGCAACTGGCGTCGTTCACGTTCGATATCAAGTACCGCCCAGGAAAAAATAATGCTAACGCTGATGCCTTGTCCAGGTTCCCCGTACAGCCTACGACAGTTGCGGCGGTGGAGCTGACGCCTGCAGCCACGAACAGCCTTGGTGAGTGGCAGAGCGCGCAGAGACAGGACAAGGATATCCAAATGGTGATGCGGTGCGTAGAGAGGGGCACGCACCCCACCTTGACGGAGAAGAGGAATTGGACGAGAGGGGCGGTCCAGTTATTACGGCAGTGGACGAGGCTGCGCGTGGAAGGGGGGGTATTGTATCGTCATGTGACTGACCCTTATACCCAAGAAGAATACTTACAGATTGTTTGTCCCAATTCCAGGCAGGAGGAGACGTGGAGAGAGATGCATGTGGCCGCTGCGCACGCTGGTGTGGATAGGACTCTAGCACAGCTCCGCAGACGATTCTATTGGCACGGCATGGAGGGGGAGGCACGTCGCTATCATCAGGGGTGCGTTAATTGTGGCTTACAGAAAACTAGGATGGAGCCTAGGGCTCCTTTACAGCCGTTTGAAGTTTCCTACCCTCTAGAAGTGGTGGCGATTGATTTTCTCACGTTGGGGCGACCAGCAGACCCCTGTCAGAATATCCTTGTAGCAACTGATTTATTCACTAAATATAGTTGGGCTATTCCGACACGTGATCAAACTGCTCAGACCACTGTCCGTGCGCTATGGACCCATGTAATCCAGCCTTTCGGTTGTCCAGCTCGTTTTCACTCGGACAGGGGGGCCAACTTCGAGTCCGCCCTTATGCAACAATTATGTAATAATTATGGTATTACCAAGAGCCGTACGACGCCCTATTATCCGGCCGGAAATGGTGGCGCGGAACGATTTAATCAAACGTTACTTAATCTGTTACGTTCTTTGGATGCTGACAAGCACGGCCGATGGCCTGAGCATCTCCCCGAACTGGTTCACGCTTATAATAACACTCCCCACAGTGCCACTGGCTATGCCCCAACGTTTCTGATGTTTGGTCGCCATCTGCGACGCCCCGTAGATGTAGAGCTAGGAGTGCAAGCTCAGCAAAATAGGCTTACTGTAGGAGACTGGGTCCATGATCACAGACGGAAACTAAATGACGCTTATCGTACTGCAGGGCATAGGATGGGAGGTATGGCCGAGCAGAGAAAGCGCATGTATGACAAACGGGCGGGTATCCCACCGTTGGTACCGGGTGAGCGAGTGTGGGTGAGGAATCGGAACAGACAAGGCCAAGGGAAGCTGGCTTCATGGTGGGACCCCGAGCCGTTTGTAGTAGTGGGCACGGTAGGAGATGCGGGGGTGGTGTATAGGATTCGGCCAGAGAAGGGAGGGCGGGATCGAACGGTGCACCGAAACGCTTTGAAAGTCTGTATAGCGCCTCGGGAGCTGGGTGGAAGCGTTGAGCCGGTGTCTCAACCACCAGCGACTGGACCAGTCTGGAGGCAGTGTTATGGGTTCTTCCCCACGGCTCTGCGCCGTTCGGGGAGAGTAAATTTGGGACAGCCACCACAGCGGTATAGTCCGGGTTAAGCTATAGCTGCAGGGACTGCCAGCGATTTAAGTAGGGGGGAGTGTGAGGGGGTGGAAGACAGCGTTATTCTTTTTTTTCGTTAAAATGTATTTCTTTGGAAACTCTTGTGTTTTATTATTATTTCTGTTAAGTGAATGCTATTTTATATGTTTCCCTTATTATACATTTACTTATTTGTTTGTGTTTAATAACGTTATTTCTCCCTACATGAAACTCCCCTTCTGATTATGTGTGTGTGAAGAGCCTGATAGGTTAACCAGCGGCCGCTACTCGGCCAATGAGAAGAGACTGACGTCATGCCCGGCCAATGAGAGGCTAGTGTCGGGCAGGGGGCGGCCTTTATAAGTGGGACTCTGTCACTCTGTTACTGAACGTGAAAGGAGGAGGACGTGTGTGTGAGGCAGGTGAACAGGCAGAGGTGACCAGTGTTATGAGGGACTGAGGACAGACACAGGAGGGCATGAGCAGTGAGCCCTACCTAGAACTATTGATGATGAACTTGAGCGAGCTCCACAGTGCAACGCAGTGAGTCAGACAACATGGTGGCCCAGCAGAACCGGTGAAGTTCCCGCGGACCATCTATCCTGACCAGGCGAGCCGAGACGAGCCGCTCCATCCGAGCTGACTAGAGGGGTCGCAGTGGTGACAGTGGTGTCGTGCGCAATACCCGCACAGGCAGCCATTGGCTGCCTCCGTGTGAGTAGAGAATCTGTGCACCATTTGTCTCTTCAAGCCACTGACCTGAGTTATGCCAATAAGTTAAAGTATACAAGGATACTGGCCTATTTTCCTTGTTCGCAGATACGAAGGCCTGAGACGTAGATGTTACTGAAGAGTTGCTGTGTCCCTCTACACGTCTTCTACTCACCCTGCTTATTATTATAATTATTATTATTATTATACCTGCCTGCGCCTATTAGTATTATATATATAACACACGTCCTATTTGAGCTAATGATTTGCAATATTCATATTATTATATATACGCCTTAAATTGCTAAGTGGCGAATATTGCACCCGCACTTTAATTGTGCGGTGGGAATTGATAAAGGGAGGAAATTACCCGGGTTGTGATCTTATTGTTGGTTGTTTTTAGGTTTTTTAGTTAGAAGCGCTATTTAGGAGTGTTAGGGTTTTATTTGTGTTTTGAATGGTTTTATGGCGTATAGAAGCCCCTGTATTTTAGATAATAAAGAACTTGTTATACCTTTGGAAATACTGTGTCCGGCTCCTTCTCTCCTGGGTTTATATTGCTCTGAACACCTGAAAAACGTACCTGTGTGTCTTAAAAGGGTTATTATTATATATCTCCTTTTCCTCTTTTATAGAGGTGGCGTTGTCGGAAGTCTTATAATTATATATGGAAATGCTAATGATAATACTGAAATAATACACTTGAATCAAAAGGTGTGTACTATAATTATTTATTTGCAAATCCAAGAAAGTAAGGTGTTGACAAAGAGTACCAGTTTATTCTGGCTGTTAATGTGAGTCTGGCCACTCTTACACATGCAGCGTCCGATTGCCATGAAAGATCTAAGGTGAAGAAACATATGCCACCCTTTTTACATTGGCCTATTATACAGTAGCACCACCAGGACGCACGGCCTGGTGGAGACCTGTGCTCGGAAGAGCACTGCTTCTAGTTAGAGGTGCAATGATTATTTTTTTAATCACTATTACAGTTTTTCACGATTGTTAACACACAAAAATCTAAAATTCTGCACAATTTTCACAACCTTAACTTCATGTACGTATGGCTTGCCCCGATTTGGCACTACTTCACACTCCCTTTTCTGCATTAGACACAGATTTTCCTTCTTTACACTCTGATGTCATGTTGTTGCACACACTTCTCACGTCAAATCTCAAAGCATCATCCTATAACACATGGATGTCAATTACACATCACCTTGTTGTGGAAACACTATACACAATGTTCAGTTGTTGCACACACTTCTCATGTACAATCTCAAAGTATCAACACACAACACACAACTATTCAAAACTCTATGATTCAAGTCTGATGTCAATTATACAAGCACCTTGTTGTCTAAACACTACACACAATGCTGAACATTGAGACAGGAACCAGAGGCAGAGATGGGCACAAAATACAAAAATGATTTGAAATACAAAGATACAAATACCAGGATATTGTCACCAGGATAGTATCTTGGTGACGCTATCCCGGTCAATATTAGACCAAGTACTGAACAAGTATTTCGATTTTTTTCAAAATACTTTTTTATTTTTTGTGCCCATCTCTGACCGGAGGCATGATGCCTAAATCTACTGTAAATCATGTACCCAAATAAAACTTTTTGGATGCATATTTGTGTGCTGTTTTATGTTTTACTATATAAAAAAGTAGGCCAACACTGAGTAATTTTACAAAAGGAGAAATAGCTCATTCTCCAGAGTCAATGTCATTCATATGGTGTGTTCCAATTCAATGGTGTGTTTTCAATTTTGGACTCCAGTGTGCTGTAAATGCTTGGTAGTGACGTGCAGCAAATGCTTAGTTGTGTGTACTGAATGAATGGTACCGGTATGTGTCATTTGAAAATATGGCGTGTGTACCAAATGAAAACACAAGTCCATTTTGTGAACACATGCAAGTGATTTGATGGCAAAAGTGTCATCTTGGGAAGGGAGTTTGAGGTTTAGCATTTTGTGTGTGAGGTTTTCAGTTTTGTGTGTGCAGTTGTGAAAATGCTGTTATTGTAGTGAAAAACGTGTGTTAACAATCGTGAAAAACTGTTGGCTAATTTTTAAGTCTTCTGAAGGCATTCAAAATATGTGTGCGCCACATAAATAATGACCAGAAGTAAGTCCTAGAGAACGGGCTTCTGTTTATTCAATTAAGCTCCGGTTTTGCATTTAGGTCTTAGCTGAGACTCGAGGTACTCCTAAATAACCCCGCTTTGCACAAGCGCTGGTCCGGGCCGCCAGTGGGTCCCCGACCGGGGGTTCGCGGAGCTCCGTAGTCCCCAGAGCTGCGTGGTCCCCGGAGCTCCGTGGAGCAACGCCTCTGCCACGAGACAACATGTTGGCTGCGGTCAAAGCAGCGCATCGCGTGTGTGATGTCATTGTGCATGCATGCAGGCATCGATAGCGGATCTACAAGCAAAGCTCGTGGTGAGCTTGTAGATCTGCTATTTTCAAACATTTTGTACTTTTACTTTTGGTACTTTAAGCACATTATGATGGCAATACTTATGTACTTTTATTCAAGTGCATTTTGAATTCCGGACTTTTACTTTTAACAGAGTACTTCTACACTGCAGTATTGATACTTGTACTTAAGTAGCCTAAAGACTGCGAGTATACTTTTTCCACCACTGCATTCTGAAATTGTGGAATAGCCGTCTGGCCGCACGAGACCACACAGGAAGTAAAACACACGCAGGATGTGTGGTGTGGACACGGTGCATGGCTGGGGGAGCAACTACTCCAGAAGGACTTGTCGACAACAATGCTCTGGAATCCACGCCGCGTTGGTTGCTGCCAACAATAGCAGTGGGTTTACCAGGAAGACGCACAATACAAAGACACACAAACCTCGGCCTCTTCCCGTCAAGAGCCCGAACCGTGGCCAAGTTTACTCTTTCCAATAACGTTATCGGCTTTCACCGGTGTCACGTTAGTGTTCTTTGAAAACAAATATGTCACGCATTGAGGCAGACAGACAGGCAGAAAGACAGACAGACACGCAGACAGTACATGCAGGAAGGCAGGCAGTGGTGGAAAAAGTACTCACATTTTGTACTTAAGTAAAAGTATCAATACCGCAATGTAGATGTACTCCGTTGCAAGTAAAAGTCCGGAATTCAAGTAAAAGTACAAAAGTATTGGCATCAAAATGTACTTAAAGTACCAAACGTAAAAGTACAAAATGTTTGAAAATAGCAGATCTACAAGCTCACAACGCGTCGCGATGCGACGCGTTGTGAGCTTATAGATCGTCTATTTTCAAATAGCTATTGGGATAAAATAAGGCTAAAGTCGATTAATGTATGTTTTATAATATAATCACGTATATCTGCAAACTAGCAACTAAAGTTTTCAAATAAATGCAGAGGAGTAAAAGTACAATATTTGGATCTGAGATGTAGCGGAGTAGAAGTAAACGTGTTGCATATTGGAATTAACTCAAGTAAAGTACAAATACTTCAAAATTGTACTTAAGTGCAGCACTTAAGTAAATCTACTTAGTTACTTTACACCACTGCAGGCAGACAGAGAGGCGCATGTAGAGTATCAAAATATCCAGTTCAGGCCAGAGGCCTTATCGCGTGATATAAGATCATCACTTCTGTTGTCAGTCATTCAATCCATTTGAGTGATCCGTGCCAGTCAACAATAACGTGGGAAAACAACCTTGTCAGTGCCGCCGCTCAGGGGCGTCAATTGGGTATGGCAGGGGTATGCAGCTGCCATACCCTGGGTCCAGGGGGGAGAATACAAGTTACTTTAAAATATAAATCCATGAATGTCTCTTTGTCTATCTGTGCTGGTTATGTTGTTAAATTACAGTAAAATAACTACAAATGCAAAATTTAACAAAATGGTCACTTTAACAAGGTATTATAATTATATTCTCCACACTTGTATTCTCCCCATCTTGACAGAATAGTAGCCTATATTCCCAGGTTCCGCAGGTCAGCTGCACAGGTGCAATTCATTATTGTTAATTGTGGCACGTTTACTAACATGCCAAGTTTAGCTGCACTTGAACAACCATTCCAGGCTGCCGATATCCAGCCCAAGAAACCGTAGAAACCTGTGTAAAAAACTGAAAAAATTAGTTTTCTTCAGACATCGTGAAAATAGCCGATCTACATGCTCACACCGCCTAGCAGCGCGAGGCGTTGTGAGCATGTAGATCTGCTATTTTCACAAACGAACCGTGTTATACAAAATGTAATGCCTCTTTTCCATGAGGACTCCCATCTTTGCCATACCCTAGCTTTTGCTGAACTGACGCCACTGCCAGTCAACAATAACGTGGGAAAACAACCTTGTCAGTGCCGCCGCTAGACACACGGACACAGGGGCGTCACAAGGAGGGGGGAAAGTGGGACTGAGTTACCAGGGCCCAAGGTGGAGGAGTCTTCATTATTTGATACTTTTAGCTATTGAAAAATAGCAGTACACAAGCTCACAGCGTGTGCCACGCTGCGAGCTTGTAGATCTGCTATTTTCCCTGGAACTAGATATTTTGAGATGGGGGTCCGTGGCCAAATACATATCATTTTGGGGGTCCTTCACGTGAAAAGGATTGTGCACCACTGACATAGAAACATAGGTTTTCCAAAAAAACCTCAGAAGGATTCGAAATAATCAGACTTGCACAAATATCCATGATTTTTCAAAAATAGCAGGTCTACAAGCTTGCAGCGCGGCATCGAGTGCCACACTGTGAGCTTGTATATCTGCTATTTTTCAATAAAGCACAAAATAACGCGTAATAATGTGTTCCCAGTCTAAATGGGATAAACTCCCTTCTCCCCCTATGAAGAACATTCATTGGGGGCCCGCAGTGAATCCTTGAACCCAGGGCCCAGAATTTGGTATGACACCCTTGCACGCACAATGGTGGATCAAGTGCAGCTAAACATCTGCAGGCAGGCAGACTCTGCCCTGGCTTAACCCTGCTGCTGTGGGGTCGTCATCTCCCCGAGGCCGCAGGATCGACGAGCAGAGAACGTTCGAGAGGCAGGGGCTGACATTTCTAAAAGGGCCTTTTGGTGAAAATATCGAAAATAGCAGACCTCCAAGCTCACAACGCGTTGCAGCGCGACGTGTTGTGAGCTTGGAGGTCGGCTATTTTCAGTGCTTGATAGTACACTGAACTAAGCATATCAAGTCTCTACTCCAGGGGTCTTCAACGTTTTCAGGCCAAGGACCCCTTAGTTGAGAGAGAGAGGACCCCCACAACCTTTTCATAGATTCATTATTTGACAGCACGATCATCAGTGTATTTTGGATTCATGTCAATTTGTATTTTCAGGTATTTAACCACTTCAACCGTAAATACTTACAGTTCTTCACAATTTTCACTACACTAACGGCTTTTTCAAAACTGCACACACAAAACTGAAAACCTCACACACAAAATGCTAAACCTCACACTCCCTTCCCAAGATGATCACTTTGCCATCAAATCACTTAACTGTGTTCACAAAATGGACTTGTGTTTTCATTTGGTACACACGCCATATTTTCAAATGACACATACCATTCATTCAGTACACACAACTAAGCATTTGCTGCACACTACCAAGCATTTACAGCACACTGGAGTCCAAAATTGAAAACACACCATTGAATTGGAACACACCATATGAATGACATTGAGAATGAGCTATTTCTCCTTTTGTAAAATTACTCAGTGTTGGCCTACTTTTTTTATATAGTCAAACATAAAACAGCACACAAATATGCATCCAAAAAGTTTTATTTGGGTACATGATTTACAGTAGATTTAGGCATCATGCCTCCGGTCAGAGATGGGCACAAAATATAAAAAAAGTATTTTGAAAAAAATCAAAATACTTGGTCAGTACTTGATCTAATATTGACCAGGATAGTGTCACCAAGATACTATCCTGGTGACAACAATATCCTGATATTTGTATCTTTGTATTTCAAATCATTTTTGTATTTTGTGCCCATGTCTCAATGTTCAGTTGTGCAACACCTAACATTGTGTGTAGTGTTTATACAACAAGGTGCTTGTGTAATTGACATCAAACTTGAATGTGTAGAGTTTTGAATAGTTGTGTGTTGATACTTTGAGATTTTACCTGAGAAGTGTGTGCAACAACTATAGTGTTTCGACAACAAGGTGAATTGTAATTGATATCCGTGTGTTATAGGTTGATGCTTTGAGATTTTGCGTGAGAAGTGTGTGCAACAACCAAAAGTTGGAGTGTAAAGAAAGAAAATCTGAGTAATGCATGAAAAGCGAGTGTGAAGTAGTGCCAAATCAGGTCAAGCTATTATAGGGACATGAAGTGAAGGTTGTGAAAATTGTTGCCGAATTTTAGATTTTTGTGTGTTAACAATCGTGAAAAACTGTAATTGTGGCACGTTTACTAACATGCCAAGTTTAGCTGCACAACCATTCCAGGCTGCCATATCCAGCCCAAGAAACCGTAGAAACCTGTGTAAAAAAATAGTTTTTTTCAGACATTGTGAAAATAGCCGATCTATACATGCTCACAACGCCTCACAGCGCGAGGCGTTGTGAGCATGTAGATCGGCTATTTTCACAAACGAACCGTGTTATACAAAATGTAATGCCTCTTTTCCATGAGGACTCCCATCTTTGCCATACCCTAGCTTTTGCTGAACTGACGCCACTGTGCCAGTCAACAATAACGTGGGAAAACAACCTTGTCAGTGCCGCCGCTAGACACACACACACAGGGGCATCACAAGGAGGGGGGAAAGTGGGTCTGAGTTACCAGGGCCCAAGGTGGAGGGGCCTTCATTATTTCATACTTTTAGCTATTGCAAAATAGCAGTGTGTGTGCCACGCTGCGACCTTGTAGATCTGCTATTTTTGAAAAGTCCCTGGAACTAGATATTTTGAGATGGGGGTCCGTGGCCAAACACATATCATTTTGGGGGTCCTTCACATGAAAAGGTTTGAGCACCACTGACAAAACAGGTTTTCCAAAAAACCTCAGAGGATTCAAAATAATCAGACTTGCACAAATGTCCACGATTTTTCAAAAGTAGCAGGTCTACAAGCTCGCAACGCGGCACTCGGTGCCGCGCTGAGAGGTTGTATATCTGCTATTTTTCAATAAAGCACAAAATAACGCGTAATAATGTGTTCCCAGTCTAAATGGGATAAACTCCCTCCTCCCCCTATGAAGAGCATTCATGGGGGGCCCGCAGTGAATCCTTGTACCCGGGGCACAGAATTTGGTGTGACACCGCTGCACGCACAATGGTGGATCAAGTGCAGCTAAACATCTGCAGGCAGGCAGACTCTGCCCTGGCTTAATTAACCCTGCTGCTGTGGGGTCGTCATCTCCCCGAGGCCGCAGGATCGACGAGCAGAGAACGTTCGAGAGGCAGGGGCTGACATTTCTAAAAGGGCCTTTTGGTGAAAATATCGAAAATAGCAGACCTCCAAGCTCACAACGCGTTGCGTAGTTGAGAGAGAGAGGACCCCCACAACCTTTTCATAGATTCATTATTTGACAGCACGATCATCAGTGTATTTTGGATTCATGTCAATTTGTGTTTTCAGGTATTTAACCACTTCAACCGTCAATACTTACAGTTCTTCACAATTTTCACTACACTAACGGCTTTTTCAAAACTGCACACACAAAACTGAAAACCTCACACACAAAATGTTAAACCTCACACTCCCTTCCCAAGATGATCACTTTGCCATCAAATCACTTAACTGTGTTCACAAAATGGACTTGTGTTTTCATTTGGTACACACGCCATATTTTCAAATGACACATACCATTCATTTAGTACACACAACTAAGCATTTGCTGCACACTACCAAGCATTTACAACTCACTGGAGTGCAAAATTGAAAACACACCATTGAAATGGAACACACCATATGAATGACATTGACTCTGGAGAATTAGCTATTTCTCCTTTTGTAAAATTACTCAGTGTTGGCCTACTTTTTTTATATAGTCAAACATAAAACAGCACACAAATATGCATCCAAAAGGTTTTATTTGGGTACATGATTTACAGTAGATTTAGGCATCATGCCTCCGGTAAGAGATGGGCACAAAATATAAAGAAAGTATTTTGAAAAAAATCAAAATACTTGGTCAGTACTTGGTCTAATATTGACCAGGATAGTGTCACCAAGATACTATCCTGGTGACAACAATATCCTGGTATTTGTATCTTTGTATTTAAAATCATTTTTGTATTTTGTGCCCATCTCTGACTCTGGTTCCTGTCTCAATGTTCAGTTGTGCAACAACTGAACATTGTGTGTAGTGTTTATACAATAAGGTGCTTGTGTAATTGACATCAAACTTGAATGTGTAGAGTTTTGAATAGTTGTGTGTTGATACTTTGAGATTTTACCTGAGAAGTGTGTGCAACAACTACCGGTATAGTGTTTCGACAACAAAGTGAATTGTAATTGATATCCGTGTGTTACAGGTTGATGCTTTGAGATTTTACGTGAGAAGTGTGTGCAACAACCAAAAGTTGGAGTGTAAAGAAAGAAAATCTGAGTCTAATGCATGAAAAGCGAGTGTGAAGTAGTGCCAAATCAGGTCAAGCTATAGGTACATGAAGTGAAGGTTGTGAAAATTGTGCCGAATTTTAGATTTTTGTGTGTTACAGTTTTTTTCTATTGCTAAAACACGTTTTTCAAAACTGTACGTTTTTTTCAAAACTGCACACGCAAAACTCCAAACATTACACACAAATTGCTAAACCCTGGCATCCCTTTGCAAAACAACTCTTTGCCATCAAATCTCTTAACATGTTCACAAAATGGAACTCGTGTTTTCATTTGGTAAACACAGCCATATTTTCACATGACACACACATGCATTCATTGAATAAACACAACTAAGCTTTTGGCTGAACACTACCAAGCATGTACAGAACACTGAAGAGCAAAACTGAAAACACAATTGTCGAAATGGAACACACCATAAGAATGACCATGGCTCTGGAGAATAAGATATTTCTCCTTTTGTAAAATGACTCGGTGTAGGCCTACCTTTTTCATAGTCAAACATAAAACAGCACACAAATATGCATCCAAAACAAGTTTTGATTTACAGTAGATTTAGGCATCATGCCTCTGGTCAGAGATGCATGGGCACAAAAAACTAAAAAAATATTTTGAAAGAAATTGGTCAGTACTTGGTCTAATACTGACCAGGATACTGTCACCAAGATACTTTCCTGGTGACAGTATCCTGGTATTTGTACCTTTGTATTTCATTTTTATTTTTGTATTTTGTGCCCTTCTCTGCCTCCGGTTCCTGTCTCAACATTGTGTGTGGTTTTTAGACAACAGGGTGATGTGTAATTGATGCCAGACCCGAAAGTTTAGAGATTTTAATATTTGTGTGTTGTGGATTGATGCTTTGAGATTTTATGTGAGAAGTGTGTGCAAACCTGAAAAGTGTGTGTTGTGTTTTGACAACAAGGTGATGTGAAATTGACATCAGAGTGTAAAGAAGGAAAGTCAGAGTCTAATATGATAAGGAAATCTAAAGTAGTAACAAATTGAGTCAAGCTATTGGGGACAGAAGTAAAGGTTGTGAAAATTGTGCCTAATTTTAGCTTTTTGTGTTTTAGCAATCGAAAAAAACTGTAACAATCGTGAAAAACTGTAATACACTTGACCATTCACTCTGTACATAGTCTGCTCTTTTTCCCCTCTAGACCAAAGTGCTTTGCTGAAAATAGCTGATCTACAAGCTCTTGGCCAAAGTTCTCTGAATATGGACACTAGGTTTCAAGTGGTTAATATAAAAAAGAAGAAAAATATATTTTTCTATCACTCAAAGATTTGGAGGACCCCCTGGAGTAACTCTGAGGACCCCCTAGGGGTCCCAGACCCTGTTGAAGACCCCTGCTCTACTTGATATGTGGCATATGGCATGGATTTCTGCACAGAGAGGGCAAATCTTTCGACATAAGACGCTGCATTCAAGTTCAGGAGAGTTTGGACAAGGCAATTCTCTTGAATGCTGCCTTCAGGTATGGCATGGAAAGAGAGCATTTGCATTTCTTTCACCATAGTAAAAACAGCATTCATGGTCTGGAGAGGGCACTTATTACAGATGGGTAAAAGGGCAGGGGCTTGAGCCCCCTTTGATGTCTATGCGTGCGAGTGCCTGCCGTGTGCCGGCTGTGTAAACTCCACATCCTCCTTCCTCCTACGATGTTTGTTTGGTTTTTTGAACATTTTATTTCGTTTATTTATTTCCGGGTTTTCATTGGCACGGCGGCGTCCTATTACATCATATTATCAAGTTGGGTGGTAAGCTTGTAGTTCGGCTATTTTTTACAAAGACATTTGGTAGAGAGAGAAAAGTGTTATTTCCAGGTCCATTTGACCAATTATATAGGGGGTTTAAATGGTGCCAGATATGCAGCTCGACAAATAAAAGGTGAATTGATCCAGGGGTGTCAATTGGGTATGGCAGGGGTATGCAGCTGCCATACTCTATGGGTCCAGGGGGAGAATAAAAGTTACTTTTAAATATAAATCCATGAATGTCTCTTTGTCTATCTGTGCTGGTTATGTTGTTAAATTACATTAAAATAACTACAACTGCAAAATGTAACAAAATGATCACTTCAAGGTATTATAATTATTTTCTCCAGACTTGTATTCTCCCCATCTTGACAACATGGTATATTCCCAGGTTACGCAGGTCAGCTGCACAGGTGCAATTCATTATTGTTAATTGTGGCACGTTTACTAACATGCCAATCTGCACTTGAAGAACCGTTCCAGGCTGCCATATCCAGCCCAAGAAACGATAGAAATATGGACGGAAAAACCTGGAAACAGAAGCCCAGAGCCAAAGTATAGTTTGATCTAGTTTAGTGTTTATTAGTTTTAGTTGTTATCGTACTATTGGACTGTAGTCAGGGAGGAGATCACAACAAGGTCAGAGAATACAGCAGATCTACAAGCTCACATGCTTGTAGATCTGCTATCAAACATGATGACACCAAGAGTGACAGTCTACTGTGGCTGAATGTGGCTGGGAGCACGCACACACGCACGCACGCACGCACACACACACACACACACACACACACTGTCCACTCTCTCTAAGCACAGAGAAGTATGTATGAGTAACAATGCCTCTGGGAACTCTGGATAAACCTTTTATAGTAGTGAGCCCCCCCCTCTACCCCCCACATGTGGTTCTCATAGAGAGACTGTTATGTATGCTCTGTGCGCGCTCGCGTGTGTGCGTGCGTGTGTGTGTGTGTGTGTGTGTGTGTGTGTGTGTGAGAGAGAGAGAGAGAGAGAGAGAGAGAGAGAGAGATGTTTGTTTGATGTTAAACTTCTGGGAAGAGAAATGAGTGGTGATGCAATACCAAAAATATGACCTCCTCAGGAAGGACAAATGTCAAGTGTGTGTGTGTGTGTGTGTGTGTGTGTGTGTGTGTGTGTGTGTGTGTGTGTGTGTGTGTGTGTGTGTGTGTGTGTGTGTGTGTGTGTGTGTGTGGGAGAGAGAGAGAGAAAGACAGGATATTAATCACACCAGAAGGTGGAGAAGCGAAACCAGACAGACCCAAATTTAGAGTGAAAATCTTTAACGCAAATCTTTGCTTCTGGGGGTCCCTGGAACAAAATATTTAGAAATGGGGGTCCATGGCCCAATACATATATACGTTTTATTCTATTTAGTGTTTTTGTTTTGGCATATAAGGACCCCCAAAATGATACGTATTTGGCCGCGGACCCTGATAAATAAACTTAAATAATAACTTAAATAAATATGGATATGGATAACTCCATGATCAAAATAAGACAGAGACAAGCAAAGGACTACATCTTAAATGTTGTATTTGAAGAGAGTCAGACAAAGAGACAAACAGTGAGCATACCATCAATGGCAGCTTGCTAATTCTCTCTTCCAAAGAATACAGCATATGACAGCATATCGTCGTTGTCGGGTGGAAACCTTGTATGTCCAAAACCGTTTGTTTTGTATTTGTCATTTTAAAAATTACTTAAACTAGTGAAAACAGCCAATCTACAAGCACACAACGCCTCGCGGTGCGGGGCGTTGTTTTCACTACTTTTGTGCGACGGTCTTGCATGATGGGGGCTTTGCTTCGCGAAAAAACGTACACATTTGAAACTTGGAGATACAAGGTTTCTGCCCGACAGTGACGATATGACAGTTAGATTGTGGGAATAACAAGAATACAGAGACACGTAAGTAACTTTCCACTAACCTGAACTAACAGTACAACCAAAACATGGTCTCCTATACTCTAAGTTCAGACCGTAGTTCACAGAATTTAACCTATATATGGTCAGTCATATGAGCCTCGTACACAAATCATACATTTTTGTATCATAAATCATATCTAACAATCAATATGAATTGATAAAAGGATGATAATAACCACAACAAAATACCCATCACCCCCATCTCTAAATATTTTGTTCCAGGGATCCCCAGAAGCAAAGACTTGCGTTAAGCCTCATGCTAGATGCAGAATAGACACATGCAGCTCAGACCTGTTGGCAGACAGGGAAACCTCGCTCATTCGAACGACCGTCATTTCGACAACGGAGCGTCGGGAGGGTTAGCGGCTCACCCCACGAAGGTTAGGTTTAGGGTAACGGCCGGACTACACCAAAAAATGCGCGCATACGCGTAAACGAGGAGGGAGTATATGTGGGGAAGACCAGATAGTCTGTGTACAAAACGTATACGTGTGCTTAAAAAATAGAACCGATCCTATTTTTAGCCTGGTGTAGCCGGCTATCTATCCAAAACGCGCATACACGCGCACGACCCGCATACGCACGCATACGCACTGACGCGCGCAAAACGGCTTGGTGTAGCCCGGCCGTAAGGGTTAGAGTTGGGTCGGTGTCGAAAAGATGACACGTAGTAACAGCGAAGCGCTCCCGAAAGGTCACGGCAGGGAGGCAGGCAGGCAGTTTAGTTTAGTTTAGTTTTTGTGAGAATGTTTGCCTAATTTCAATAGCAGGATTACATCTAAAAAACATTGGCAGATAACACTTCTGTCGTCTGTATGATGCTGTTGAATTGATCACATCGGCCTTCTTGGCATTCAGCCGAAGGCCGACCTTAATTGGCACATTCTGACTCCACTCTGCTCAAGAGCTCCTGTGCACAGGAAAGTGAACATTATGCAGAATATCCCATTACACAGGTTTCAAAAAAAAATCTTTTGAAAATAGCAGATCAACAAGCTCATGACTCGTCGCAATTCGTAAGCTTAAATCAGCTATTTTCAAATGGCCTAAATGTACAGTATATTGAGCTGAATAGGTAGTGTGTTTTGTAATAACAATCAAATATGTTCAATGTAACTGATTGATTGATTGATTGATTGATTGATTGATTGAAGTATTTTATTAGAAGTTTACATAGGAAAAGTTTCATGACTCTGACCTCTCATGAGTACAGTTCACTGTTACAAGGTCAACTAAAAGGATGAGCTCCGGAAAGCACATGGCTTATTTACATTGACATCCATTGAGGCCACAACAATGAGACGGTTCCCTGGAAGCAGCTGATGAAAGCCAAGCCGCTTACAGGAAAGTCCAGAATGAGGTCACAGAGCATTCAGTCACACTGGTGGAAGGTACTTAAGTAGGCTACGAGAGAGGGCGAGATCATGTTTGCGGGGGAAAAAAAAATGTTATCGAAAAACCATGGCCTGCTCACATACTCACAACGCGCCGCACTGCGACGCGTTGTGAGCTTGGAGGTCGGCTATTTTCGGTACTTGATTCCACACTGAACTAAGGACAATCAAGTCAGTACTGGAGATGTGGTGTAACATAACAGCATGGATTTCTACACAGAAACGGCAATTCTTTCAACATTTTGGACAAGGCAATTATCTTGAATGCTGCCTTCAGGAATGGCCTGAAGACGTTGAAGACCCGCGGGCTGCCTATTGGGGAACCCTGATCTACTGGTTCAGCCAGTGTCCAGGTTCCAGTTTCCTGGAAGCAGCTGATGAAAGTCCACCGCTTAAAGGAAAGTCCAGAATGAGGTCACAGAGCATGGAGTGCACTGGTGGAAGGTAACTAAGTATAGACTACTGTAGTTGATATTCATTTACAAACCCTCCAAATACATGAGCTGGCCGTGTTTTTCCGACAACTTTTTTTCATTTATTTTTAATATTTTTTGGGGGGAAAACAAAAATTAAAGAAAATAAAGAAAAAAAAAACAATAAAAAATATTACAAATAAATGAAAATAGTTGTCGAAAAAACATGGCCTGCTCACATATTGGGGGGTGTCAGGAGCCACCGAAAAAAAAAAGGACGGGTGTTTACATTGAGTCTGTCATGGTTAAAATGGAGTTTGAAGTTACAATGGGTTTGTAGGAGGGGGGCAAATGGGGGCAAATGAATATCAAATATCTAAATAGTAGGGGTGTGTATATCTGTCCCTTCCAAGACGATACGATACGCATCCGATACATGGGCTACGATTCGATTCAGAGATGATAAATCTTACATACAGAACGATTCAACGCTATTCGATTTGGTGCAATTTTGATTTCGATTAATTTTTTTGGGAATTTGATGCGATTCGAAGCAAAGCGATGCAATTCGATGCATCTATCTATCTATCTATCTATCTATCTATCTATCTATCTATCTATCTATCTATCTATCAGGGACGTGCAGAGAATGTTAGAGAGGCAGGGGCTGACATTTCTAAAAGGGCCTTTTGGTGAAAATATTGAAAATAGCAGACCTCCAAGCTCACAGCACGATGCGTTGTGAGCTTGGAGGTCTGCTATTGTCAGTACTTGATACCACACTAAACTAAGCACAATCAAGTCAGTACTGAAGATGTGGCGTAATTAACGGCATGGACTTCTACACAATTCTTTCAACATGAGATGCTGCATTCAAGTTCAGGAGAGTTTGGACAAGGCAATTCTCTTAAATGCTGCCTTCAGGTATGGCATGGAAAGAGGGGCATTTGCATTTCTTTCACCATAGTAAAAACTGCATTCATGGTCTGGAGAGGGCACTTTTTACAGACGGATAAAAGGGCAGGGGCTCAAGCCCTCTTTGATGTATATACATCATGTGTGCACATGCCCGCTGTAGCCTATCTATCTATCTATCTATCTATCTATCTATCTATCTTTGATTGATTGATTGATTGATTGATTGATTGATTGAAGACTTTATTAGAAGTTTGCATAGGAAAAGGTACAGTTTCATGACGGTACAGTTCACTGGTACAAGGTCTACTAAAAAGGAGATCCTAGAGAAGACTAAGCTTATTTCCACAGGAAACCATTAAAGTATCTCATATAACATTCAATGAACACAGTACTATGCAGTAGATATAGTCAGTAAAAAATAAATAAAAAAGAATGAATGAAAGAACAAAGTACAGTAAGTCAAATCTATCTATCTATCTATCTATCTATCTATCTATCTATCTATCTATCTATCTATCCATTCCTCTCCATCCGGCCACTCTACGCGAGCCGCTACCGCCCTTCAAAACAAAGCTATGGAAAAACATCATACTGGTTCAGCCAGTGTGTCCCAGTTCCACCATCTACTTGAACACTATCTGCACCCAAGTTGCAACACCCTCCATTGAGAGCCTATCCATGAAACGGATAAATGTCCCCTCTGATTGTATTACACAGGTTCAGGTTCAGGGTTTTTTTTTGTCACATATATCCATACAAAGTATAAATACAATAATGTTTGTGCTATAGGAGCCTTAAGACACAAAGACAGACAGACATACAGATGTTCAACAGCAGTAAAGAGAATGTATCCTGTGGAGAACATGACGCCAAGCTTGGGTGTGTGTGTGTGTGTGTGTGTGTGTGTGCACGTGTGCGTGTGCATGCGCGTGTGACTGAAGCCTTTGTTTAACGACGTCATCAAATGTCTTCATTGCCAACGTTTATCGCTAAGTTTAGCTCAGCACTGATCAGAGGGCGTTTTTAGACCAGCAAAGAACCGGTCCTTTCTCCCGCCTATGGGATGAACCAGAGGTGAGCTTTTCCACCGAGAACCGGAGTTGGTTCTGAACCGTAAAAGATGGTTCCGAACGGGAACCACAAAATCCTTGGTTCCTCTGGTTCAATCATGGTTCAATCTGGTGGAAACGCAAGCCGGTTCGCAAGAACGAACCAAGGTTCCAAGAAAGTTGAACGGCACTGGTTGTTGAACCAAGGTTCTTTTGGTGGAAACGGCCCGAGAGAGAGAGAGAGAGAGAGAGAAAGAGAGAGAGAGAGAGAAAGAGAGAGAGAGGGAGAGAGAGAGAGAGAGAGAGAGAGAGAGAGAGAGAGAGAGAGAGAGAGAGAGAGAGAGAGACGGGGCCTTTTCCACCAAAAGAACCTTGGTTCAACAACCAGTGCCAGTTCAACATTCTTGGAACCTTGGTTTGTTCTTGTGAACCGGCTTGTGTTTCCACCAGATTGAACCAGATTGAACCAGATTGAACCAGAGGAACCAAGGATTTTGTGGTTCCCGTTCGGAACCAACCTTTATGGTTCAGAACCAACTCCGGTTCTCGGTGGAAAAGCTCACCTCTGGTTCATCCCATAGGCGGGAGAAAGAACCAGAACCGGTTCTTTGCCGGTGGAAAAGGCCCCAGAGAGAGAGAGAGAGAGAGAGATACTGTATTTTTCCTTTTTTGTGGGGGTCCCTGCTTCGTCTCTCTCTCAGCTAAGTGGTCCTCGGCCTGAAAACGTTGAAGACCCCTGGATTAACCATTGAGACCTGGAACACATCTGTCCGTGTCACTTTAGATTTGAACCACTTCAACCATTGTTTTATGCTTGAACTATGAAAGAATTGCAGATATACAAGCTCACAACGTTTGTAGATCTGCTATTTTTGAAAAATCATGAACATTTGTGCAAGTCTTTGGATACCTTTGACCCGAATCTATAAACGTCTTCCAAATCCTTCTAAGGTTTTTGAAAAACTCTATGTTTCTATGTCAGTGGTGCTCAAACTTTTTCATGTCAAGGACCACCAAAATTATACATATTTGACCACGGTCCCCGAATCTCCATTTGACCAGGGACCCCCCAGAAGCAGAGATTTGAGTTAAAAATGTTCGATTTAAATTTTTTCAAAAAATAGCAGATCTCCTGTACAAGCTCGCAGCGTGGCACTGTGAGCTTGTATATCTGCTATTTATTTTAATAGTTAAAGCATAAGATTATGATTAAAGTGGTTCACACAGATGCGTTCAAGGACTTAATGGGTTAATAAATCAGTGTTTTCGAACACCCTTTACGTCGGTGTGTGTTTTACAAATGTTGAACCAATTAAAAGTATTAAAAAGCACTTCTGACTCAACCTCTTTCCTCGTCATTCTAATCAATGATGACTCCACTTTAGCTTGAGCTGCATGTGGGTAAAGGGGTGATACAACCCTCCTTTAAAACCGCTCTGAAAAGTCACTTGGAGGTGGCTGCAACTCAAAACTGGCAATAAAAAAGAAAAAGATTTACCTCCCCCCTGTAACCAATATTTTTTTTTTATTCTATTTTCCAAATAATTTTGCGCAGTAGGCCTACTGTGTTTTATTTGGCTGTCATTGAATGTTTATATGCATTCAGTACAAAAGGAACCCAATTTAAACAAGCCATTATTTTTATTTAGTTGACCTTGCACTTTTTACTGTGCAAACTTCTAATAAAGTATTCAATCAATCAATCAATCCCCGGGGGGTCCCCAGCCAGACCCCACTTAAGCCCCTTTTCGACTGCAGCTTTAGCACCACACCACAACACACTACATCGCACCACATAAAGATATCTACATTTTCCATTACACAAAAGTACCCCTATCGGTAAGAAACAAATTGACCCTTTTAACTGTGATTATAATACAATATAAATTTGTATTACAACTATCCTAAATTATAATACACTATAATGGATTATAACTGTGATTATAATACACTATAAAGTATTAATGTATTACTATGATCATTATAATACACTATAATAGATTATCATAGTGGTTATAACACAATAGCATCTATTATCATGTATTACAACTATATCCTGGTGGTCAGTGAGTGATCAGTCATTATGAAGTATTTGGCCCTGTTTGGCCTAGCTCAGACCTACTCTAGATCGGATACTTTTTAGTACCACGTTTAGTGCCACTTTCACACCACTCTACCTAGGTCCTTGTAGTGGAAAGCCTGGCACAAGTGGGCGGTGTTGTGTGGAGTGGTGTGGTCTTGGGCCTGTGGAAAGGGGGCTTTTGAGAACCGGGGTCACACACAAAGAATGCGGCCTCCCCGTTGTTTTTATTTTAACTACCTCGGGAACATGTAACAGCAGTGGAGTAAAAAGTAACTGAGTAACCTACAGCGCTCCACAGAAGCAGGGGTGTCACAAGGGGTAGGAAAGTGGGACTGAGTTACTGGGGCCCAAGGAGGAGGGGCCCTAATAACTTTATCTATTGAAAAATAGCAGATATACAAGCTCACAGCGCGGCACCGAGTGCCGCGCTGCAAGCTCGTAGATCTGCTATTTTTGAAAAGTTGTGAAAATGTGTGAAAATCTTTGAATATATGTATTTTTTAAGCGAACATTTCTAACTCAAATTCTGCTTCTGGGTGGTCCCTGGAACTAAACATTTTGAGATCGGGGTCCGTGGCCAAATACATGTCATCTTGGGGGTCCTTAACATAGGTTTCTTGCACACATTCTCACGGTTTTTCAAAAATAGCAGATATACAAGCTCGCAGCGCGGCACTCGGTGCCGCGTTGTGAGCTTGTATGTCTGCTATTTTTCAATAGTTAACATTCATGGGGGGCCCACAGTGAATCCTTGTACCCAGGGCCCAGAATTTGATGTGACGCCCCTGCACAGAAGTAGAACACTGCCTCACCAGTGTTTACATGAAGTGTCTGGGGAGCATTTCTGAAACATTGTTTTGGTGTCAAAGACCCCCAAAGTACTTGCCAGGAGGCCATGCAGGGAGGCGAGAGGTTTGGAGGGGGTAGATGTAAATTCCCATAGAAAGGTATATATATATATATATTTTTTTTTTACTTTTCTCCTTTTTGTACATAGTGTTCTGTATTTGTTGAGTAGAGAGAGATGACTGCAATAAAGCAGAAAGCCCGTAACACTCAGTTGGTAAGGTGCACAGCTCGATAATGTCATGAAAACATAGCAAGCCCACAAGGAATATCATATCTGCCATAAAAAAAACGCGCCACCGTGCCCCCCAGGGCCGCAAATAGCATTTATTAAGTGGGGATGTCCACATGGCTCAGCATTTTGCGCGAAAATCTGTCTCTGTTTGTAATGTGGGATCAGGTGGACTTTTAGATCCAGTATGTGTGTAGTGATCTTGTAGATCTAGTATGTGTGGGGTGGGCTTTATTATTAAGATTATCGCGACCGTAGGTGAGAAACGGCACCGCTTAATGTGTCCGTCTGGACATGTACACTTTTTTAAATATGGGTTTGTCGCTCTGACATCATGCTCTGTAATGTCAGGGGAACCACTCTTAACAGTCTTTTTTGTTGGTACGCCTGACACTGGAGGTGGTTCTCACTGTGACATCACAGTGATGTCAGATACTCAGAGCAGGGATCTCCATATATGTGCATACAAGGGATTGTATCCCAGATGATGCCCTGTTAGGAGAACCACACTGACAGAATCCATAAAAGACAGATGGCCAAGACAGAAGGGGGCGAGGTCGCTTTTCGCCCTTAGGTGTCTTACTGTTATAGTAGAGTAATAATCTACATTAGATTTTGTCTCCAAAAATATATTTTGGCGGTGCCTTGATGGCGTATTGGCTGATTTTACACTTGGTTGCATGCTGAAAATGGACAAGCTCAGAGCTTGTAGATCTGTTATTTTCAGAGTGCAATAAAACATAAAATGACTTTTAGTTCTACTGGATGTCTTCTCCACTAGTCCCTCCACATTTAATACTAGTTTTTAATTGTTGACAATATGGTATTTTTTACTTCTCCCACAGTTGTGGTAGGACGCACTGGGCCATTATGTCAAACCCACCGGCTTCATCAGGAATCGATTCCTTGCATTTTGCTAAGAGATACATGGTTTAATTTATATAAATGTATTCGGGAATTAATTTTCTCCTTGACTTTAATTAAAATTTGAACTTTTCCCAAATATGGAGATGGCTGACATCATAGATACCTTTTTCCCCCTATTTTTTTTTTTTTTTTTTTGCAAAATTTTTATTCCACGATTTTTATCCCAGTGCCAATTGCCTAAGCTGTAATCCTGGGCTCTGCTCACCTGGGGAGGGCCCCGAACTGAGCTCATGCTTCCTTCAGTGCATGAGGAGTGAACAGGCCGCTTCTTGTCAATTGGGTATGGCAGGGGTAGGCTATGCAGCTGCCTATACCCTGGGTCCAGGGGGGAACATAAAAGTAACTTTTTAATATAAATCCACGAATGTCTCTTTGTCTATCTGTTCTGGTTATTATGTTGTTAAATTACAGTAAAATAACTACAAATGCAAAATTTTACAAAATGGTCACTTTAACAAGGTATTACCAGTAAGACTCCCTAATCGGGAGATAAGCGACCGTAGGTCGCTTATCTCCACAAATAGGGCAAACATTTGTTTTTCCAAAATCTTCCTGATCCATGTTGATGACATGAGTGTAGACATGCTGTGTAGTGATTTTCGTGATTTTAGGGCAAAATCTGTAGGAGCAGTGTCCAAAAATGTGTTTTTAAAAATCGGCCTGAAGGTGGCGCTATATGGGACAGACTCATGTTGATGGGATGAGTGTAGACATACTGTGTAGCGATTTGCGTGATTTTAGGGCAAAAACTGTAGGAGCAGTGTCCAAAAATGTGTTTTAAAAATCGGCCTGAAGGTGGCGCTAGAAGAGGGCCATGTGAGAAATGAGGGGTGGGGTCTCCGCGTTGCCTTGGCGGACGAATAGGTACCGGCCCCGGCTCTCCCGGACGCTCCTGGCCCGAGTTACGGCATTTTATGTGAGCTGCAGTGGAGGGGGTCCTCCACTGGGGGCGCCACCACTTTTGCATCCGTTCTGGAGCACCAGGAGTGGGTGGTCCCCAGGAATTCCCTGTGAGCAGCCCCGTTGGGGTGGTCATTTGGTCATTTTTGCACATTTGGTCATTTTTTACACCTGGGGGTCCCCCAGGGACCTGGGGGTCCCTGAAGCTCCGGGGGTCCTTGGAGGTTGTAGTTTGGCAGGTAAGGAGTGTGTGTGCAAAATTTGGCATGGATGGGGGCAACGGTTGTGGAGATATGAGCAGGGCAAAAGTGTGACATGTGACGTGTGACGGACGGAGAGACAGACAGACAGACAGACAGACAGCCGGTGGAGGTTTTGGTAGTAAATGCGACCTACGGTCGCAATAATGATATTCTCCACACTTGTATTCTCCCCATCTTGACAAAATGGTACAGGTGCAATTCATTATTGTTGTGGCACGTTACTATAGCCTATGCCAAGTTTAGCTGCACTTGAACCGTTCCGGTTGCCATATCCAGCCCAAGAAACCGTAGAAATGGGAAAAAAATGTATTGTACTTCTTAAATGTATCATGCCTGTTGCTAAGGTATGGCAACATGGTGTCTTGCACGCGCGCCTTCGCGTCATGTTGCCATACCTTAGCTTTTTCTGAACTGACGCCACTGCACTGGAGACACATGTGCACACAGCCAAACAGGTGGTGCATAAGGAGCACAAGTTGGCACCTCAACAGAGCGCAATTCTAGTTTTTATTTCGTATTTTGTGGGGTGTCATTATTGACCATTCACACGGCAGCCATCTTTCCATTAAGAGTTAATGAAATGCCACCCCAGTTGCCACCCGGTTTCAATGCAAATTTCAAACATGGCCGCCAGGTGAATATGGTCTATTATTGCCGGAGGGTTGGAATTTCCATAAACACATTGTGTTCCCAGTGGGAGATTAGCCTACATGTGTCTGCGGTTATCACTGCTTTGTGAGGAGACTGACTCATTGTGCGAACACACCCACACCCACCCACACACACATGCACGCACACACACACACACACACACACACACACCCTCTCTCCCCTTTCTCTCTTGAACTCAATGTGTTTGTAATCTGGTACCAGGATATTAAGAGAATAATGGATCCTCCGTTCACCATTTTAGCCTGAGATGAGAGAGAAGGGAGAGACCCGTGCCAGGTGCCACGTGTGGGTGTGTGTGTGCGCGTGCGTGCGTGCGTGCGTGCGTGCGTGCGTGCGTGCATGTAGACATAAGCAGTGGAAAGAACTCAATTTCTTTACTTAAGTGTTGGTTAAAATCAAACCAAAGCTGCAAACATTATGTAGGACATTTTAGAATGTTAATGTTCATTGCTTTTTTACTGTAATTTGGAATGATTTTGTACTTTAGAGCCTCATGCATGAACTTTTTGTAATCGATTTTTGGTAGATATTTGTATAATTTTGTAATAGATTTTAGGTAGATATTTGTATATTTTTGTAAAAGACTTAGATATATCATAATTATGTATAGAAAGGCCTAACCAGGGACTGGGGTTACAAATTAGCCTTAAACCCTTATACAATGCAACGGTTTCATGTTTTTATAACTTGATACATAGTTTTTTGTATTGTCCCTGTCAAATAAACATAAATAAATAATAAGTAAAAGTATCTATACTGCAATGTAAAAGTACTCTGTTACAAGTTAAAGTATGGAATTCAAAATGCACTTGAGTAAAAGTACTAAAGTATTGGTATTAAAATGCACTTACTGTAAAGAACAAGAACGTACTCATTACGTTTTCAAGGTTATGAATATTTAAAACATCTTTTGCTACTGGAAAACACTCCAGTTACGTAACGCCGCTGCATGCCAGGTGCTTGTGCGTGTGCGGGTGTGCGTGCGTGTAGATGTAAGCTCTTCAGACTCTCTGTAACGCTGAGCTCAGCAGTTCAGCAAATGTTGAATGTGTTTTTGATTCTAGAAGGTTCTATAAGACGCTGAAATGGCCTGGCATGACCAGACAGACACTATAATATCACAGCATAGATGCTAGTCTGGAATCAATGTGTGCGTGTGGAACCTACATTTCCAAGGTTGGAATGTTAACCCCAAAAATAATCATAATGGTTTTCTGGAGGACCCATAGAATAATATGTATTTTACCGTGGACCCCCAAAGAAAGCAAAGGTTAAGTTAAAATGTTCGCTTTAAAAGAATATACATAAAATAGCAGATCTACAAGATCTAATAGCAGATCTACAAGCTCATAGCGCGGCACTCGGTGCCGCGCCATGAGCTTGTATATCTGCTATTTTTCAACAGCCAAAGCTTAAAAAATAATGGTTAAAGTGGTGACACAGATGCGTTCCGGTCTTTATAGTGTGTGCCAGCGCCTACGTCATTGTAGTCCTTAGCGGCCATTTCTTGGGTAAAAACACAGGTGTTTCAACTGTTTGATTGCATAGAACTAATGCTAATAGTCTAATCACAACCATCACAACACCTGTGTAAGGCTGTGTTTACCCAAGAAATGGCCGCTCTTAGAACTACATTTGGCACACCCTATAGGCCCCTCATTTGCATACTGGGCCCTGATTGGTCCCTCACTACTTCGGAGGGAGTGAAATGCAATCACGACTGAGCGGTGCCAGTACTTACAGTAAGTATACTGTTTACACCACTGCTAAGTCCTGCATTCAAAATCTAACACCATGCGGGAATCGAGCCCAGGACCTTCTAGCTGTGAGGGAACAGCGCTACCAACTGTGCCACCATGCCCTACTGCATGGGTCTTCAACAGGGGGTCCTCAGAGTTACTACGGGGGGTCCTCCAAATCTTTCGGTGAAAGAAAGTGTTTTTCTCCTTTTTTGAACTTGAACCCTATAGTGTCCATATTAAAAGAACTTCAGCCGAAAATAGTAGATCTACAAGCTCACAACGCCTCGCGCTGCGAGGCGTTGTGAGCTTGTAGATCTGCTATTTTCGGCAAAGAGCTTTAGTATAGAGGCAGAAAAGAGCAGACTAAGTACAGAGTGAAAGGTCGAGTTTATTACGTATTGAAGGTTCATAAGTGGTTAAATATTTTAAAACACGAATTGACATGAATACAAAATACACTGATGATCGTGCTGTCAAACAATGAAACTATATGGAATCTACCGGTATGAAATGGTTGTGTGGGGGGTCCCTGCTTCATCTCTCTCTCTAAGGACTAAGGGGTCCTTGGGCTGAAAACGTTGAAGACCCTTGCCCTACTGTAAGCCAAGGTGTTAATAGAATAGATAGGTAGATAGATAGATACCTTTATTATCCCAAGGGGGAAATTCAGTTGTCCAGTTGTAGCATAGCAGTATACAGTATTTACAAAGTTACAGAGAAGTAAGACAAAAGATAGATAAGAGTAAAAAAAAAAAAAAAAAAAAAAAGAGCAGTACAGTACCAATAAAGAAAAGGTGCATATGATATGATATGATATAGTACTTTATTGTCAGTTCACACTGAAATTTGTCTTACGACACAGCAGTCATGTATTCAAAACATATATACAAACATTTGTAACACATCAAGGCATACGTGACACGCTGAGTCGCGGTGCAGCCCCTGTACCAGTGCACCAAAATGCATAGAGGGGGCGAATAATATAGAAGTATATATACATAAAGTGACTTACAAAAAGAGACCGTAGCAGTCAATGCTATAGTGCAACAAGTATCTCACTGACATTGTTAAACAAAGCAGAATACTCAGAAACTACCAACACAACCTAATAGTGCAAAGTCAAAAATCAGTGCGAAAAAACTAACAAAAAAAGCAGCTCAGAGAAGAAGAAAAACTAGGGAGCGTGTCACCGCAAGACGCACATGAGCACTCTCCCTGGAAGGTCCTTAGGCGTCAAAGTCAATACAGCAATAGTTCCGTCAGTCTAGGTTAGGAAGGAAGTCCTTTTCACTCGTCCGTTATGTGTCTCGTTGTACAGCCAAAGGGCCAGTATAGAGAAACATAGATAAGTCATAAGTCATGGTGCTGTTCAGACTTGTCTGGAAGTCAGGGGCGTCACAAGGGGGGCGGGGGGGAAGTGGGACTGAGGTACTAGGGCCCAAGGTTGAGGGGTTCTAATTATTTTATACTTTAGCTATTGAAAAATAGCAGATATACAAGCTCACAGCGCGGCACCGAGTGCCGCGCTGCGAGCTTGTACATCTGCTATTTTTGAAAAGTCGTCAACTCATGAAGTGCAACTCAAATTTTGCTTCTAGGGGGTCCCGTACAAAGGGGACGGAGTTACTTGGGCCCAAGGTGGAGGGGTCCTAATTATTTTATACTTTAGCTATTGAAAAATAGCAGATATACAAGCTCACAGCGCGGCACCGAGTGCCGCGCTGCGAGCTTGTACATCTGCTATTTTTGAAAAGTCGTCAACTCATGAACTGCAACTCAAATTTTGCTTCTAGGGGGTCCCTGGAACTAAATATTTTGAGATGGGGGTCCGCGGCCAAATACATGTCATTTTGTGGGTCCTTCGCATGAAAAAGTTTGAGCACCACAGCAAGACTACCTGGCTGCAGACACTAGGGTCCTGTTGATGTCCACGGGAGACAGGAACATCAACAAGTGGCAGGAAGTGACCTCACACCTCTTTCTTGCTCTACCCCATGGAGGTTCTGTTTAGGGTTAGGGGGTAGAGTTGGGTTGTCTAAAAGATAAAAGATAACATGTACACATAGCGACAATGCGGCTCAAAGGGACTGTAGTGCCTTGGACTGCAAGGCAGAGACGTCACGTGACCTCCACAAGCGGCATGAAGTCACTTGACACTGTGAGGTCACTTCCTGCCACTTGTTGATGTTCCTGTCTCCCGTGGACATCAACAGGACCCTAGTGTCTGCAGCCAGGTGCTGCTCCACCACAGACATAGTAAAAATAGGGTTTTCAGACTTTTTCACGATTTTTCAAAAAATAGCAGCTGTGAGCTTGTATATCTGCTATTTTTCAATAGTTAAAGCACAAAATAACGTGTGATAATGCGTTCCCAGTCTAAATGGGTTAAACCCCCTCCCCCTATGAGGAACATTCATGGGGGGCCCGCAGTGAATCCTTGTACCCAGGGCCCAGAATCTGGTGTGACACCCCTGCTGGAAGTGTGACTAACAACAGTGTTGGAGGGAAGGATTGGAAGGAATCAACTCCCAACTTGTAGAGGAATGTTTTTGTGGCTCAATGCTCCTCTAAATGATTACATTACTAATTGACGATGCATTTCTGCCAACAGATTTACTGTGCATGATAACGTGATGGTTGTTTTTATAAACCTCAGGTCTGACGAGACGGGATCTTAGGGTCCTGATAGTCGAGAATATGAGGCTACGCAAGCTCGCACTGTCGCACAGGTGCGCGCTTGCGGACACACAGACTTATTTGTGTCGCCCAAAGGTCAAGCCTTAGCCTTCATGATATTGGGGGATGAACAATTACCTCAAGAACAGTTATACAATCAGTGTCACTTTCATGCCGTTATCTCATTTGGCTGACCAGCTTTAAACCCATTGTTTAGAGAGAGAGAGAGAGAGAGAGAGAGAGAGAGAGAGAGAGAGAGAGAGAGAGATGAAGCAGGGACCCCTTAGCTGAGAGAGACAGAGATGCATGAAGCAGGGACCCCTTATCTGAGAGAGATGAAACAAGGACCCCTAAGCTGAGAGAGAGAGAGAGAGAGAGAGAGAGAGAGAGAGAGAGAGAGAGAGAGAGAGAGATGAAGCAGGGACCCCTTAGCTGAGAGAGAGATGGGAAAAAAAAGGAAAAACTCAAGTAAAGTCAAACAATACCTCAGGCGTGTGCTGAAGCAAAGCACATGCCCAGATCTGTGCACACTCCCCCACACCCAGGAACCACACTCCTTATATGGGAGACAGGAGCGCCTCTAGGACGCGGCATACTCATGCACACACGGGGGGGCGTGGCCAAAGGTTATACAAAACCAAAGAGCAGCCACAAGTTTAGACACTAGTAGAGCTCACAAGCTGTGCACACTCTAGCTCTCTCTCACACACCCACACACACGCACACACACACACACACGCACATACGCACACACAGTAAATCTGTCACACACATATACACTTTTACCAGGACAAGGATTAAACGCAGTCCAGAAAGCCAAAAAGGGAATTATTAAAAAGACTGTTTGACCATGTCTCTTCAGCCAGAATGGGACTTGTTTTTGGGATGCAGCATGTCTCTCCAGCCAGTGTGGGACTTTGTGAGGGGCCACAGCAGCCTCCTGGAGTCTCCTTTCTTCCCCGTGTTCTTCTCTCTGAGCGTCTACCTCCTCTTCTGTCTGCCCTTCGTCTGTCTGGACCTGCTCTCCCCCAGGGTGGCTCTGATCCGGAGGTACAAGATCCAGCCCGACATCCCTGTCACCTGGGACACCATGAGGTACGAGAAAAAAGCATGTAATTGTGTTTATGGTAAATCAGTTTACAATTTACAGTGTAGGTGCTTAGCAGATGGAGAGACATGCTTTAAGCAAGCTGAACGCTTACATCAAATGCAGAGAGACTCAGTAAACTATAGGATCATTGAATGCACAGATACAGCATAGTGTCTCAGTAGATTCTCTGTAAACTATTGGATCATAGAATGCAGAGAGACAGTGTAGTGTCTCAGTGAACAATATAGGTGCATAGAATGCAGAGAGACAGTGTAGTCAGTGTCTCAGTAAACTATAGGATCATAGACTGCAGAGAGACAGCATAGCATCTCAGTAAACTATAGGATCATAGAATGATGAGAGTGAGAGACAGTGTAGTGTCTCAGTAAACTAGGAACATAGACTGCAGAGAGACAGTGTGTCTCAGTAAACAATAGGATCATCGAATGCAGAGGCAGAGAGACAGCGTAGTGTCTCAGTAAACTATAGGATCATCGAATGCAGAGGCAGAGAGACAGCGTAGTGTCTCAGTAAACTATAGGATCATAGAATGCAGAGAGACAGCGTGTCTCAGTAAGCTATAGGATCATAGAATGCAGAGAGACAGCGTAATGTCTCCGTCAACTATAGGATCATAGACTGCAGAGAGACAGTGCAGCGTCTCCGTACAACAATGTGGTGTTCCTCTTATCCTTACCATTCTCTTTATCTCGTGTTGCCCCATTTAGGAGCTGCCTGGCCCTATCTCTGTACAACCACGTGGTGTTCATCTTCCCGGTGACGGTTCTCCACTGGTTGTGTAGACCCGTGCTGGCCCACCAGCATTTGTCCAGCGCCCCCGCTCCGCTCAGCCTGCTGGGGGGCATGCTGGCCTGCCTGCTGCTGTTCGACTCCCAGTACTTCTTCTGGCACCTGCTGCACCACAAGGTGCCCTGGCTCTACCGCACCTTCCACAAGGTGAGATAGCTGTGTAGCACTGACTGACATTAGTTGTGTTTCCATAAAGCCGTTTTTTGTGCATTAAGGCTCTTGCGCATAAATCTTTTTTATGGAAACACTTCAAAATTCGAATAAACTGTCAATATTCGCTAAAACATTTATGCGCTTGGAGGAAGTGGATTTTGAGGCTTTATCGAAAAAATGTAATGCACATCAATGAATGGAAACACTAAGCGAATTATGTTTTGAATTAAAATGCATTGAACTCGCGGGAAGGACTGCTGTGGGTCGGCCGCCTCGAGATAGAAGGCCACTTGTGCACTCAAATCTTTGAATATGTCTTTTTAAAAGTGAACATTTGTAACTAAAATATTTGATTCTGGGGGGTCCCTGTACTGTACATAATATTTCTAGATGCGGGTCGGCGGCCAAATACATATGATTATAAGGGTCCTTGACATGAAAAGGTTTGAGAACCACTGACATAGAAACAGGCATTCTTTTCAAAAACCTTAGAAGGATTTAGAAGACATTTATAGAATCGGGTCAAAAACATTCAAAGAATTGCACAAAATGTTCACAAGCGCGCTGTGAGCTTGTATATCTGCTTTTTAATTTGTATTTTGTTAAAGCATAACATAATGCTTAAACATGTTCCTCTCCTCTCCCCCCCCCCCCCGGCAGATGCACCACACTCACACCAGCACCTCGGCCCTGACGACAGAGTACTCGGGGGCCTGGGAGACCATGTCGCTGGGCTTCTTCGCCGCCATCAACCCCTTCCTGCTGGGCCTCCACCCGCTGACGGAGCTCTGCTTCTTCACGCTGAACATCTGGCTGTCGGTGGAGGACCACTGTGGCTACGACCTGCCCTGGGCCACGCACCGCCTGGTGCCCTGGGGGCTCTACGGTGGGGCGCCGCACCACCACCTGCACCACCACAAGTTCAGGTCCAACTACGCGCCCTACTTCACCCACTGGGACCGCCTGGCCGGGACCCTGCTCAAAAACACCTTCTGAACTGGACGGGCCCCTGCACGGCAGGCACCGCCGCTGAAACACCTGTTTTTTGTCTAAGCAAGGAATGAAGTGGACCAAGTTTCTGAACTGGACAGAATGGTTTCTGAACTGGTCAGAGTTTCTGAACTGGACAGAATGGATTCTGAACTGGTCAAGTGGTTTCTGAACTGGTCAGAGTTTCTGAACTGGTCAAGTGGGTTTCTGAACAGGCCAGAGTTTCTGAAGTGGTCTGAGTCGGACCTACGGGTACACATTATTGTGTATCATTATTTTATGCTTTAACTTTTGAAAAATAGCAGATATACAAGCTCACAGCACGGCACCGAGTGCCGCGCTGATGACGTGAAAAATAGAATTTTGACCCGATTCTATACGTTTTTTGAAAAACCTGTGTTTCTATGTCAGCAATCTGGCTTAGCCATCGTCAAAGAAAAGGTCCTTTTCACTTAACTGGAGCTCAGTTAGTCTGTTCTTGAGAGACTACTATGTCAGTGGTTCTCAAACCTTTTCATGTGAAGGACCCCCAAAATGATATGTATTTGGCCACGGAGCCGTATCTCAAAATATTTTGTTCCAGGGACCCCCCAGAAGCAAGTGGTTTCTGAACTGGACAGAGGGATTTTTGAACTGACTCTGTCAACAAGGCCTGCCAGCTGGCCTGGACACCTTGCACAAGCTGAATACTTGAACCTGACTGAAGTGGTTTCTGAACTGTGGATGAAGTGGTTATTGAACTGTGGACACAGTTGGTTCTGAACTGGGAGTGAAGTGGGGAAAGAGAAGTTAGCCAAATGCCTGGAGCGTTAGCCAATCATATTACTGTGACTATTAGCCATGTTGAGCCAGATGAATGTGAATGTCAGAAGAGTACAGAATGTCAAAGTGTACAGAACATCTGAACATGAAAAAAAAAAAGATATATTGTTTTATTCATTAAGTTGACTGCTGGTTCAATTAACTGTTATGCCCTACATGAAAGAGGTAGAGTAATTTTACTTACCGTAGCCTACTTAAAAGTACTTACTGTACTTTAGTGTACTTAAGCCTACTCTAATGTGATTCATTTGAGGGGTTATGGCGTTTATGACCAGAAAACTGTCATCTGTATCAATATTCATTGATAGAGTTTTGTAAAAAAAGAACTCATGTCACAACGTATCAACTCATCTTTTATATTAAAAGACCAAGGTAGCAAAGTGCCAGGTACTTTGTTCAGTAGCCTACACAATGGCATGTGTGTTTCATATGAACTTGAAAGTCAACATAGATATATAGACTTTATTCTTGTTCGCGTACCTGTAGGAAAGTGTTTAATGTGATAAATGACAAGGATAATTGTACAAGAGCTTTATTTAGAGGCTGTATCTCTAATTGTAACCTAATTTTAGCAAATTATAACTCAATATTTTGAGTGTATTTTGTAGAAGTGTATGATTTTCATAAAATGCAATCATCATTCATACTCTATCTAAATGTGAAATTCAAGTTGATCCTGGATTATTTTATATATATAATATATATATACACACATATATTACATTTTAAATGTTTTTTTTATGTTATACATCACTCTAGTCAGACTGGAAGCTGACTACATGTTTATATGTTATATTATAGTAACAGCATATTGTATAATATTATTATTTATATTGTGGAATGTGTCAAATGCTAACCGTGTTAGCTTGCTTGTACGGTGAACAGACCTTGAAAAAGCTTCACGAATGAAAAGAATATAATATTTATATATTAATTTGTAAATACAATAAAAACTATTGAGCTGCATTACCTGTGTCTCACTGTTGTGGTTTGTATTATACGTTAGTTGATATTCAGAAATATAATGACTAACATCATCATTTTAACTCTTTTAACACCTGGGAGAGACCAGATTTAAATGTGTACATTAAGATTTTAAGGACGAATGTAACATTCATATTCATATACACAGGGTATCATATATAATCGTATACAAAGGGGCGTTTGGCAGGTAGAATGTTTCACCAATGCACAATGGCTCTCAAAGTGGGGGGTAATCAAGGACCCCTCGGGGGCCGCCAGGGGTCCTCAGGGGTCATTGGTTCCATTTTTACAATCCCCCAGGGGTCCTTTAGTGGTTCAGTGGTTCTCAACCTTTTCAGGCCACGACCCCCAAAATAATCATATTTTAACTGGGGACCCCCTCCTCACCCTGACGAGGACCCAAGAGCTGAGGCATTACATTTGTAAAACACGGTTCTATTGTGAAAATTGCAGATCTACATGCTCACAAGTCACAACGCCTCGCGTTGCGAGGCGTTGTGAGCATGTAGATCTGCTATTTTCACTATTTCTGCCTCTAATATTTGACAATTTGGCCAATGTTTAATTTGTCATTTTAGAGGTATTAAGAAGTCCTTAAATGGTCACTCAAGAAATGTACAGAATACACTTAAACTTTATGCTGGTTGGTTTACTGTTGTGTGGGGAAACAACATTGCACATTAAGTTAATCATCTGGGGACCGGGACCCCGCCACAATAATTTAACTGCTTTAGGGCAGTGGTGGTGGTGTTGTTGTTGTTGGTGGGGGGGGGGGGGGCGGGGGGCGGGGGGCTTGATTCAAGCTCCATCCCTATTAATAACACTGGCCTTATAGCGTTATAGTGAAATACAACTAGATTCTGCATGCAGCAGCCCAACCCACTAGTCCCTTTGAGTGGTACTGTGGAAATCGGGAATTGAACCAGCGACACGATGTCAGGCTACACTGAGCCTTATGTGGTATGCGCCTGCCTGGACCGGTAGGCCAGCAGGCGCCCGTCTAGTATGCCTAATGTTAAAATAGGCATACTTAATGAGCAGGTGGGTGTGGCCACATGAAAAAACTAATTTTAACACTTTCTGTACACTTTTTCCTCCAAGTATAAATAATACCTGATGTTTGTGAAAAAAATCACGGCAACACATCTTTAATGTTTACACAAGTGCCAGGTAGTAAACCTGAACGAAGATGACTTCATTGTCTAAGCAAGGAATCAATTTTAGCTGACACGTTTGTCCTCACCCACAAGTCTGTGTTCACTGCAACAAATAGTGAGAAAACATATATTACTCTAGTTCTCCTACGGCATTCTCCCCGCCTCCGCATAATAATATAGAGGACCGGGAATGTTATTATGAATTGTTTGCAATTTAAACATTTCCTTATGTTTCAAGGAGCAGCGGCAGTCTTCTCCCTCAGAGTACAAAACATTAATGGCACATTCAGATCAGGGCATTAACGACTTGTGATTTTTGCAAGTCGACTCGACTCAGTAAAAAGTTGAGTTGAAGTCGACTTTATCGTTTGATGACATCATCACATCACATTATTTTGGAGGGTCCCCAGATGACTAACTTAAAGTGAAACATTGTTTTCTCTCTCAACTGTAAACAAACCAACATAAAGTTGAAGTCTTCACATTTCTAAAGTGACAATTTAAGGAAGAAATTAGATCTACATGCTCACAACGCCTCGAGGCGTTGTGAGCATGTAGATCTGCTATTTTCGCAATAGAACGTTTTTGTGGGAGTTGACTTGTGTAATGAAGTCGACTGAGACGACATGTCGACTTTTTCGTTAATGCCCTAATTCAGATCAGGTTCAAATGACAGCACATTAAAAACATGGCAGGCTAGTAAGCACAGCTGCACTGTAGCGTACATGAGGGTTAATCTGTGAAAATGATTAATATGCATGTGTGAAATATGGATATTCACATGTTGCAACCACTGGAACAATCAGGGTAGAAATAGGGCTGTCACGATTATGACATTTTACACAACGATTAATCGTCACTCAAATAATTGCGATTAACGATTTAATTGTGTTTTTGTCGTTGGCAATTAAATTTCTGTTTGGCCTTCGAGGCTTTGAAGTTGCACATGGCAGATATGACACATAACTTAATATACAAAGAAATGACAACTTTATACTGAAAAAATAACATTTATAGTGGAAATAGCCGATACATGCTCAGCTTTTAGATCTGCTATTTCCACTATTTTTGAAAATGTTTGAAAATATGTGAACATTTTTCAACATGGAAACGATTATGACGATCATGACAAAATAATTGCGATTATAGATAATTACGTAATAATTGTGACAGGCCTACATAGAAAACCATTGACCCTGCGAGTCACACACAATGTGTGACAAACGTGGTCCACAACCACAACCATTTTCCCACAGAAAGGGGTGAGAAAACTTACGACCTCCTGTGGCACGGTAAGATACCAAACAGACTCCGTTTGCCCTGTTTACACAGAGAGAGAGAAACCGTACTGGTCAGCAAAACACAACATGGTCAAAGGAGACCAAAATGGTCAAACCAGGACATCTGGTCCATATATCCTGGAAATCCCCTTCAATGACAGAGGCCCTATCCGTGATTGATTATGTAGGTAAAGAATAGAGTTCCAGTGAACCAGTTGACCAGGATGTGAGTCATCGTGATGAAGATCAGAGGACACCCAGCATGTTGGTGGATTCCCACCTTTGGTGGAACTCACTCTCTCTGACTCATCACTGACTGACTGACTGACAGTTGACTGTATTTTCTTTCTTTTCTTTTTTTTTCTTTTTTTTTGCAACCCATTTTCACCCAGTGCCAATTGCCTATGTAATCCTGGGCTCTGCTCACCCTCTGCCGCGCCTGGGGAGACAACGGACTGACTTCATGCTTCCTTCAATGCATGAGTAGTCCAAGTTGTTTCTTTTCACCTGACAGGGGGGATTTCCCTGGGATGGACGTGCGCGTGGAAGGAACACGTTATTCGAACCAGTTCCTTTCCCCTCCAAAGTTGTTTCTTTTCACCTGACAGGGGGGATTTCCCCAGGATGGACGTGCACGTGGAAGAAACACGTTATTCCAACCAGTTCCTTTCCCCTCCATCAAGCGCCCCGGCTGGCCAGGGGGAGGCATTATTGAGACCAGTATTACTGCATGTTTTTGTGAGGGTATCAACCCTAGGAGGCACGGGGAGAACACGCAAACTCCAAAAAGACTGACTGACTGACTGACTGACTGACTGACTGACACTCACTCACACACTCACTCACTCACTCACTCACTCATTCACCAGTGTTGTTTTTGACAGCAAATTTTGATTTAGTTTTAGTCATAGTCTTTTGAATAAAATGTAATTTAGTTTTAGTCATAATTTAGTCACCTGAAAAGTTTTAGTTTTAGTCTAATTTTAGTCGACTAAATATCGTAAGATTTTAGGCGACTAAATCTACAGTTGATTTAGTCGACTAAAATGTATTTTGGCAGGCCTTGATGGCATCGTAATGACTGATTTTACACTTGGTTGTGTGCTGAAAATAGCAGATCTACAAGCTCACAACGCGTCGTGAGCTATCGCCCTATTTTCATCACGCAACACCTGAGAGCAACCAAACATAAAATGACTCTCTTCTCCACTAGTCCCTCCCTAAAGTTTTAGTCTAGTTTAAAATTTGTTGACGAAATTGTCAATATATTTAGTCTTAGTTTTAGTCATCACAGCTTAGTTTTTATTTAGTTTTTATTTAGTTTTCGTCAGTGAAACACAGTCGTAGTCGACAAAATCAACACTGTCACTCACTCACTCACTCACTCACTCACTCGCTCCAGCAGGGGTCACTAAAACCCAACTCTGCCCAACGCTGTGCCATCGTGCCACCAAGAGGCATGTGCGCCCGAGACAAGGATTGAAACAGCAACCAGCGTCAGCAGCTGGTAAATATGGTCCCACTTTGCTGCCCTACAAAGGCAGAGTGCAGTAACTACGAAAAACTGACTGAAAAATTAAAAGTGTTTCAACTGATCAGCCAAATGAGATAAAGCCATGTAAGTGATATTACACTGATACATTGATTGTGTATCTGTTCTTGAGGTACAGTAATTGTGTCTCCCCCCCCCCCCCCCCCCAATATCATGAAGGCTAATTTGACCTTTGGGATGCACAAACAATTTGATGTGTACAAAAACGTAGTTACTGCTCTGTGGTTTTGTTGGGCAGTATGGTCACACTGCATTCTCTATAGTGGCAAATACTGAAGTGCCTTAAGGGGAGCAAATATTTGTTTTTGCACAAAAACATTCCTTGGGCTACAAATGGCACCAGAAAACGATGATTTAGTGATGAAAAGTGATGACTCGTCATCACATTTCATCACTAATCACAGTTTTGTGGGCGTTTTCTGGGGCCATTTGTAGCCCAAGGAATGTTTGGGTTAGGGTTAGGGTTGACAAAGGGTTAACTTGTACAGCTCTGCGCGCATGCTGTGTGCCCTGTGAATGACCCTAGTCCATACTTCACACTGTGGCTCGGAGAGAGAGAGAAAATGGTGCGACTTCCATTGATCATTGATTGATTTCCATTCTAGGCTGAAACATAAAAAGGGCTTTATCTATGAATGAGGTGCAAAGAACGCCAGGGAAGCAGAGATCTGATTGTTTTTACGGCGACACTTTACCGCGATGGTCGGCCCCGGTTTGGATTTTAGTTTCGCGAGCGTTTGTAAACAAAGGGATTATCTTCCTCAATCGTCAGTGGACACTCACGTGCACACGCAGGCTCTTCAAAATAAAGCGTGAGTGAACGGCGGCAGCATCAACAGCTAGAAATGTTAGAAACCTTGGCTTCCCATGTGTTAAGGCCCCACACTAAAAGTAAGTCGTTCTATTAACCTGGACTGGAAATCAAACTACAAAACCAACCTAGGGTTCCATGACCCTTTAAAACATTGGATGCCGTTCATTAAACAATTATTTAATTATCGCAGAGTGCAGGTTTTTTTTTATTTTTCCCCCTTTTTTCCAAGGCTCTGAGTAGTCTTAGATAGTCTTTCACCCAGAACAGAAAAATGACAATTGTGGCCATCGGTGCTTTTGTAACGGTCGGTAGAGAAGGACTTGTTTTAAATATGAACGTGATCTGGAGTTAGATTACGAGATAAATCCACTTTTGTGAATTTCATAACTAGGGATGGAGCTCATACATTTTTTGTATATTATAATGAGCACCTCCTGCTTATTGAGCCGGGCTTTTATCGAGCCCGCTTTTGAGCGTTTTCTAATATTTTGTGTGAAGATGTGAGACCACCATCTATGAAGATGACAATTGACAAAAGTAACACATATTATCATTAAATATCATCAAAAGAGAATCATTCATTTGGGCGCAATAAGTGTTAAATGTATGAATAGTAGACCTACTGTACTGTAATCATTTCTTGGTCGCCTCTTGATTGTTTAAGGCGAGACACTACAGGTGAATAGGGTAAAAAAAATAACTAATAGCTACAACAATGGAACTTTTCCAGTTGATTACTTACATCAAGACTAAGAATTTTTTAATTACAAGTTTTCTGAAATTATATGTTTAGATATGTAAATGAGGCACTATATGCGCTAATAATGCCCAATTTGCATACTTTTCAGGTACATAAATCTGAAGATTGGATAATGCCAGGTTCAAAACTATTGTTTCCCTTTCTTGACATATTAGAGACAAAACTAATTACAGAGGGGATTTTAGATATCTATTTTTATCACTCCATAAATCATAAATTAGTGTCAACAGTCATAAAAAAAACATTTTCGCCATGTTTTTAGTGATAAAATGTGATGTAAATCAGGCTATGAATGATATATCAACAAACCCCTCTGTAAATATCTTCAGGATATAGATAAGAATAAAACTGGAAGGTTTGGTGTATGTGGGTGCAACTGAAGTGGAGATTTATGTACCTAAGTATGAGGAAAAACACATTTTGGGAAACAGCCTTTAAAGATTGGACACACCCCCATCCTATACAAACCAATTGTAACTTCAAACACATTTTAATCATGTTAGATTAATCAAAAACACCTGTCCTCGGTTCTGGTGACTCATACTGTCCTCCTAATACGTGAGGGGGCCATGTTTCTTTGATTCATCTTTTATTTCTTTTTTATTGTCTATATATCTATATTTTGTAAAATATGTATGAAAACAAATGCTGTTAACTCGGCACTTTCACGTAAGAAATTAACATTTCGTTAATTTTGCATTTGTTTGAAAGAAGGCATGTTTAGGAAGCAAAATAGTAAAAAATCGAATTTTTTTACATTTTGATTTTTTACATGTTTTCACCTGCCATGTCTCCCCTTAAACATGATGTCATAATGGGCCACTGTGCTCGATAACACGCTTGATAAGCCCAAAGCTTATTGATACCGGGTACTCAGTAATAGTTATCGAGTTTATAGCAGGCCCTTGTTTCGAGCTCCCTCCCTACTTACAACAACACCTACCATCAGCTCCCAGTACTCACGCACAACCAGGGTGACCAGATGTCCCCCTTTGCGAGGGACAGTCCCACATTTCCATGACTTTTCAGGCGTCCCCCAAAATTGAGACTCATAGTCCCACATTGTAGATAGATAGATACCTTTATTATCCCAAGGGGGAAAATTTGTTGCCCAGAGGCAGCACAGCAGTATAAGGTTATTTACAAAGTTACAGAGAAGTATGAAAAAGATAAAAAGAAAAAACAAGAACAGAGTACAGAGTACAGTAAGTACAGTAAGAGCAAGGTACAACAGGAAAGGGAACGAATAATATATATACATAAAGTGTCTTAAAGCACGACTATCAAAAAATAATACAGTGCCCAAATCAAAGTGACCATACAGTCAAAGAGTCAATGCTAGTTAGTGCAACAAGTATCTCTACATCATGTCAAACACAAGCAGAAATACTAAAAGAAAACTACTAACACAACCTAATAGTGCAGTGTCCAAAGGTCAGAGCGATAAAAACAACTAGCAAAAAAGAATAAAAAAAAACAAGAAAGGGTGATGCGGCAAGACGCACAAAAAAACACCCTCCCTGGAAGGTCCTTAGAGGTCAAAGTCAGTGCAGATATAGTTCCAGTAAGGAAACTGGCAGGTGTTGATATAGGTGCGCTGATTGTTGCTGAAGCTCTTTAACATGAGCTCACAGCAAGCGACTGGACCACACTGGACTACTATATTAATATGTTATAGGGCATTCCATTGTAATGTAAATCTCTCATTGTCTCTTTTACCTGCAAGATATGTTTTTAAGACTGTTATTAAAATAACAAGAGAAATATCCCCTATAGGGGGGTAAACAACAAATTAATAGGCAGTATTGGGGCTATGGTCGAATATGACATCAAAGCATAAGCATTTATTAGCAACTTAAGTAATAATTTGCTATTAACTCCCTGCCCGCCCGTCCCACATTGTCCCACACAAGTGGTACTTCTGTCCCTCAAATGAACAGTTTGGATCTGGTCACCCTACGCACAACTTGCACCCAAGCCGTGCTACTCATGCCTGGGATCGAACCCATGAACAACCATGACGTTGGTTGAAAGGCACCTGCTCTACCGACTGAGCTACCCAGACACAAAGGTCTCCAAAAGGTCTTAAAAGTCCTTAAAGCTATACTGTGTAAGTTGCTCAACTAGTGGTCAGTAGCGTCCGCGTCTTTCGGCCGTTTTTCGCCGCGGACCGGGCCTCACACCCCCGCGTCACCCCCGCGTCTGCCTCCACCTCGCCGAGATCTATCTTTAGAGGGGTCCCTGGTTCCTGTGCGTTCAGGCATTCCGGAGAAACGGAGTGTTTCACCCGAGTATCAGATAGAGACACACGGGCGCCTACAAATATGGCCGCCCTATTGTGATAGCTAGCGACCCCACTTCAAGATGCGCTGTGATTGGCCGGCAGTGTATAACCCTCGCTGTGATTGGCCGGTAGTGTATGATGATGTAATTTTTGCGCGAAAACCGGACCCCGGTCAGGATCATAGAAAACATATAAAGAGAAGGCTTCAGAAGCTGAAAATAACGGAGTGGGTGTTCTAAAACTTTAGCGATTTAAGAGTTAGGACAATTTTAAGATTTGTTTTATAAAAAAAGTTACATGGTATAACTTTAAATTGTCATCTGAGGACCCCCCCAAAGGCCCCAACCCACAGGTTGAGAACCACTGGCCTAGAGCAGTATCCATTCAGAGAGCACTTCCTGTTTTAAACACTTTACAGGTCATCCGCAGTTATATTACAGCATTACAGCAATGTGTGTGTGTGTGTGTGTGTGCGTGTGCGTGTGCGTGTGTGTGTGTGTGTGGTCTCTGCATACAAGAAAATATTGGGATTCTCAAATGATATTCAAAATAAACAATGATCAAATCAACTGACAGTACTGTCATAATTACGAACGTAGGTTGCAGTTAACTATGAAAACCGGCACATCTCGTCCGCGTATCTCTGTCTGTACAGTAGGTCACGCCTGACACTGTGGTTCTCCTGACACATCACTGTGACATCACAGGTCTATGGGTTTGTCGCTCTGACATCATGCTCTGACATCACTGTGATGTCAGGGGAACCACTCTTACCAGAGTGGGTTTGCCGCTCTGACATCACGCTGTGACTTCAATGTGATGGCACACTAACAGAATCCCTTTTATCATAAAACTCATAAGACTTCGGTCCATTATATCTCCCCTTTAATAATACCAATTTGTATTGTGTTTCATATCATCGTATCATTGATTCGTCACCTCTACAAGGAGGTAGAGTTTGTAAGCATCGGGCATTCATGGAATGAGCAGCACAGCCAAACGTGTGGGTAGGGTAGCGCCGACCCAAAATTTGCCAACAATCGGTCCATTATATCCCCCGTTTAATTATGCCAAATGGTATTGTGTTTGATATCATTGTGATTGTTGATTTGTCACCTTTACAACGAGCTACAGGATCTGGCATTCGTGGAATGAGCAACACAGCCAAACGTGTGGGTAGCACCCCTCCAAAAATGGTCAAATGGCCTGGCAGGCCTGCAATAATTTTCTTTTGGTGTTCACCTTTGTTGCTTGGAGCATTGAATGATTCTCCCACAGTAATAAGGAAAAGAAAAAAAAAAAAACACATATTGGCCATTTTTACACTTTGTTAATTTTAAGCTCAGTGTCAGGCAAGCCCATAATGAGAGTAAATGTCAGCAGAACAGTATATTGCAAGCCATTTTGGCAAAATTTTGGTCAGCGCTACCCACGTACACGTTTGGCTGTGTAGCTCATGCCTTGAATGCCTGATGCTTAAGCTGTACCTTGTTGTAAAGGTGATGCATCAATGATGAATGTATTAAAACACAATACAATTTAGTATTATTAAAGGGGAGATATAATAGACCGAAGTCAAGTTTCCTTTCTTTTTGTGCTGAGTTTACATGGCCTATAATATCACTTATATGCCTATATCTCATTTGGCTGACCAGTTGAAACACTTTTAAATTTTCAGTAAAATTGTTGTTGCCTTTGTAAGGCAGCTAAGTGGGACCATATTTACCACCTGCTGATGCTGTGACATATTCGGGGTCCGCTCTGTTGGGATAAATGTGTGTTCTCATCCATTGTTATTTCTGTGATATATTATAGAGTCTGTATGTAGTGCTCTGTGACCAGTGCCTTGTTTGATGACGTATATTGTATGCACCCTCTGTTTTGCGCGCTCACTTGATAAACAGCAGCTGAAGAGACAGCAGCGCTGTGTGAAGAGAGCACGGAAGAATAAAACTATTTCAACTGATTCCTTGTGTGTTACTATTCCTCATTATGGCTAATAACGCTGGAAACCTTATAGGTTATGGGCCCAGGCGTGAGCAAGGAGGAAGGTGGCAAAGATTAGTTTTTGATGGAAACGAAGATAACTACGAACTATGGGAGGTAAAGTTCCTTGGACACATGAGAATGCTCGGATTAAAGGACACGATCCTTTCCGACGCCGATCGAGATGATCATGACACAGAAATGAATGAAGAATGTTACGCAGAACTGATCCAATACCTCGAAGACAGAAGCCTGTCCTTGGTAATGAGAGAAGCGACAGATGACAGCAGAAAAGCCCCTCAAATACTACGGCGCCACTACGCCAGCCCGGGTAAGCCCAGAATCATTGCACTGTATACAGAGCTGACGCCGCTAAGAAAAGAAAATGAAGACACAGTGACAGACTACATCATCCGTGCTGAAAAGACGATAACAGCACTACGAAATGCTAAACAAACAATTAGTGATGGGCTGATAATAGCAATGATCCTAAAAGGGCTCCCAGAACCATACAAGCCATTTGTCATTCATGCTACACAGAGTAGTGAAGAGTTGACTTTTGCCGATTTCCAAAGCAAACTGAGGAGCTACGAAGAGACAGAAAAGTTCGACAACAAAACTAAAACGGACAATGTGATGAAGGTGAATGTGTCATCTGTAACCTGCTATGGATGCGGAAATCGAGGACATCTTGTGAGAGACTGCTCCCAAAAGGGAGCACAGGCACAGCAGCCAAATAAATGGTGCAATTACCAAGAGCTCTACACACAGCGATGAGACATGTAGAAGAAAACAAATAAACAAGGATGAGGCAAAACAAGCTGCAGAGGGCAGAAACTCCCACAAGGAAGAAGAAACGTTTGTGTTCAAGGCAAGTCAAAAGACACTCCCAGACAACATTAAGAAAAATGGTCTAATGGTAGACTGTGGAGCAACATCACACATCATAACAGACAAAAACAACTTCAAGAGATTCGACAGGACATTCAATCCAAATCTACACTTCATGGAGCTTGCGGACGGAACCAGGAGGAACAACGTGGCTTTGGAACGAGGCGACGCAGAGGTGACACTTCAGGACATCGAGGGAAGAGACGTTGTGGTCACACTGAAGAAGGCCTTGTTCATACCATCCTACCCGCAGAGCATCATTTCAGTGGAGGCTGTATAGCAGCTGATGGGGGCAAGGTGACCTTCCAAAAGGGACAGAACGAGCTGAGAACCAGCGATGGGACAGTCTTTCGCATTGAGGAACAGGAGAGACTGTACTACGTGAAAACGGTAATTAACCACGAACACAGGGTTGATGATTCAGTGAATGATATATTGTCTAGTGACAAAGTGAACCTAACTTGTGATGTCAAAACGTGGCATGACATTTTGGGACACTGTAATGTTGATGATGTGTTAAAATTACCAGATGTGGTGGAAGGTATATGAAAATTACAGGCAACACTAAACTAGACTGCAATGTCTGCACTGAGGGAAAATGTACTAATAACATAAATAAGAAAATGGATGCTAAAGCTAAAGCACCACTGGAGTTGATACATACTGACTTGGCAGGCCCCATTGGCCCAACTGGTCAAGATGGGCATAAATATGCCATTTCATTTACAGATGATTTCTGTGGGGCAGTGGCTGTTTATTTCATTAAAAATAAAAGTGATGCAACACTGGCCACAAAACAATTCCTATCAGACAGCGCCCCTTTCGGTTCTGTAAAATGCATCAGATCAGATAATGGTGGCGAATACACAGGTGACGCTTTCCAGTCCCTTTTAAGAGACAGAGGTATAAGGCATGAGACATCATGTCCCTATTCTCCACACCAAAATGGTACTGCGGAGAGACAGTGGAGGACACTTTTTGAAATGGGAAGGTGTCTTTTATTAGCAAAGGGATTGCCAAAAGCTTTATGGCCTTATGCTGTTCAGAGTGCCGCTCATATTCGTAACAGATGTTACAATGACAGAGTTAAGAATACGCCATACTTCATGTTAACAGGAAGAAAACCAAATCTTGCAAAAATGTGGGTTTTTGTGTCATACATTTTTATGCATACAAACATGACCACCAGTTGTGAGAAAGGGATATTTGTGGGGTACAGTAAGAACAGTCCAGCCTATCTGGTCTACAATCCACACACAGAAAAGGTGTCAAAACATAGGCTGGTGAAGTTTATCAAAAATAATAGTGTGGAAGAACAAACTCAAACTGATGACTATGAGACAGAAGGCCAGGAATACAAAAACAGAAAGCCTAAAAATGGGACTGAGGCTGAGGCAGAGTTGCATCAAATGGAAGAAAGCACAGAAAATCAAAGCCTAGAAGAAAATGATGAACAGGCAGATGGGTCACAAAATGGTGAAATTACAGAAACTGTAACTCATCATGAGAACAAAGACAGTGCAGATACAAAATCTAGTCATAACCAAAACCAACGCTATCCAAAAAGAGAATCGAAAAGAGCCCCAAAAATACTTGCAGGATTACATATCAGACCTTGACAATAAAGATGTGACAAATGCAAGTGTTGATTATTGTTACAGGGCGGTATGCGGAGTTCCACAGACCTATGGAGAAGCCCTGCTGTCACCCGAGGCACCCGAATGGCAACGCGCTATGAAGGAAGAGGTTGACTCACTTAAAGAAAATGACACATTTGACCTGACCTCCTTACCTGTGGGTAGAAATGTTAGTGGGGGGGAATGGGAAATGGGTTTATGCCATTAAAGAAAATGCTGAAAAGGGAACTGTCTTTAAAGCTAGATATGTTGCCAAAGGCTACAACCAAACAGAAGGTATCGATTACAATGAAACGTTTGCTCCAACAACAAACATTACCTCAGTACGGGCACTAATGCAAATTGCGGTCCAAAATGACCTTATTGTTCATCAAATGGATGTGAAGACGGCATACCTACATGCCCCCATGGATGAAGACATTTTCTTGGAACAACCTGAGGGTTTTAGTGAAACATCAGAGATGGGAGAAAAATTGGTGTGTAAGTTAAAGAAGTCACTTTATGGTCTGAAACAATCAGGAAGAAATTGGTACAAACTTCTAAACGATCACCTTGAACAGGATGACTTTGTGAGAAATTTATCCGATAACTGTGTTTACAGGAAGCAGATAGGAGATGAAACAATCCTTGTACTCATCTGGGTGGATGATTTAATAATTGCAGCCAGCAGCGATGATCTGTTAAACAGATTCAAAGGCACAATGAAAGCTAAATTCAACATGAAAGACCTGGGTAAAATATCATATTTCTTGGGCATAAAGTTTGAACAAAAGAAAGAGGATATTAAAATGAACCAAAGGAGGTACATTCTAAAGATGCTTGAAAGGTTTGGGATGTCAGACTGCAAAGCTAGATCTACCCCATGTGAACTAAAAGTGGAATGGGTCAGTGATGATGAGGATAACGACAATAAGCTTGTGAACCCAAGAGAATACCGTGAGGTAGTAGGCAGTCTGATTTATGCCATGACTTGTACCAGACCAGATATTTGCTGGATTGTCAGTAAACTGTCACAAACGTTGGCAAATCCAAAAGCAGATAACATGGTGGCTGCTAAACACGTTTTGAGATACCTAAAAGGTACCATTGACTACGAGTTATGCTTTAAGAAAAGTGATGAGAACCTGAACCTGATAGCATTTAGTGATTCTGACTGGGCATCCTCAGTTGAGGATAGACGTAGCACTACAGGGTACTGTTTTAGCCTGACAAAACAAGGCCCTGCCATTTCATGGAAATCAAAGAAACAGGCTATGGTGGCATTGTCAACTTGTGAGGCCGAGTACATGGGCCGGTCCCATACTCTTTTACAGTACACTTTAAGACATAATAAGACATAATAAGAAAGAATAAAGCCATAATAAGAAATAATGTGTTGGTAATTAGAGCTAATATATTTTATTAGACAGAAACAAAGACAGAATAGTAGAAAGAGCGAATACATTCTCTGGCACCGTCACCTGCCGCGGAACTGCAGCGGCAGACACTGCCGCACGACCGCTAGTTCGACCAGCAGTCGCACTGCATCGCCGGCGATAGGACCAGCAGTCCCGCCAGTAGGACCGGCGGCCGCCGCACGGACCGGCAGGTCCCGTAGCCGTAAACTGCCCATCCGTGCGGTGGTGGCTGCCGCGGCAGTTACCAGCGATGGCGGTGCCAGATAATGCATTCGCTTTCTGCTATTCTGTCTCAGCCTCCACCGCACGGACGGGCAGTTTACCGCTACGGGACCTACTGGCGGGACTGCTGGTCCTATCGCCGGCGATGCAGTGCGACTGCTGGTCGAACTAGCGGTCGTGCGGCAGTGTCTGCCGCTGCAGTTCCGCGGCAGGTGACGGTGCCAGAGAATGTATTCGCTCTTTCTACTATTCTGTCTTTGTTTCTGTCTAATAAAATATATTAGCTCTAATTACCAACACATTATTTCTTATTATGGCTTTATTCTGTCTTATTATGTCTTATTATGTCTTAAAGTGTACTGTAAAAGAGGATGGCAGCCACAACTCAGGAAAGCTTGTATCGGAGTCAACTATTAAGTGGTATGGATAACAGAGTTTACAGTGGCACCAAAATCTATGGAGACAATCAGGGTGCCATTGCACTGAGTAAGAACCCTGTAAACAGGCAGAGGTCAAAACACATTGATGTGAAATATCATTTAATCCGTACCACTCTCAGTGAAGGTAAAATAGATCTGGTATACTGTCCAACAGAAGAAATGGTTGCAGATATTCTAACTAAGCCAGTAGCAAAGGTCAGAATAATCAAGTTCAAGAGTTGGTTCTTTGAAAAAAAAAAAAAAAAAATGGTACTTTGTTTATTTGGTTTGTTATGATGAGAACAAGTGGAGGTGTTGGGATAAATGTGTGTTCTCATCCATTGTTATTTCTGTGATATATTATAGAGTCTATAGAGTCTGTATTGTAGTGCTCTGTGACCAGTGCCTTGTTTGATGACGTATATTGTATGCGCCCTAACGTTTTGCGCGCCCACTTGATAAACAGCAGCTGAAGAGACAGCAGCGCTGTGTGAAGAGAGCACGGAAGAATAAAACTATTTCAATTGATTCCATGTGTGTTACTATTCCTCATTATGGCTAATAACGCTGGAAACCTTATACGCTCACTATCCCGACGGGCCGCTGTTCCGACTAGCGTCGGCAGGTTAGTTACTCGTTAGTTACTCGGTTAAGTTTAGGGTTAGGGGTAGTTTTAGTGTCGGAATACCGGCCCGTCGGCACACTGATGCGGACCCGACATATCCAGCTTCAATCCTTGTCTCCTGCCCACATGCCTCTTCATAGATTGGCCTGCTTGTGCAAACCGCAAGTTGGCACCTCGGCAGAGTGTTGTTCTAGTTATCTTACCCCAGGGCTCCACTGGCGGCGTCACGTTGCTCTGCGTCTTGACGGCGTTATTGACGCCGTCACATTGACGTCCGACTGGCTCCACCGCAGCGCAGCGGCTGACTGTGAGGTATTCATTCTATGGCCAATATAGCCCATTTCCAAAACAACATGAAAATCACTTTCAAACTGGAATAAAACTATTTGTGACCTGAATGTGAACGTATAGCGCACACTATGTTCAGCAGAGAGCAGCAATGCACCACTGACCACTTTGTTTTGTCATGATTATAGCCTGTTGTACATCATTTTATCAAAGTAGACCGCTGTAATTACATACAAAAATATGCTAGGATTTTTGCAGTTCCGCGGCAGGTGACAGTGCCAGAGAATGTATTCGCTCTTTCTACTATTCTGTCTTTGTTTCTGTCTAATAAAATATATTAGCTCTAATTACCAACACATTATTTCTTATTATGGCTTTATTCTGTCTTATTATGTCTTAAAGTGTACTGTAAAAGAGGATGGCAGCCACAACTCAGGAAAGCTTGTATCGGAGTCAACTACTAAGTGGTATGGATAACAGAGTTTACAGTGGCACCAAAATCTATGGAGACAATCAGGGTGCCATTGCACTAAGAACCCTGTAAACAGGCAGAGGTCAAAACACATTGATGTGAAATATCATTTCATCCGTACCACTCTCAGTGAAGGTAAAATAGATCTGGTATACTGTCCAACAGAATAAATGGTTGCAGATATTCTAACTAAGCCAGTAGCAAAGGTCAGAATAATCAAGTTCAAGAGTTGGTTCTTTGGGAATAAAAAAAAAAAAAAAAAAAAAAAAAGGGTACTTTGTTTATTTGGTTTGTTATGATGAGAACAAGTGGAGGTGTTGGGATAAATGTGTGTTCTCATCCATTGTTATTTCTGTGATATATTATAGAGTCTGTATGTAGTGCTCTGTGACCAGTGCCTTGTTTGATGACGTATATTGTATGCACCCTCTGTTTTGCGCGCCCACTTGATAAACAGCAGCTGAAGAGACAGCAGCGCTGTGTGAAGAGAGCACGGAAGAATAAAACTATTTCAACTGATTCCATGTGTGTTACTATTCCTCATTATGGCTAATAACACTGGAAACCTTATACGCTCACTATCCCGACGGGCCGCTGTTCCGACTAGCGTCGGCAGGTTAGTTACTCGTCACGGTTACTGAGGTTAAGTTTAGGGTTAGGGGTAGTTTTAGTGTCGGAATACCGGCCCGTCGGCACACTGATGCGGACCCGACATATCCAGCTTCAATCCTTGTCTCCTGCCCACATGCCTCTTCATAGATTGGCCTGCTTGTGCAAACCGCAAGTTGGCACCTCGACAGAGTGTTGTTCTAGTTATCTTAATGTCCACATATTAACACATTTCGAATCGATGCTTACCGTACGTAGCATGAAAATGGTGTAGGCTATATTATAGGCCCTGAGTTGCAAACGTTTAACTTCCTATACAACAACATGCACATAGAATCGATACACTTCACACCAAAGGGTACTAAATAGAAAAAAATATAACAATAAAAATACTTCCTATAGCAAGAAAATGAGAAAGGGGAAACAGAAAGGGAGCTTTATGTGCTCTCATGAACAGCACACATGTTGGAAAATGTTTGTTCAAACAGTTCAAGGAATCATATGCATCACCTGCTAACAATGACAACATCGCCCTCCAGAGGCTAACATTGAACGCTGCATGGGCTTTCTTACAATATAGCAGTGGGTTTTCAACCTATCATATCAAGTTCCATTATTTATTGGGCATTTGAGCCACGGACCACCATTTGCCTCTCAGACACAAAACGTTTTTTTTTTTGTTATTGTTGGATACGATTTTGTGCACAATTCCATGCTGTAGTGATGTGTTAAGAACTTAAGACTTAGGAGAGATAACAGGCATATGGTGATCAAAATAACAATTATTTTACAATTCTTCTCTATGCGCTTGGAAAAAGTGAATGGTGAATCGATTGGCAAATCGAGTGGCAAAGTGAGTGGCAAAGTGAGTTTAACATTGTTTAACGTTGTTTAATGCAATCAGATAGGACTTTTGTGTTTGGATGTACTGAGCTAGCTTGACCCTAGCTCTGGTCCATAGCATTAGATGGAGTTCTATGTTATTCTACATCCGCTGCGCCAACAGAAAGTCGGTAGGCTACTCTCTCCTCTCGTCTGGTCCAAAAATAAAAAAAAGACAATTTCGCTACTCACCAAAACAAAGAGGGCTTTTGGGAGTTGAAAGCCTACTTTCCTTAGTGGAAGCACTCTCTAAAATACACTTTTTGGACAGAAAAGAAAATATTTCACCGGGAATATTACCTACTCCACAGCGCCCTCTACAGATCTTGTCAATAGAAATGTCCATTGACCAGATTTTCACCTTCCAGTGAAATATTTTATTTTCTGGCCAAAACGAGTATATTTTAGATGTGAGATGGGGGCTCCGAGTGCTTCCACTAAGGAAAGAAGGCTTTCAACTCCCAAAAGCCATCTTTGTTTTGGTGTTTGTTTTGTGTGCTTGTAGATCGGCTGTTTTCACTAGTTTAAATCATTTTTATAATGATAAATAAAATACTGGCTTTCAAGCAGTTTCAAGGGGCACACTTGACCCTTCTCAGGGGCACACCTAAGGTCCCCAGGCACAGTGGTTGAGAAACACTGCCTTATACTATAACTCTAAGTACTAAGTGAACCAAAAGTTTTTTTCTTTCTTTTTTTTCCCTTTTTTTTTCTCAGAACCACTGCTTAGAAGTTAGAACCATAGACATAAAAAAGTAGACACCTCCTCCAGCTCTGGGGCGTTGGTAAAACAGGACTGCCAAGCTGCGTCAGATGCGGGACTCCCTCTTTCCCACTGCAGGGGGCAGAGTGCCTTCCACAGTTCCACAGTTCCGCACTTCCACCAGTCCTGTTTTACCAGTACATCAATCAATCAATCAATCAATCAATCAATCAATCAGGACCTTTGAGAAACATTTGTAACGTGTGTTGTTTATGGTTTCCATGGCAACAGTGATCAGCAGGTCATCCAGTAAAGGAAGTGACTGGATGGCCTTTGTATTCGATGTTATGCTTTTTTCTGCTTTTGAAACTGATATTATCCTAGATAAAGTACTATGTTCTATCCGTCTGTCTTTCAATGTTATATGAGATACTTAAAGTGTGGTTCCTGTGGAAATAAGCCTCGGCTTTCTAGGATCGCCTTTAAGTTGACCTTGTACCAGTGATTTGTACTGTCATGAAACAGTACTTTTTTCTATTGCAAACTTCTAATAAATTCTTCAATCAATCAATCAATCAATCAATCAATCAATCAATCAATCAATCAAAACTATTAAGTCACTTCATCTTTAAAATCACTTCTCCAAACTTTTCATAGTGTTTATGCCTTTCCATCGTTTTGATTGTGGCTGTTTTTACATCCTATTTTACATCATATCTTACTGGGTTACTGTGTAACCCTGTTTTGAAAAGTGCATGAAAAGGTTTAAAGTTTATTTTATGAAAGAAGAATGATGCCTTGCATTCATTGCTGAAAAAACAAATGTATTGCTGTATGTTTGCTGTCAATTAGACCGACCCTTCCCGGTGCCATGGCATAAGTCCGAAGGTTCATTCGTCCAAATTTGTTAAGAATACTATGCCTAACTCTAACTCTATAGCCTGGCGGGGCCCGACGTCATACTGCGTTCACTCACTCATTCCTTCCACAGTATAACGTCTGGACTTCCAGGTATTGGCAGCGAGTATTATGATTATTTTCTGATCGGGGCCAATCAGTGACTGCTTCCGCACAACAAACGTAGAACCCTAACCCATTTCCCTGATTGGTCCATGTGTAGACGGTGACGTAGATGCATGCTGCAGCATTTTCAAAACAACAATGGCTGCCCTCGCGATGCAACAAGTGTAACAGTTAACGCTCTAACGATAAAACAAGCAATAAGTGCAGTTATTTCAGAGTTGGAATCAATTACAACAATTAAAAAGGAACACGGGGGATGCACTAGTGGAGTTTATCGGCCGAAAAGACGTGTTTGTTTGCCGTTCTTCCGACTGGCTGAGAGATGTTATGCTACACTGATTGGTTAGAGGAGTCTGTCTGTCAAGGCAAGTACTCCCGCCCACTTTTCAAGCTGCCAATAGGCCAAAGGCCAGACGTTATACTGTGGAAGGAATGAGTGAGTGAACGCAGTATGACGTCGGGCCCCGCCAGGCTACTAACTCTAACCCTAAGACTAACCTCAGTAACCCTAACTAAATTCTGACTAATGAACCTTCGGACCAATGGGCAGTCCCCCCCTTCCCACCAACACTGCCTCAATGTCAGAGGTATCTCGTTTAAGCAAAGTTGGACATTTATGACTAAATATGGACAACAGGACACCAAGGCCAGTGTGATGAAGTGTTACTAAATACTACAGGGGCTGTAGTTACAGGGCATGGCCAATAGAGGGCTCTAGCTCACATAACTTGCAACAAGGCAGTCAGTATTCAGAAGGACCCACCCTGTGTTTGTTCTCTCTCTCTCTGAGGCGAACTTTGGCTCAAAATAGCCGATCTACAAGCTCACAATGCCTTACACTGCAAGCTGTTGTGATATTGTAGATTTCGGAAAAGAGGTTTGGTGTAAAGGCAAAAGAGAGCAGACCAAGTAGAGTGAAAGGTGAAGTTTACTATAGGTATTGACTGTTTATAATGTATCAGCAAAATACACTGATGATCGTGCTGTCAAACAATGAAACTATGGAATCTCTGAAAAAGTTGTGGGGGTCCCTGCTTCATGTCTCTCTCAACTAAGGGGTCCTTGGAGTGAAAAACGTCAAAGACCCCAGTTATATGGGATACAAGTGTGTGCTTATGAGAGTTACTAGAGCCTGTCAGAGGAGAGCTGATCAAACCACAACAGGATGCACATCCAACCACACGTCCTCTCACTGTGTATTGTCATCTACTTCTACCTACTTGCACATAAATAAATAATAAATGCACATAAATAAAAACCAAATTCCATATTATAACCTGACATGTCCAACAAGAAAACACATGTATTAATTTTAGATCAACATAAGTTGTTTAAGTTAAGTTTGTTTTCTTATAAAGCGCTTATAAAGCACTCCAGTGTGTTTGTGTCAATGTAATCCGTGCTGTTTTCTGTGTTTATTTACTCCACGGTTAGAGGTTTATAGGTTTTGTTCACTTGTGAGCTGCAATGTCAATGTTTGAGGTGCACATGCTGCACTTCTAGACTGGACTCAGTTGGGACTCATTCCTCTCTGAAGGTTGCAGATCCTGTCTAGAACGGATAAGGAAACAGTATTTGTGTGCTTATGTGTGTGTGTGTGTGTGTGTGTGTGTGTGTGTGTGTGTGTGTGTGTGTGTGTGTGTGTGTGTGTGTGTGTGTGTGTGCAAATGACCAGATACAGTAGGCGGGCTCTACAGTCGATCAGATCACTGAGCAGGAAATAGATTACAGCAAAACAGCCTTTTTGGCATTTTATTTATTCTTCCTGTACGCTCGATTGTTTCCCCCTCACAACCAAACCACACACTCTTGACATGAGGTGCACTTTAACTATAGAACTAAATATTGGATAGGGAAGCTACAGTATGTTACAAAGACACTGTGTTGTCTTATTAAAGTAGAGCCGAAAATAAGTAGGCATTCAAGTTAAGTGGAAATGACCATATCTCCCCTCTTACCTCATTTACTGAATGCACTGTGGTTAACACTTTGTGAAGACAACGGTTCTCAAGTAAAGCACAGGCCTTTCACACATACGTCATGTCATCATGTTTAGAACAGATAGATATGTTTCAAACCACAAATGCAGGTGTTTACTGTTTACTGACATTGCATTTAGAGAGAACTGAGTCACTATTGTTTAATGTTTGATATTTAAAGTAGCGCATTAATACAGGATGAAACATAATATATTGTATTAATCTAAGAACAATTGCATAATATAGATTATTTATTTGTCTCTTTTGTCCCAAATAGTACAGCACAAAAGAAGTGATATAAAGTGTGATCTAAAGCCACACCCTCATTAAGAGGCCTGTATGGTTGTTAGTGTTTTAACTGTGTTGTCCCTCTCTGATACTGTCTGTATGCTAGCAGTGTTCACAACATGCATGAACGCACATGTACATAAATACTATCACATGAACACACACATGCATAACTAGGGTTGCCACCTTTCAGAAATTGAAAAGGAACACCTCTTCCGGCCATGTGGCGGCATGTGTGAGCTGGAATAGTCATAACTAACACACAATATTGTGTAGCCTATGTATGTTTTGCAGTTTGAAATTGGCAATTGTTTCGAAAATATGAAAAAGGAAATTGTATGAATAACCTACCTGACCTGGCGGAGACCTGTGCTCCGAGGAGCACTTTTTCTAGTTCATATATTTTTTGCCAGGACATTCAAGATTCATGTTGTTAAAATGTTTCAAAAATATTTCCAAAAATGTTCAAATTGTTTTAAAGACATTTTGAAAATGGCAGATCTACAAGCTCACAACATGTCACATTGCGACAAGTTGTGAGCTTATAATACCTCTCTTGTGTTTAATTTGTAGGCTACTTATGATTAAGACCTGATACATGCATTATCATCCCTTGGGATGGGTCTGTTATCACTGTTGTCATGCCTCAGCCAAGGCTCAGTAGTCTGACTACTAGTTACCCGTTATCAGCCTTGGTCTTGTCATTGCAATGTGCATGCTTCAACACACGTTCAGAGAGAGAGAAAAAGTCCTACTCACGCTGGGATTCGAAACTACCAGGTTGGGAATTCTAGCCATGCGCTCTTACTGAGGACACTACTGAGACGGAGGCGCCACTCCAACATTTTTGTTTTAGTGTTAGGTGTAGGCATAGTTTTACTTAGGTTAGGGTTAGGGTTTGGGTTAGGTTTAGGCAAAGTTTTACTGAGGTTAGGGTTAGGGTTTGGGTTTTAGGCAGGTAATCCAACGGCCCGGGTTCGATTCTCGCTGAGGGAACGACCAGTACATTATTCCTCTGAACGTGTGTTGGCGCATCTGCATTGCAATGACAAGACAAGGGTGATAACGGGTCTCCTGGGAGCTGGTAGTCAGACTACTGAGCTTTGGCTAAGGCATGACAACGGTGATAACAGACCCATCCCAAGGGATGATAACGCAGATATCGGCTGTTATGAATGACAGCTGAATTTCCCTTCCGGGATCAATTGAGGTTTATCTCATCTCATGTCATGTTATTGTATCTTACTTAAATGCCACATGTTCAATCAGGGGGGAGGAAACAACATTTAATGTAAGAAGCAGTGAAAATGCGTTCCTTTATAAACGCCTCCACTGACGCTGCAAGCCACAGGGTTTCCTCTTCCCTCTCACACAAGTACTTTGGAGGTGTCTATGCTTTTTATGAGGCGGTGGATTATCATCTGTAGAGTGTAGACGTAGTCAGCATTTTAATGCACAGTGCTCAGTGAGTAACTAACAGTGACATGACAGGCAGTGCAGGGGCCGGGCTGCGAGCACAGTGGACACAGACTGGCAGACACGCAGGCAGAGCACACCAGACCAGACGCAGCCAGCCACAGGATGTTTATGCTCGCAGGAGGTCCTGCTTTGCCATTTTCACTGTCTTTTTATTTTATTTTGTTCATTATTGTTAAATTCTGTGTTGATGTTTGTGTGACAGACCTTTATAGGGCATTTAGGAAATTATGGAACAAACCGCGTTCCAATTTGGTTCAATACGGAACGGAACATTTAATTCTCAAATACGGGACGAATCCGTATTTTACGGGACGGGTGGCAACCCTATGCATAACCAGAGATGGGAAGTAACGAAGTACAAATACTTCGTTACTGTAACGAAGTACATTTTTCAGTACTTTGTACTTTACTGAGTATTTATTTTTCTGGGTACTTTTTACTTTTATCCGTTACATTTTAACACAAGTATCTGTACTTTTACTCCGTTACATTTTCAAAACAGGCTCGCTACTTTTTTTTTAAATGAATGTTGCGCCGCTGCACGGCAGATGAAACGAAACAATAAAATACGCAGTAGCATTGTCGTAAGCGGATCCATGCTGGAGTTAGTTCAGGGAACTCCAGCATGTTATGCTATGTTCAGTCGTAAGACGGTGGTGCGCATCGAAAATAGCAGATCTATAAGCTCACAGCGCGGCTAACCGCGACGCATTGTGAATTTGTAAGTCTGCTGATATACTCTATGGTCTGCTGACACCATTTCCGCATGTAACGTCTCACAGCCAATCAATGACTCCTATTTCACGCATCCCTCTCTGTGATTGGATGGGATACTGTCCGGCTGACTGTTGTTGTTTTTATTCAACGTGAAGAAAGTTGGGTGAAAACAGTGGTTATTTATTACGTTTCTGTTGGGAAATAAAAGCCAATAATCTGATTTAGGAACGCTGTATCTGCCTTTGATTACAATGGCAGCACTGATAAGTTTAACACCAACAAATAGGTTCAGTGGCGATTATGGAATATTTACAACATCTGAAAGGAAAACTGCACACATCACAAGGCAGAAGGAGATATGCATGATGAAGGCTACACCTATGGGCTACACACGCTATTTCTACAAAACGGTAAGCAAAAGGCAGTCGACATAAAGTGGCTTGTTTAAGCCATTGGTTCTCAAAGTGGGGTCCGGGGACCTACAGGCGTCCTTGAGGGAGTTCCAACCCAGGGGGTCCCCAGCTAAATGATAGTTAAGAAACCAAATGGACCCTTATGGATCTGTAGAGTGTACAAAATTGAAATGCACCCCCTTGCAGCTAAATGCTAGTTTGGAAACAAATGGACAATGGGTCTGTAACTCTCACAGTGTACACTCCCAGAGTTAAATTAACATTGATTTTACCCAATAAATGGGGGTCCGTAGCCTAATGCATGTCAAACTGGGGGTCCTTGGAATTAAAATGGTTGAGCAGTGATGCTTGGTGGTCCATGGGCTAATAAGTGTGGTGGGCGCTGGTGCTTCTCACTTGTTTAGCCTCGGATCAAGACAGTCTTGTATCGAGGCTGGTTATGGATTGTAAAACATGATTTTATTTAATTTTTGATGGGAGAACGGATGCTGGTCGTTCTCAGCAATACATCTATTTCTTATATATGCCTACAGTACAGTATATGTACATTTGGCCATTGCTTAAAAAGTACCAGTCATTTGGATATAAAGCTATTAGTTTTTCTTTATTTTGTTTGTAGGAATACTTTTGCCTTCTGTGTACTGTGCCTGTCTATGAATAGGATGGGGAAGGTGTACGCTACTGTATTTTAACATCATATGGTGGTACTTGGAGAGACAAATATTTTTTGAGTGGTAGGCCTACTGGTTAAAAAATAAGGTTGAGAAACTGATCTAACCTATTCTATTTTCTGAACATGCAGTAGTTTGTGTGAATTACAGTATGTGTACAAGTGGACTATTGTGTTATCCAGTATGTGATTCTTTAAAATTAGATATTTTATGATAAAACTGTTAACAGTCATCATAAATCGACTAACTGAAAGTAACTAGTAGTTACTTTTAAAATTGCAGTAATCGGATTGCGTTACTGACTACAATTTTTTGGGATCGTGGGATATGTATAGGCCTATATATTTTTTATATAAGTGGTACTCAGTCTAAAAAGGTAGAAAACCTTTGCTGTATTTAGATTTCACATCATAGTTAGGAAACCAATCCTGGGCCAGTTTTAAGACGTGTGTTTGGTGGGGATCTTTTAAGTTTAATATCCTTCAAATTCTATTGGCTTTGCACAGAAACATACGGTATAAATACTTTTACTTTTACTTTAAAAGTACTTTTCAAAGCCTGTACTTTTTACTTTTTACTTGAGTAATTATCTGAATGGAGTACTTTTACTTGTACCAAAGTCGTTTTTTTCACAAGTACTTTTACTTCTACTTAAGTACAGAATGCAAGTACTTTTCCCATCTCTGTGCATAACCACACTAAGTAGGTGAATACTGTAGGTTGGAGGGCTTAATATACTGTCGGTATCAGCCGAGAACAAGGCTGTCTATCCCTGTTTCAATGCACTAGACCCTGGGAGATCAGATGGATTGTTGAGGTGCAACACATCAGCTCCCAGTACAGCCGTGCTACTCATACACTGATTTGATGGTGCCCAGGATCGAACCCTCCTTGTGTCCAAAGACGAGAGCTCTATACCGACTGAGCTAACCGGACTGCTAACATCCACAATAATGCATGCATAAATCACACATGCACATCCACACTAATGCATGCATGCACACACATGCATGCCTACACAAATGTGCACATGCACTGAGGATTTTAGTGCAAACAAGAGTTGGTTCCCTTTAGCATTCTTTTGTATGGAACTGTACCTCTGTGCTTTGAGGCCAAGGTAGCACCTCTGGCCTATTTTTATTTCTTTCCTTTTCAAATTGGCCAGTTAAAATTGCTAGCATCACATTCTTTTTTCAAGACAAAACTGTCAGAAACTACTCCATTCCAGTGGCTGTTTTGCACAAAATAAATGACACAAATCCAAGAACACAACATCCGATTGCCATGCAACTCCTACTATAAAGAACTACCATCTTAAATGTTTCAAATCAGCCTCATGGTGGCACTATAATACGGTAGCAACACAGCCCAGGGTAGGCAACCTGGCCTGGCGGGGATCTAATTCTGTTTAATGACTTTTACAACAACATCATAGATTGAGTCAATGATGACAGCAGACATAATATGCAACATATGACACTGATGGGGAGGAGTGTGTCAATCAATGAGGCCTATTACTGGTATATGTTATGCCTGTTATATCATACTGTAATAAAAAATAAAAAAAACATCACGAGGATGCAACTGCGACCTATCATCAAGATGTAGCCTGGGGTCGTTGGGTGTTTCGGGTCTCGCAACACCCTCGCCCAGTTGACCCAGCCGGGGTTGATCAAGTCCCGACTTACGTCCCAGTAGCTATCCACGATCAGTCTTATTAGGGAAAGACCAGGGTCACTCTGCCGGGATTGGGGGCAGCGCCCCTCTGGAGCATGGAAGAACTAGTCTCTATGGGTTGACTCCTGGCCGGGCTCCTCCTACGTCTCACCAGGTCCTCTCCTGCTCTCACCAGGTCCAGAACATGTGCGTTGCAGCAGACTCCCGATCCAAACATTCCATTCAGCTGCTGCAGGTGGCTGAATGGAATGTTTGGATAATAATAATAAATAGGTAGGATGGAGTGTAGTGTAGTGTAGTGTTGTGTTTTAATGTGATTTAATATCATCTCTCAGTCAGTCATGCATACAGTTCCTGACTTCTTGACAGTGGCCAAGTTATTGATTTCATGTTGTTTATTTGTAAGTGACCTGTGTCTCATCATATACTACTGTAAGATACAATATATTATAACAAACCACCATCATAAGACAACATGTATTTAGACCTTCTGTCCCGAAAAGGAGGAGATGAGATCTGAATTTACTAAAGGAGTTACTAAATAAATGGTGATATCATACTGTATCATGAAGTGACACTTCTCTCTCCCGCACGCATGCATGCTCTCTCTCTTGTTTCTCACAGCAGTATTAGTTTAGAGTGAGTAGGAAGTAAAACGTTTAGTAGAAAGTCGTTCATCACAAGAGAGGATGGGTCACGTTGGGTGGCTCTGTGTTCTCCTCTGTAAGTATATCTTTATTATTATTAGTATCAAACTAGTATTTGAACCATTTTAATGAAGGAATATGAGGCTCTATTTAAATGACTTTGTGTTAATGTTACTGTAAGCTACTGAGTTTGAATACAGTAAAATGATTATGCAACTATACAGTACATGGACACTCTCTAGTGTCTGCTCCTATGCCATACAATTTTTCTTATATAAAACATATAAACAAAGAATTATTATATCCACTTACAAGCTGCAAAACATTTGTTGGATATCAGAATATTATTGCTATTATTCTTTCTTTTATTTTCTTTCTCTTTCTTTTTTTTCTTTCCCCCCCTTTTTTTTTCTTTTTTTTTGCATAAATTCCCCTACAATATAAAGCTTATAAAACTCATGTCAATGTGTAGGTTCAGATTGTAACCGTATAATTTTACTCATACATTATGCAAAATGTTTTATTCAAACCACTGTTTTGCTTTACTATAATATTGCGCAGCAGGCCTGTTTATTTTGGTCAAGCATCACAAGCTATTGATTTTCATAAAACGTTATATTGTTTCATCAAATGTGTTTCAGTGCTGAGTAACTTCCTCTCCTATGGACACAGCCAAGGTGAAGATTGATTTAATATCTATTCTCTTTATTCACTCAGTCAAATCATATTAAACAGATGCATTTCTCTCAGTTTGCTATTATGTATTACATCATTTTTTGTTTATATAGCATACTTACTTGCTTGCTAATGTGATTCAGTGATAATAAGTTTGTATCATTTGATTTAATTCTACTTGTGTGTTGTGTTTGTATAGAGAGACCACAAGCTGTTCTGACCATGGAACCCAACACATCCCCCATCTTTGATGGAGATCATGTTACATTCACATGTGACATGAGAGAAGGAGAGGAGACTGATAGGTGGTATGACATATACCAAAATGGGACGGTCTTTGTCAGCAAACACCGTAAGAATAAATATCCATTCGATGCATCGCCAATCTACAGTGGTGAATATCAGTGTGCTGGTGTTCTTAAAACGGATGACCGGGTCAGAAAACACAGTAATAAAGTCACTTTGACTGTATCAGGTAAGTCAAACCGTATCATTATACTTTCTCTTCACTGGCATTGATTGATTGATTGAATGCTTTATTAACAGTTTGCAAAAGGTACAGAGGTAGGTTATACAATAATGCTAAAAAGGATAACACAAAAAGCTCTGAGGGCTGTTTCCATTGTCGTCCATTATGATTAAGATATAGCATTTGGGTGAGAGGAGTGAAGTCTGCTTTGAGCAATATTCATATTTTCATTGTTTTACTATTACCTGTTGATTGCTTATTTTTACTACTATTTAAAAAAAATGCCAGCTTAGTTTGTGAACTATTACACAATAACAGACATGATAGTGGTCTCCCAGTTTTACAACAGAAGATGAATTACAATGTTTGCAATCAGTAATGAGTTATAATACTAATCTATTTATGTCAATGTCATTTTCATTTTCATTGCCATCATAGTGTCTCAACCTTCTGTGACTGAACCTGCTCCACCTTCAGTGAGTGGATCGACTCCACCTTCAGTGACCGAACCTGCTCCACCTTCAGTGACCGAACCTGCTCCACCTTCAGTGAGTGGATCTGCTCCACCTTCAGTGAGTGTACCTGTGGAACAGAGTTCTCCAGTGGGGTTGATTGTAGGACTTGTTGTTGTGATTCTACTGACCATCCTGCTGATCCTGCTGTGGCGATACACAACATCTAAAGGTGAGAAACACTCAAATAAAGGTTAAAAAAATAAATAATATATAATAAAGTTACGCTGGGGAAGGTATCATCCAGTAAACAGCCAACACATTCACAGGACTGTCTTACAGTGTAAAACACTATTTAACATGTTTGACTCTTTTTATTCCAGGTCCATGTTGTGTCAGGTATGTACAGCTCTGTTTCCACTGTCTGCTGATGACTCTCCTGCTTTGTGTCATCTGTGCTTGCACTAGCGCCTCCAACAGGTTGCTCAGGATATCTGTTCAGCAGGGAAGGATAGAGTTCCTCTGAATGTGTTTCATGCTCCTGGTTAAACTCACTGTCTGGTTAAAATAACTGTCTGGTTAAAATAACTGTCTGGTTAAAATAACTGTTTGGTTAAAATAACTGTCTGGTTAAAATAACTGTCTGGTTAAAATAACTGTCTGGTTAAGATAACTGTCTGGTTAAAATAACTGTCTGGTTAAAATAACTGTCTGGTTAAGATAACTGTCTGGTTAAAATAACTGACTGGTTAAAATAACTGACTGGTTAAAATAACTGCCTGGTTAAAATAACTGTCTGGTTAAAATAACTGACTGGTTAAAAAAAACTGACTGGTTAAAATAACTGTCTGGTTAAAATAACTGTCTGGTTAAAATAACTGTCTGGTTAAGATAACTGTCTGGTTAAAATAACTGACTGGTTAAAATAACTGACTGGTTAAAATAACTGTCTGGTTAAAATAACTGACTGGTTAAAAAAACTGACTGGTTAAAATAACTGACTGGTTAAACTAACTGACTGGTTAAAAAAAACTGACTGGTTAAAAAAACTGTCTGGTTAAAATAACTGTGTGGTTAAAATAACTGTCTGGTTAAGATAACTGTCTCCTTGAGTTTCAGAGGAGACATGTGCCCTACAAAGCTACGGACCTAAAATTGACTGATAAATGGGTTTAAAAGTGTTTCAACTTTTCAGCCAAATGAGATAAAGATATATAAGTGATATTACACTGATCTGTTCTTGAGGTAAATGTTCTTCCCCCAATATAATGAAGGCTAATTTGACTTTTGGGATACACAAATCTTTTCTTTTTTAGATTTGCAAGATTGCAATTATTTTGCAAGTAGGCCTAAGTGCTGTGAGTGCAGCCTCTCAACCTTATAGTAAAATGACACTTCAGCAGCTTTGACAGGCAGACAGACAGACAGACAGACAGGCAAAAGCAATGGACTTGCATGTTATACTGCGTGTGTGTGCGTGCGTGCGTGCGTGCGTGCGTGCGTGCGTGCGTGTGTGTGTGCATGTGTCAATTAATCCTCCTAAATGTTTATCTTGAAACAGATCCACCAAGTCCCAGGGAACCAATCAGAACGCAGCAGCAGACCAGAGGACCAACCAGAGAGCAAGTCCAGATGATGGACACACCCCACTTCAGCATGGTCAGTCTTTCAACCAATCACAATCAATCATTGACAAATCAGCTGATCATTAGCTTTGAGAACTTCAATCAATCAATCGATCAATCGATCAATCAATCGGTCAATCGATCAATCAATCAATCAATCAATCAATCAATCAATCAATCAATCAATCAATCACACAACACAAGCAAAGCCAGTTGAACATATTGAATAGCAGTTAACATGGTTTTACTTGAATCAAAAACAACAAGTAGCATATGTTCTGACTGTTTCAACCAAGTCATCTGAACCACAGTAACATGAACTGAACTGAAGTCATTCAACCCCTCTCAAGCATCTCAAAATGCTACACTAGCATACAGCATACTGTACTTTATAACACATCATAAAGCACAGCTCCCTCAAAGAGGGAATTATGTGAATCAGTAATTTCTGGATCATCTGGAGTCCAGTGATGCAACATATTCAGAGCCGCTTCTGGGCCCACGGGGGCCCTAAGCATGAGTCTGCTATGGGGCCTTCCTGCGGGCGCAAGCGTAGCGAGCGCCCGCGAAAAAATTATAATATTTTTTTATAGTTTTTTAATCAATTTTATAATGGGTTTAATTCTGTTTTTTTTTTTATATAAATAGGCCAAATTGCAGAATCGTCATGCAATGTAGCATCAAATAGCCTGGAAACATAAGCTGCTAAACAGCCATAAAAGGCATGCACATCCTGAGCCATATAGGCTGGGTGCTCAACAATAAAAAGAAGAAAAAGTCTGCACATCAAATAGCCTAAAATAACAAAGGACTGGACAAATACCCCCAAATAAGCATAGATGTTTGCTATGCCAAGGCGATGATCTGAAACAGGAAGGAGTTCCGACTGGAAGACCGCTAATAAACCAACCATGGTTACAAAAGAGAGAGATTACAAAACAGCAGACAGCAGCAGTAGAAGTGTCCAGCTGACACGCAAATTAGCCAGGCAGAGGGCTAACACGCAACTCAAAGCCCTTGCATATCTCCGCTAAAGCAGCAACGTGGCTCCATTGCACAAAACAAGTTACAAGTTTGCAAGTTGAATGTGTGTTTACCTGATCGCTGTTGCTGCAGTTCCGTTTGATGCTTTTTCTTTTTCTTTTTCTCATATCCAGAAAGATAAACGTGCATTGTCAAAGCGAAAGTAAACAAACACTAGACTCTGAAGGGGGGGCGGGGCGGAAACTCCCAAAGAGTTCCAGAGTCAAGAAATGTTGTCTCCTTTTTCTTTTTGGCCAATGGGACAACGGCAAAGAGCCGTGACAGCCAATCAGGGACACGAGTAAGTCTGGCTATGCGAGGTTAATCAGAGATGTGTCATTCAGGCTAAGATGGCAGTAGCGCTGGTGTCAAAAGACAGTTCAGAGCGTTCTTTTCTGCAGAGGAGGGGGCGGTCGGCGGTGGGGGCCTTTTTGGTCGGCGGGGCCCTACGCAGACTGCGTAGTCTGCGTATACGGCCCGCCGGCGCTGAACATATTCATTTTTTTTTTATGTTATTTTTATTAAGCTTGGACATGACTTATTGGGCTTAGCATGTTTATCAATACATCAATCAGCTTACATAGGTTTTTTGTATTTTCTCCCCCCCCCCACCCCCAATTTACTGGTATTTATTCTAGAAAAAAGAAAACAATAATAATAATACATTACACAGATCCAGTACAAGTAGACTAAAACATAGTAGTTAAAAAAAAGAAAATAATAATAATACAGTAATACATGAATAGAAAAGTAATAATAATAATAAAGTAATGGTGAATACAAAAACACAGATATTATAACAATTTGCTATTGGGCTCTCTCTCTCTCTCTCCCCCCCCCTCCCCCCACCCCCCTCTCACCACGGGCTCAGCAGGGCCACTAACACACCCCCCAGGATAGGATAACCACTCAGTCCTCCATGTCATTTGCCTCGTTAAAATCAATTAGTTTCCGCCAGATTCTCTCAAAATCTTCTGGCTTTCTCATTTAATGCCAGCCTATCACCACTAGAGGGCATCCCAGTGGCCAGAGAATAATAGAGATATGCTGGTAATGCATGCCCAAGCCCTGGAGCCATGACTTGCCAGAACACTTTCCTTTGTGCATTTACAGGAAGAGGATGAAGTTAGCTTGAAGTTAGCTATTGGCTACCAAGCATTTTAGAAGATCTATTTTCGGCAATTTAGCCACGATTAAACCTTGCACACCTCATGCATGGGAAAAAAACAGAGAAGAATGAGCTCTAAAAAATCCAATGCAATCCTGGATTGCATTGTTGTGGTTTTGTGCAGTTTGTTCACAGCTTTCAAACAAAAAAATCCGATTGGAAATCCGTTCAGGCATTCTTGAGATAATAGCCATTATGTTATGTTGTTATGTAAACAAAAATGGCTGCCCTGTATGTTAGATGGGGTTGTATGGGGTTGGAACATGCAAAATCGCGATTGAAATCATGTTCACTAGTTTTGATGGGGTCCAAAAAAAAAAATTAAAAAAAAAAATTAAAAACATTTTTTTTTCAAAAAAAAAAAAAAAAAAAAAAAAAAAAAAAAATTTATTCGGTTTTGGCACTCCTTAATACGTTTTAATAAACCGAATTTATTCGGTTTTGGCACTAGAAGAGTTAAGATTGTACATTATTCGTTCACTGGGAATACAGGAAGTTAGTTCCCTGAACCACAGAGAAGTTTGTTGTGGGGTCTCGTCCTTCCATTTAAGAGCAATACATTTATTGGCTGTTGCCAGCGCTATTTTTACTCAAGTCTCAATATGTGGTTTGTACATCTTGGCATCAATGACGTGTCTCCTAAGAGAGTGAGCCTAGGATCATATGGAATGGTTATTCTTATTATCCTGGACAGTGCTCCCAGAACCCCCTTCCAATACCCAGACAGTTTCGAGCATGACCAGAACATATGGACCAAAGAGCCTATCTCCACTTTGCACCTTGGACAGTATTGAGATCTAGTACAATCAATCCTATGCATTCTTTCGGGGGTGAAGTATATTCTGTGTAAGAGATTGAATTGAGTCAAAATGTGTTTGTTGCTAAAGGAGAAATGTTGTACTTTTTCACACAGATCTGCCCACTTCTCTGAGTCAAAGCAATAGTTTAAGTCTGTTTCCCATTTGTTCTTTACCCTCAGCTCCTCCTTTTCAGAGAGGTTGTTAATACCTGTGTATATATGTGATACTAACCCTTTAGCAGCCATTTTTTTTTCAATATACTGTCCAAGGGTAGCTGTCTAATAGGTAGAAGGTTTCCCCCTTGCTCTGTTGTAATATAATTCCTGATTTGAAAGAATTAGAAAAAATGTCTGTTATCTAGATCATATTTTTCTTTGAGATCTGCAAACGATTTTAAAACTCCTCCACTATATAAATCTCCAAATGTTTTTATGCCTTTCCTAAACCATGCTTGAGTTATTCCATCTCGTAAGGCTTCGGGCACCAGAGGATTCGTATGAAAGGGAGTTAGGTCGTAAATTGGTTGTATATTTTTTGTCTTTTTACGTATTTCAAACCATAGTTTATACGTGTGTTTTACAAAGGGGTTCTCGGTTAATGTTTGTAGTTGTCTAAATGAAGGTATATATGGAACCGAGGCAAGGGGTATGGATACAATGTCTTGTTGTTCCATTTGTAACCAAACAGGGGGCTGCTGCAGGTGTGCCTGCCAGGCCCATACTGCTCTCGATTGCGCTGCCCAGTAATAAGATTGTAGGTTGGGGAGCTTTAGACCCCCTTCCCGGGGTTGGCCCTGAAGGACTTTCAATTTTATTCTAGGTGGTTTTTTCTTCCAAATAAATCTGGACATGCACGAGTTTAAATGTTTAAAAAATATCTTTGGTATCCCTATTGGTAACATCTGGAATAGGTATAGCAGTCTAGGAAGTATAGTCATCTTGATGCAGTTAATTCTACCTATTAAAGACAGTGGGAGACCCATCCACCTGTTGAGTTCCTCTTCAATCTTTCTTAGTAGTGGGGTGTAGTTTAAGGAAAACACTTTAGCACGGTTGTTGGGTATCTGGAGACCTAGATATGTTATCACCGTGTCCCATTTAAAAGGGATAATGCTTCTTGGGATGTTTTCCCCTGCTACATTCAATGGCATCACCACGCTTTTAGTGAGATTTATCTTATATCCTGATACAGCACCATATTCTTTTAGTGTTTCTAATAATGCAGGGATTGATACCACAGGATCTGTCAGGTAAAGTAGAACATCGTCCGCATACAGTGAAATTGTGTGAGTGGCCCCACCTATTTGCATTCCTTTAATTAGGGGGTGTGTTCTAATTGCCACTGCTAATGGTTCTATAGCTAGCGCGAACAGCAGAGGAGAAAGTCCACATCCCTGCCTAGTTGAGCGTGACAAGAGTATCCGAGAGGATATGTCCTTATTTGTTTGAATTTGGGCCATAGGGTGCCTATACAATAGTTCTACTAGTTTGCGATAAGTGGGGCTGAACATATTCATGACTTGAACTCAAATATATGGGCAAGGAAAAGAAGGGTGAGCAAGCACGCACGCACGCACGCACGCACGCACGCACACACACACACACACACACACACACACACACACACACACACACACACACACACACACACACACACACACACACACACACACACACACACACACACACACACACACACACACACACACACACACACACACACACACACACACACACACACACACACACACACACACACACACACACACACACACACTGTCTGTGCATGAATGGGTTCATGTGTGTGTAATGTTGTCACTCATACACATGAGGAAATAACACAATGCATTGTGGGTGAGAGTCTGCAGAGTGTCAGTCTATGGACTTCATTATATAGTTTTATTATCACACTGTTCATCACATACAACCTACAGTAGTCGTCCTAACAGTCATACAGTCAGTTGTAAACTCAATTCAACATGTACTGAATTGATCAAGTTCACCAGAAGGTGGCGCCTATGAAGCAATCAAAGGCTGTCAAGCACCTGAACACTACAGCAGCATAATGCACTTAATGATATGCTTACTTAAATGTGGATTTTAAAAGAGAGCGATTATATATTCTACTGAATTAAATGGATGAATTAGGTGGAGATGATTTGAATCAGTAATGTATGAATGTCTATGGTTCTTTCTTTCAGATGAACCTGCAGCTGAGTCCAGTGATGCAACATATTCAAGGATTGAACTCAAATATATGGACAAGGAAAAGAAGGGTGAGCAAACAAAATACACAAAATGGATATAACATAATTATGATTATAATATGAAGGTTATGTAGGAGTGTATTAGTGGTTGATTTGAACACAGACCACATTATGTGGATACAACAGGAGTGTATTGTGTGTCTGTGTGATGTTGTCACTCATGCTCAATAACACAATGTACACTTTGTAGCTGCAGTCTGCATTTCACCTTCCTTTGTCATTGTTCACAACAGACATAATGTATGTCTACTAACTATCACACTGTCCATCACATGAAGCCTACTGTAGGACAGCTGTCATCCTAATAGTGTACAATCATTTGTTGCTATCACAAATGCAACTAACAATCAAAGGCTCTCAAGCAACTGACAATACTGCACTAACAGAGCATACCGAATGATGATTTTAAGACAAGAAATTGTTAGATTTGACAGACTCATATATAGATGAATGAGGTGGAGTTGATTTGAATTTGTAATACAATTTATGCATGTCTATGGTTCTGTATTTCAGATGAACCTGCAGCTGAGTCCAGTGATGCAACATATTCACGACTTGAACTCAAATATATGGACAAGGAAAAGAAGGGTGAGTAAACAAGCTACATGAAATGTATATGAATTATGATTAAGGTGGATGTGATGGACTGTATAGTAGCCTATTTGTTGATTTTGAACACAGCTCACTCTGAATGTATACAAGTGGGTTCATGTAATGGTGTCAGTTTTACACATGAAGATATTTATAGGCCTTTATACTGTACACAAACACGTGCACACACACACACACACACACACACACACACACACACACACACACACACACACACACACACACACACACACACACACACACACACACACACACACACACACACACACACACACACACACACACACACACACACACACACACACACACTAGTGACTTCAATCAAATAAAAGTTGTAGATTGGTCTTACATAAATAGTATTATAACTTGTGTGTTGTGATATAGAACCAGATGTGACCTATGCCCAGGTTAACTACCAAAACAGAGGAATAAGAAAGGTAGGTGTCTATGCACAATATGTTGTTAATTTAACAAACAGTTATAAACAGTTCATTCATAAATAATGCTCTGACTTGTGTGTTGTGTTGTAGAACCAGATGTGACCTACGACCAGGTTAACCACCAAAACAAAGACCAGAATAAGAAAGGCAGGTGAAATGTATCTCTGCTAAATGACACATCCAATATGATCGGAGTTTATGCACAATAATGCATCTGTTGCATTGCAATGTAATGAGATAGTATAGCCTACAACTAGCCTTGCAAAAAAAAAAAAAAAAAAAAAAAAACAGGCAGACAGATACAGCTGGTTCAAGTAATCATAAAGAGAACAAACATACTGTGAATTCAAATACACTACTTATATTGTCTGTTAACATTTTCTGTGTAAATGTTTTCCATTCACTGAATCAGCAGCTCCAGAGAAAACTGAAGACACCATTTATTCTCAGGTCAAACCTGGAACATCCCTTGGTAAGATTATTTTTCCTTTCCTTCTTTCCTTCTTTCTTTCTTTCTTTCTTTCTTATTGAATGACAGTCAGTATATCTGGGTTTAAGTTTTTAAAGTTGTGATGTTGTTTTGTTCCAGGATGATAATGAAGATGTCAGTAGAACATGGTGAAGACAAGACAACATGGAAGAAGCAGAGTTGTGTTTTTATCCACTCTGATATTATGAGTCCTACACACTGGATCTCATTTAAATCAATGTAACAGCGTTAAAGGCTCTGACATTTTGTCTTTCTCACACTATCATTTGAATATTTTGGATTGGGACTGTCAGCCCTTCCTTAGGCTATAGAACAATATCTCACAAATACAATATGGATACTGCCCTGACCAATCACAACATAGAACCAGTATCTACTTATTTTGTTTGTGCTATTTTTCCATTGGCTAAACACAATGTAATTAGTTCGATACATTCACGCTACTGGCAGAAACTGCTCACACACAACTCTTGAATAGAGCAGAAAGACAGCTGTATTTTAAGCTATTCTGTTCTTGTCATTGTAAATTCAATGTATACATTTTCTTGGTAGGTCTACCTAATATAATTAATTATATTGTTATGGTTATTGGCCCATGATACAGTATGTTAACAACAGTATTTGTCAGTTTTGTTACCAGGAGAAATCCTAGATTGATGCTGTAGAGAGGGATATTGTATTCTAGAGTCAGTTTATCTCTCAAACATTTCTGATATTGTTGTTGGCAAAGAAATAATACAAATATTTCTGTCTTGAGAGATTAGTCATAGGCCTACTGTGGTGTAGCCTATAACTCATTTAGTGTAAGACTCAGATTATGTAGAATTGCCTTTCTGTAGGCGATGCATTTGATTCCATTCTACATTCAGTGTATATATTTGTATTACTTTTCTTTGTATGGTTGTAAATACATTATAATCTACGTTTGGCACATACGTTTGGCACATACAGAGAGAGAGAGAGAGAGAGAGAGAGAGAGAGAGAGAGAGAGAGAGAGAGAGAGAGAGAGAGCTTACCTTGTCACATTCCATTTTAATTATTGCCTTGTAGCATTTCAATGTATTCAGCTATTAAATGAGCAGCTTTAGCAATTTTACATTTGTATGGAAATGATTCAGTTTTATTCTGCCTTTTACCATTAATAAAAACATCTAAATAAAAGATGACTCCAAGACTGGATTCTATTACTTTCTGGACCCCACACACACACACACACACACACACACACACACACACACACACACACACACACACACACACACACACACACACACACACACACACACACACACACACACACACACACACACACACACACACACACACACACACACACACACACACACACACACACACACACACACACACACACACACACACACACACACACACACACGTCTGTCTGTCTGTCTGTCTGTCTGTCTGTCAGAGCTAATCTCCAAACCACTGGACAGAGTACAGACTGTCACATTAATTACTGGCTAACATAGAATGATACACATTATGTTCACAGGTTCTATACTTCATGACATCTTTAGCTTTCCTTTTTATAATGTAAGTCTAGACGATGTTTGCAAGAGGAACAAGATGAGATGAGGGAGGAGGGCAGGGCTGGGAGTGAGAGGAGGGGCTGCTACATGAGGGGCTGCTACATGTGGACAAGGTGTGTGTGTGCGTGTGCGTGTGCGTGTGCACACACACACACACACACACACACACACACACACACACACACACACACACACACACACACACACACACACACACACACACACACACACACACACACACACACACACACACACACACACACACACACACACACACACACACACACACACACACACACACACACACACACACACACACACGTCTGTCTGTCTGTCTGTCTGTCAGAGCTAATCTCCAAACCACTGGACAGAGTACAGACTGTCACATTAATTACTGGCTAACATAGAATGATACACATTATGTTCACAGGTTCTATACTTCATGACATCTTTAGCTTTCCTTTTTATAATGTAAGTCTAGACGATGTTTGCAAGAGGAACAAGATGAGATGAGGGAGGAGGGCAGGGCTGGGAGTGAGAGGAGGGGCTGCTACATGAGGGGCTGCTACATGTGGACAAGGTGTGTGTGTGCGTGTGCGTGTGCGTGTGCGTGTGTGCGCGCACACGTGTGTGTGTGTGTGTGTGTGTGTGTGTTACTACATTGTAGCCACATGCTACTCTGCATTCTGCAACACTGCAGTGTTGCAATCTACCAAGACATGACAACATGACTCCACTATACTTCCATCCACTGTGTACAATATTACTGTAGGTTTGACTTTGCACTTTTACTACATTCTAATACTGATCATAGCAAAATATTACAATGCAATAATATATCGGATATGAATCTTGTTTATTGTCTCCACCAGCCGAAGGCAGGGTGAGAGTATGTTTTCGCCCCTGTCCGTCCGTCCGTCCGTCCGTCCTCCGAGTTTGTTACCAGCTAATCTCCGGCGCCGTTGGCCCGGTCGCTGCCAAAATGAGCAAACACACTCCCTGGATGCCAATTCAGAACCTCTGCCCCACATTTTTCAAATGGCCCTGTTCTAGCGCCACCATGAGGCCGATGTTTGCAAAACACATTTCTGTACACTACTCCTACAGATTTTGTCCAAAAATCACGCAAATCGGTAGACAGCATCTCTACAGTCATGTGATCGACACGGATCTGTCTGATTGTCCATATTCCATCCTGATTGGCTGATATTGGCTTTCAAAGTTTGTAAGATTGGTCCATTTAGGACAAAATGCCTCAAATCACAAATGCAGAGTGCAATTAACATGAAATCACGCACACATGTTCCCACTAGGCCGAGTAAGAAATGCCACTTCAAATTTTTGAAATCAGCCTCATGGTGGCGCCATCACAGGCCGATTCATGGTTTTACCTAAAACTCCACCGATCAGTTTCAAACTTTGTAAGTGTGGCATAGTGGTATATTTAAGCTTATTGCCAGACAACGCCACCGGTGGAATTGGGAGGCTCTCTCCATTCCGACATGTCGCCACTCCGAAATGGACTTCTTATTGTCGGAGTGGCGACACTCCCATGGGCCTAAGGTTTAGGGTTAGGGGTAGAGATAGGGTTAGTGTCGGAATGGAGACATGTCGGAAAGGAGACATGTCGGAGTGGAGAGACTGACCCGGTGGAATTACACCACCGGAAATAGTTATTATTGACTTACTCAATCACCTCAATGTATAAAGGAGCACACAAGTTCGTTTTACATAAGCAGGCAGAAACGTGTTTTTAACAAAGTACAAAAACAGCTTTTTATTGAACTTAAGCAGATTATTTCATTGGCATCATTGCACTTAGTCATTGTCCTCCATTATCATGTAATAATAATCATTTAACATGAAACTCATTAAACTGAAATACAGTAACAGGGGAACAGTGTTATTAATGAGTCAACAATAAAACTAATATCTATGGGCCGGTGCAAAGGGCAGGGAAAGGAACAGCAGGCTGACCCACCCAAAGCAGTGGTTCCCCCAATAAGCACAGCAAATCAACACAACACAATAAACAGAAAACACAACCAAAAGGGGGGATTACCACACCCTGGGCAGCCATCACCTGTCCCTGAACTAGAGCCCCAGCACCAGGCCTGAAATGGAGAAGACAGCATTAGAGACTTGCAGTTAAAGTATAAGGACACAGTATGTTCAAGCAGCCTACTAGAAGTGTATGCTGTCTGTTAAGGGCTATATGCCCGGTAGCCTCACAATAACTCAGATCCAAAATAACAAACAAGGGCAACATCAATGTTGGCCGGTCTGAGGTTATGGACCATCAAGTGCCAGGTTCTCGCTCGGGCAAGGCGTTGTATGAATTGGGGGAGGTTGTGTGTAGAATACTTCATAAAGGAACCATGGTCAACAAAACCAGCAAAGCAGCAGCTGCCACCGGCCCTGAAATAGGCAAGTGGCCATTAGACTACAAAGTATTTAATTTAAGTTGAAGTTCAGAAACGGGAACAAAGAGATGCACAAATTAACATACCACGTTTGCCTGGGCAGCACACACACTGTAGCACTGTCCACGGCAGGGGACCGAGTAAGAGTAAAGATGTGCGTGGCGAATTGTCACAACACCAGAGACTCCAGAAGGAGCGTTTGTAGCAAGGCTAAAACAACAACAACAGGCCATGGTCAGGTTCAGGTACAACTTCTCAAAACAAACAGGTGATTGCTTAAGCAGCAAAACCAGAAACCTACCTTCACTGAGCCAGACACCATTATAGCTGAAGCCCAACGGCCAGCATGAGCTGGGGGACCCTTTAGTGTGCATGCTGCACACCTGCAGCTGCAGGCACCCACCAACTATCAGAGACAGACAACTGACTGGCAGCTGAAAGCCAGCTGCTTAAGTACTGCTGTCAATCAGTGACTAACCAGTGGGAGGAGGTTGGGTGGTGGGAAACGCCCATACTGCTACATAAGCACACTCCCTGTATGCCAATTCAGAACCTCTGCCCCACATTTTTCACATGGGTCTGTTCTAGCGCCACCAGTAGGCCAATTTGTGCAAAACTACCTTTTGGCCAGTACTCGAGCACACACACTCCCTGGATGCCAATTCAGAACCTCTGCCCCACATTTTTCAAATGGCCCTGTTCTAGCGCCACCATGAGGCCAATGTTTGCAAAACACATTTCTGTACACTACTCCTACAGATTTTGTCCAAAAATCACGCAAATCGGTAGACAGTATCTCTACAGTCATGTGATCGACATGGATATGTCTGATTGTCCATATTCCGTCCTGATTGGCTGAGATTGGCTTTCAAAGTTTGTAAGATTGGTCCGTTTTGGACAAAATGCCTCAAATCACAAACGCAGAGTGCAATTAACATGAAATCCCGCACACACGTTCCCACTAGGCCGAGGAAGAAATGCCACTTCAAATTTTTGAAATCAGCCTCATGGTGGCGTTATCACAGGCCGATTCGTGGTTTTACCTATAACTCCACCGATCAGTTATAAACTTTGTAAGCGCACTCCCTAGAGGCCAAGGAAAAATCCTTTCCTTGCATTTTTCACATCAGTCTTTTATAGCGCCACCAGGAGGCCGACAAAGTAAGACATTTTTTGGATATTACTCCTTCAGATTTTACCCAAAATTAACACAAACCAGTACACAGTATCTCTATAGTCATATGATCAGGACGGATCTGTCCTGTATTAAATATTCCATCCTGATTGGCTAAGATTTGCCTCCAAACTTTGCAGAATTGATCCGTTTCAAACAAAATGCCTCAAATCAAACACAGCGTGCAATTGTAATGAAATTGTGCACGCACATTCGCAAAAGGCCAAGGAAGAAATTACACTACAAAATGTTCAAATCAGCCTCATGGTGGCGCCATGAAAGGTCTAAGATTGGTGAAGAACACATGCCACCCTTTTTACATTGGCCTAGTATAGCACCACCAGGACGCGTGGCTGGTGGAGACCTGTGCTCGGAAGAGTATTTTAGATGTGTCTTCTACACAACAGTGTAGCAACACAAGGCCTGTCAGAACAAACCACAACAGGAAGTACAGCCAACCACACTTCCTCTCAGACTGTTCTGATGAAAATGAAGAAAGAAAAAAAGAAAAACGAAGAAGCAGAAGTAGAAGAAGAGGGGCGGGGCTTGTCACACACATGGCAGACTTTAATATACTCTGGCAGTGTTTCTCAAAGTGGGGTTCAGGGACCCCCAGGGGTCCTTCAGGGGGTTCCAGGGAGTCCCCACCTAAATGTGTTAATATTAGGGGTGTAACGATACATTTTAATAGCGATTCGATACATATCACGATACATGGTTGACGATACGATACATGGACGATATTGGTTCATTCATGACGATACGATACGATTCGATTCAATGATTTAAAATCGATATAGTAACTATTTAGCAAAGAAATTAAATCTGTGTGAAAGGTGTGGATAGTGCAGGTTTTTAAGGGAAACATGTATTATCATGGATATAAATACGTAAACACAGTGATTATCTGCCAAATACATGGACATTGTATATTGACAAACCAAAACCTTGACATTAAACCCGAGATTACACACATTTATTGATAGACCAGTGCAGCTATATGGAAAGGAAAAGTAATTAAACCCCTCTTTTTAATTTTTCTTCTTAAAAATGCTAAATACAATGCCCAAGTAGGCAGTATCGATACATTCGATTCATTGCACTGCCGATTCGATACGATACAAAATAAAACGATTCGATTCGGTTTTAGCTGTTTTCATTTCGATATACTTCGATTTTTCAAGTTAAAAACGATATTTCGATACAGTTACTATATCGTTACACCCCTAGTTAATATTGCATCAAAATCTGTTAAACCACTTTAACCATTTAGCCGATTTATAGTTACACGCCACATCACGGTGCAATGAGTTTTGAGTGTGTAGATCTGCCATTAAAAACGTGAGAAATTTGCAACATGAAACTGTTTTTCTAATGGGATCCTGCTTAGCAACAAAATCTTTTCAGATGGGGGTCCATGCACAGCCTATATTAACTTGGGGGTCCTTGGTGTGGATGTATTCAAGAACAACTGTATGACATATTTATAATGTAATTTGTATCAGTGTTTTCTAGAGCAGCATCAGAGACAAGAACAGAGGTGTGTTCAGGACAATGTTATAATAATCATTAGACTCATCATTAGAGCAATCTCCCAGACTCCCTCCCAGAGTTCAGAGTTTGAATGAATTTAGAACTGTGTGCAGGATATAATTTCCTGCCAATTCAAAATATATTCCATCTTAAACAAAATAAAATATCTCTCACACTTGTGCCAGTGATCAACCTCCCCTTTGCCAATGTTGAAAGTCGTGACTCATAAGGATGCTACCCCTGCTGTACATGGACATAGAAAGACCTACTGCATCTACACAACCTGCTGCTGTCACTGTCACAACACTGAAAGACACAGCAGACCTCCATCACCTATAACAGCATGGTTGCTACACATATATCTATGAAAAACCTAAGGGTGAAATGCGACCCCGCCCTCCTGGACATTCCCAGACATGGACTTAATATTGATGACACCAGGGATCTTAGCCATATACAGTATATGGAGCGTGATGTTAAGTATGCAAATTAGTCATGCTACTTAAATAACCAACCAGGTCTGTGCATTTTTTTGGTCAAAGTTGATCCCATTAATAGTCTTTAAAAGAGAAAGCAGTGGCCTCACACAACGTAGCCAAAGTGCCAATATTTATTTTAAGACGCAGAGGGAAAGTTGATCCCATGCCAAAGCGCCAGAGGTCGCCCAGCAGTCTGCTGTCAGGCGGATGCGTGCCCCAGCCCATGTGCGCGTCGCTTCTCACCCTTAGTGCGTCTTACTGGTATATATATTTGTTGCCCAATAACGTCCTTGTAAGTGACAACAGCCTATAGGCCTAGATAACACAACACTGTGACCTCTCTCTCTCTCTCTCTCTCTCTCTCTCTCTCTCTCTCTCTCTCTCTCTCTCTCTCTCTCTCTCTCTCTCTCTCTCTCTCTCTCTCTCTCTCTCTCTCTCTCTCTCTCTCTCTCTCTCTCTCTCTCTCTCTCTCTAGTATCTACTGTATCACATCAGTTCAGTGTGAATAGGAAGTAGAACAGTTCTTCAGAAGTTGTTCATCACTGGACAGGATGGGTCACAGCTGGCTCCGTGTTCTCTGTGAGTATTTATCACTAATATTACTATATAGCTCTATTGAACTGCTATTCGAACCATTTAAATAAATAATATTGTCTGTACAGAGTTTAAATGCAGTGAATTGGTTGTTTTATGTCGGATCTTGACCCATGTTTTCACCTTGCTGTACATTTATCATGTCAATAATCATAAGTTAAGCTATAATATGAAATTATAAAATGATACAAATTGTTAAAGGGCCAGTTCACCTCTGTGGGGACAACCATATCTTATTTTATTGTTGTTTGGGACAAGATCAACGCAATCCTGAGTTCTTTTTTTGTGTTCAATCTGTGTTTTGAGATATGTTAATATTTCAGCATGAATGATGATGCATTTTGCATCATATGATGCATCATGCTGCATCATATTTTGCTTCAACAGTGATGATGCACCTGTACAGTACAGAGACACCCTCTAGTGTCTGTTCCTTATTATGCCACCATTTATATTTGTTTAAACAATGTGTTTTACACATATTATGATTACAGCCACCTACAAACTGCAAAGCACTTACTGGATATGAGAATTATATTACACATAATTATTCAGATTGTAAGCTTGTTAAAGGAGTATTTCACCCCCAAAAATAATCTTATTGTCTATGAACCATTAAGCCTTGAATTCAAGGAGATTTTTGAGCGGTGGTCACAACGCTCCTATACGTGGCCGTGTGTGTGGGTCTGTCTGTCTGTCTGTCTGTCTGCGTGTCTGCGTGTCTGTCTGTCTGTAGCCTGCAGTAACCTTTTCTGACCACACATGTTAAGGGAGGGGCGCTGTTGTTCAGGCCAGGCCAGACCAGGCACACACACACACACACACACACACACACACACACACACACACACACACACACACACACACACACACACACACACACACACACACACACACACACAGTCTGTCTCACTGAGCTGTGAGGGAAAATATACTCAATGGAAAGTGAAGAGCTACACTGATCAATTTAAAGTGTCTTCACGTACCTATGTGTCAAAGACCACATATACATGGAGAGTTGGTCAAAATAAACTCATCAGTGGAGTGTACTGGTGTGAGTCTGGATTGGGAGAATACAGTAATGCTGTCAACATCACAGCACATGGTAAGTCACTTACTTCATTCTCTACCTAACAATACTGCAGCATTCCATTGACTCATAATACAGTAGTCTAGCCTCCACCTCTGCTTTAGCTCTGGGAGAAGGCGGTGACTGGCAAAACAGTCAAATTGTTATGTATTTCTGAACAGGGTATAAACAATGTTAAAGGTAGTTCGGGTATCTTACAGATGTCTGGAGTTTCGACACTGTGGTAAAAATAAATGACGACGAGAAAATCTTTTAACATGAATTTAGCAGTTGTGTTAAACTGCTGATCAGGAATGTTAAACTGATTGAAACATTTTAACCATCGTTTTAAATTTACCAAACAGCTTCTAAACAACATCTGGATACCAGTAGTACCTGTACGTTTTATACAATGCTCAAAAATGGAAATCACCCTCAACCATGTCTTTAATTTATGTGACAAAATCTCTATTTATTTTACTTTATCTTACAACTACTTTACAGATGGTTCTGTTATCATGGTGAGTCCTGTTCACCCTGTGGCTGAGGGACATTCTGTCACTCTTCAGTGCAAACACAAAAGGGTCTCCCCACTCTCCAACGTGGAATTCTATAGAAATGGAGAACTGGTCCAAGATGAACCCAAAGTAGAGATGATCATAGCTGCTGTATCTAAGTCTGATGAGGGATTCTACAAATGTACATATTCTGGAGGAGAATCAACAAAGAGCTGGATGGCAGTGACATGTGAGTATACTGGAAACCATGTACAGTAGGACTACCTTTCTTTGTTTGTTTTATGTAGTACTTTTCTTTACCATAATTCTGTGCTACATGCACGCAGGCATGCAAGCATGCCCGAACGCCCGCCCGCAAGCATGCCCGAACGCCCGCCCGCCCGCACGCACGCACGCACGCACGCACGCATGCAAAATCAATCAATCAATCAATCAATCAATCAATCAATCAATCAATCAATCAATTAGGCCTACTTTTCAATACAACCAAGCTTTGTTTGTAAACTTTTACACAACAACAGACATGCCAGTGATCTCCCAGGTTTATTAACAGTAGCCTAATTCAACTGCTATCTTTTGAGGCATACACTATCCAGTTTTGCTCTTGATTTATTACAGAAGCTCCATAATTTTGTTTTGATATTTTGAAAAATATCGAGATACACATACAGCATACTCGACTACAGTACGACATAATACCATACAATAATAGCAGCACAATGGCAGGTCCATATAAGAAGGTATAGGTAACAGGTAACAGGAAACAATCCACATGACAGACCAACAAACAAGTAGTTCTCATAGGGGGACAATAAACTAATGGTAAAATGAGTTATATTAGTTACTAATATATTTATTTCAAATGCTATTTTCTTTTTCATTACCATCATAGTGTCTCACCCTTCAGTGTCGACTCCACCTTCATTGAGTGGATCTACTCCACCTTCAGTGAGTGGATCTGCTCCACCTTCAGTGAGTGGATCTGCCCCACCTTCAGTGAGTGTACCTGTGGAACAGAGTTCTCCAGTGGGGTTGATTGTAGGACTTGTTGTTGTGATTCTACTGACCATCCTGCTGATCCTGCTGTGGAGATACACAACATCTAAAGGTGAGAAACACTCAAATAAAGATATACAGCCAACACATTCACAGGACTGTCTTACAGCGTAAAACACTATCTAACATGCTTTACTCTTTTTGCCAGACCCAGGGGGTCGGCCTACAAAAGGCTTTGTCGGTCGGTCGGTCTGTCGGTCGGTCCCTCTTTTCCTCAGCAGCTCGTCAGCCAACTCAACTCAGCTGGTCCCGTACAGGTGACGGCACTCAGGCAATCAGCCAAGCAAGGGAAGGGAGGGGCAGATGAGCAGTCAGAGGCAAACACTGATTAAGTAAGTGTGCCTGCTATGCAATAGCAAAACACTTATTGTAATCCGCCATACTTATATACATACATAAGTAAGTAAGTAAGTGCCTCTATAACTCATGAACCGTTTGTCGTACAGACTCGCGGCTGGTGTCATAATTTTTTTTTTTTCTCAAAAATTTATTTTTTCTCAAAAAAAAATTTTTTCTGAAATTTTTTTTTTCTCAAAAATATTTTTTCTCAAAATTTTTTTTTCTCAATTTTTTTTTCTCAAAATTTTTTTTCTCACATTTTTTATTCTCAATTTTTTTTTTCTCAAATTTTTTTTTCTCAATTTTTTTTTCTCAAATTTTTTTTTCTCAACATTTTTTTTTCTCAACATTTTTTTCTCAAAAATGTTTTTTTTCTAAAATTTTTTTCCTCAAAATTTTTTTTTCTCAAAAAACTTTTTTCTCAAAAAACTTTTGTTTCTCAAAAAAAACTTTTGTTTCTCAAAAAAAAATTTTTTTCTCACAAAACAATTTTTTCTCAAAAAAAAAAGTTGTTAAAGTGCGACCCGTGATAACGGCCAAAAATGCGCCAAAACGCCACTAATTAGTCGAAATGGCTGTGGGTGGTGTCATATGAAGAACCATAATGTTAAAGCTTATGCAAAAAATGCTAATGTTAAAAAATGTAACGCTAATGCTAACACCAACCGCTACACAAGGTTGCACAGACTTAGCGAGCTGCAGGCACACTTAAAATTTCTTGGAAATTTTCTTTTCTAGTTTTAATTGCGGGTCTGGCAGAACCAGGTGACCTGGTCTAGTTTTATTCCAGGTCCATGTTGTGTTAGGTATGTACAGCTCTGTTTCCACTGTCATCTGTTCTTGCACTAGCGCCTCCTACAGGTTGTTCAGGGTATTTGTTCGGCAGGGAAGGATAGAGTTCCTCTGAATGTGTTTCATCCTCCTGGTGAAAATAACTGTCTGGTTAAAATAACTGTCTGGTTAAAATAACTGACTGGTTAAAATAACTGTCTGGTTAAAATAACTGTCTGGTTAAAATAACCGACTGGTTAAAATAACCGACTGGTTAAAATAACCGTCTGGTTAAAATAACCGACTGGTTAAAATAACATAGTGACTCCTTGAGTTATGGAGGAGACATGTGGTTGTCTTTCACCAGTGTCATCTGAAAATATTGGATCACCCAGATGTTTTTCTTTTCTTTTTTTAAACTTTTGCAAGATTGTGCTCATTTTGCGAGTAAGCAATGGGTCTGAGTGCATCTTCTCAACCTTAAATCTAGTAAAATATCACTTTAGCAATGGCAATTTAACAGCTGTGCTCAGCTTTGACACAGACAGCGAGCAAAAGCACTGGACTTTATTATCTGCTAGACATCAAAGCAAACTTCAATATAAGCTGTTTTAAAAACGTGCAACATATGACTTTTATTGTACAGGTCTATGCATGTAAACACATTTTTTAACATAGAGTTTTAGGAAAAGGCTTTAATGTTGTAGTGTGTGTGTGTGTGTGTGTGTGTGTGTGTGTGTGTGTGTGTGTGTGTATCTTGAAACAGATCCACCAAGTCCCAGGGAACCAATCAAAACTCAGCAGCAGACCAGAGGACCAACCAGAGAGCAAGTCCAGAAGATGGACACACCCCACTTCAGCATGGTCAGTCTTTCAACCAATCACAATCAATCATTCACAAATCAGCTGACCATTAGCCCCAAATGTTCATATTTTTGCTTTGAAAATGGTATACTTCAATCAATCAAACAATCAATCAATCAATCAATCAATCAATCAATCGACACAAGTCATTTGAAAATATATATTGTTACCCTCTCAAGCAACTGAAAAGTGTACACTAGCATCATACTAAATTATATGATACATTTTCAAAAAGGGAGCTGTGATAATTTTACTGAATTATAGAGATGAATGAGGTGGATATTATGTGAATCAGTCATTTCTGGATGTCTATGGTTCTGTATTTCAGATGAGCCTGCAGCAGAGTCCGATGATGTGACATATTCACTGATTGAACTAAAAAATATGGGCAAGGAAAAGAAGGGTGAGCAAACAAAATATATGAAATCAGTACAAACTATGCTTAATATGAAGGTTATGAAGTGCATTAGAACAGCATTCTGTTGCATTGTAATATAATGAGATGAGAGTATGAGAGTAGCCTAACACTAGCCTTGAAAAAACAGGCAGACAGATTTGTATGGTTCAAGTAATCAGATTAAGAACTACCAATGTCTGTTAACATTTTCTGTGTAACTGTTTTCCATTCACTGAATCAGCAGCTCCAGAGAAAACTGAAGACACCATTTATTCTCAGGTCAAACCTGGAACATCCCTTGGTAAGATTATTTTCTTTCTTTCTTTCTTTCTTTCTTTCGTTCTTTCTTTCTTTCTTTCTTTCTTTCTTTCTTTCTTTCTTTCTTTCTTTCTTTCTTTCTTTCTTTCTTTCATATTGAATGACAGTCAGCATTTCTGGGTTTAATGATGATGTCTGCAGAACATATAATTGAAGACAAGACAACGTGGAAGAAGCAGATTGATATTATATATATATACATAGTTGTAAATACTAATCTATGTTTGATAAGCCCAATTCTGTTCCCACAGACAGACAGACAGACAGACAGACAGACACACACACACACACACACACACACAGACGCACGCACGCACGCACGCACGCACGCACGCACGCACGCACACACACACACACACACACACACACACACACACACACACACACACACACACACACACACACACACACACACACACACACACACACACACAGGCCTATACACTCATATAATTCTCTAACTTGTGTGTTGTGTTGTAGAACCAGATGTGACCTACGTCCAGGTTAACCACCAAAACAAAGACCAGAATAAGAAAGGTAAGTGAAATGTGTATCTGCTTAATGGCAAATCACAATATGATAGCAGTTTATCCTCAATAATGCATACTTGCATTGTAATGTAATGATATGATATAGTAGCCTACCACTAGCCTTGAAAAAACAGGCAGTTGGATTTGTATTGTTTAAGTAGGCTAATCAGATTAAGGACAAACATACTGTGAATTCAAATACACTACTTATACTGTATGTCTCATAACATTTTCTGTGTAAATGTTTCCATTCACTGAATCAGCAGCTCCAGAGAAAACTGAAGACACCATTTATTCTCAGGTCAAACCTGGCACATCCCTTGGTAAGATTATTTTCTTTCTTTCTTTCTTTCTTTCTTTCTTTCTTTCTTTCTTTCTTTCTTTCTTTCTTATAGAATGACAGTCAGTTTATCTGGGTTTAAGTTTATAAAGTAATGATGATGTTTTGTTCCAGGATGATAATGAAGATGTCAGTAGAACATGGTGAAGACAAGACAACATGGAAGAAGCAGAGTTGTGTTTTTATCCACACTGATATTATGAGTCCTACACACTGGATCTCATTTAAATCAATGGAACAGTGTTAAAGACTCTGACATTTTGTCTTTCCCACACAATCATTTGAATATTTTGGATTTGGATTGTCAGCCCTACATTATGGAACAATAACCCACAATATGGATACTGCCCCGACCCATCACAACATAGAACCAGTATCTACATATATTGTTTGTGCTATTTTTTTCCATTGGATAAACACAATGATATTAGTTTGATACACTCACTCTACGGGCAGAAACTGGGCATATAATATAGAGCAGAAATGACAGCTGTATTTTAGGCCATTTTGTTCTTGTAAATGTAATGTATATATTCTTGGTACCTACTTTATGAGAGAATGGGTGGTATTGTCCAGTTTGAATATGGATGCATTTGTCAGGGTTGTTAGGAGAATGTGAGATTGATGTTATATTGTATTGTAGGGGTAGTTTTCCTCTCAATCCTTTTTGATATTGTTGATTGATCAAGTCTGGGACTGCCCCATAGGTCGAACTCCCGTTGGGTCGAACAGCGTCGGCAGGTTAGATAATCACCTGCGAGTATCGGCAGGTTAGATAATCACCCGCGCCACGGTTACTGAGGTTAGGTTTAGGGTCAGAGTTTGGTAGTCGATCCAAAGGGTGTTCGACCTAATGACATGTTACCGGTAAAGTCATGTCATCAACATGGATCTGTCCCATGCCAGCACATCCCCCTACGCCCAGGAACCAATGAGTGAGAGTTTAATTGACTTTAAATTAATTATGGTTTATTTACTGTAGATCAGCGGTGCCCACACTTTTTTGACTTGAGAGCTACTTTTAAAATGACCAGCACAACGTGCCCACCCCAAAAAATATTTACCTGAGGGGGCTTTGGAAATGCGACAATGGCATACACACACATGGAATGGAAAATGTTGGGGGGAAAAGTCTTCATCCCATTCTGTATGCAAGTGGTAGGTTTTCCTGTTCTTCTACGAAAATAAAGCATTGCCCCCCATTTTGCCTGCTTTAGAATCCATGAAGCGAGCTGGGGGGAGTGATTTTAATTATATTTCCTTAGGGGCATGTCATGTGGTCTACCCAAGCCCCCAGAACCCAGGGCTAGATTTGAAGCAACCCCGATGGTGGCCAAAGTTGGAACTGCAGCCTAAACGCGCATTTTGGCCCCGCCCCCTCCACTCCAGACAGGAGAGGAGAGCAGCGTGACGTCATTTTGGAACCACGGTGGTTCCAATTCCCCCAGAATGCACCTGGATTTAGCTACATGCTAGCACGTAGCCGTTGCTTCAAAACGCCACTGAGCACTTGCATTGAAATGATAGTGGGGGCGGGGCTCGTCCGCTCTCTATTTTATATATACTCTATGGGTCTACCTGCACAGCCTTTGTGATCTACTGGTAGATCACAATCTACTTTTTGGGCACCCCTGCTGTAGATGCTTTACTTTGTCACCTTCCCTTCTAGCATTGCAATTTATTTAGCTATGGAAATGATTTGGTTGTATCAGTTTTATTCTGCTTTTTACTATTAATAAAACAAATAAAAGATGACTCCAAGAATTAATTCTATTCTTCTCTGTAGTTGACTTGATTTAGGCTGAGGTGGTTTGTTTAATAGCAGTTTTATGCTCCAAAAGACTTGCACTCAGGAGTGGATGCATTATCTCCTGGTGGAGCTATTAAATCAGAACCAAATGTCCGTACACGCTAACATAACTAATTTATATTCATATTTTTACTTTTTATAATGAAAGTATTACGTGATGACATTATCAGCTCGCCTACTACACATCATCTATATACAATAATATAGAAAGTTAATGTCAGTGGAATCTGGATGAAACCTTGACCAAAGTAGAGGTTCAAGTATGATACATACTTCATACACATCAATCATAACATAAATGAGACAAGCAGGATCAAATAAAGTGCTTCCATCACAAAGTGAACTCCACAAACTCTAAGTGAGTGACAGCTGTTTGCAAGAAGAACAAGATGAGATGAGGGAGGAGGGCAGTGCTGGGAGTGAGAGGAGGGGCTGCTACATGTGGACAAGGTGTGTGTGCGTGCGTGCCTGCATGCGTGTCTTTTCCGCTAACCTCTGAAACAGAAAGTTCGGTGTAGTTACTTTGAAACACTAAATTATAACAATTGCAACACTGAGCATATCACTGTTAAAAAGTAAATGTTCTAATCTAAATCTATTCTACACCCGTGAGTCAACATGACCTGAAAGACCTATAAACTATCATCACATCATGACTACATGACTCCTCTAAACTTCCATCCAACCAGCGTACAATATTACTGTAGGTTTGACTTTAATCTTTCACTACATTCCAATAGTGATCATAGCAAATATTACAATTTATCAGATGGATGGAAAAACAAAAAAAAAACAGCACTGTCTTACAACATGGCTCCACAATCCTGCAACATTATCATATGTTTACCTTTACATGTATCCACATCCTACACGTAATAAACCACAACTATGTGTGTGTGTGTGTGTGTGTGTGTGTGTGTGTGTGTGTGTGTGCGTGTGCGTGTGCACGTGCACGTGCGTGTGTGCGTGCGTGTGTTTCCCACAAAGTGATTGAGTGTCACAACACTATGGTTGTTTTGACACTTCAGTCTTTTTTGCTATAATGTGTGTGCCACAGTGGGGTCCTGGGAACAACTTTGTACTTTAAATAACTGAAACGTTATAACATGATTAATGAGTCAATGATGAGCAGAATGCTGATCAATGACTATTACAAACAATGGGTCTGTAAATCATGGACAGTGGATTGAGGATTATAAAGTCTTTTAAACAAGAATAAACATTTGCTCCCCTGTCTCATCATGTAACATACAATATGTATTAGTCTGTCATATGGATATAAAGACAAGGCCTGCAATGAATGAGCATATTTTTATCTCAAAAGAGGAATTGGCAATTTACTAAAGAAGAAGTTGGACAAAAATATGCTGACCTTAACACTTTGAGTGCCAGCCCCCCCTGCCCCCCGTCCCTTACCAGTGCCACCATTAGGTCCCATTCATTTCTGCCCCAATTCCAGGGAATAAATTGGAAATGATCCGATATTCACATCGGAACAAAAATGGGAGGTTTGGTAAAAGAGGATTTTTTTTTTTACCAAAAAAATTTTGGAGTGATTTCGGTGAGCGGTTTTGGAGATAGGTGCTCGAGAGTGCGCACTGCGCAAACCAGTCAATAACCTCAGAAATCTAGATTCTGAGATATTTGAGTTCAAAGAAAAAAAACTTTAGGAAGCCATAGCAACAAATTGGTAAATGGTAACGGAACACAAGTACCCTTGACAGAAAGAATGACATGCCTACTTTCATTATGTGCAAAAAAAGTTAAAAAAATATTGTACCATCGTCTAGTTTCAAGGGGGCAAAGTGAAAAAGTATGAAATGACTCAGAAGGTAGAAATTGCCTTACATTTTGATAGAACTATGCACTGTGAATTCACTGTGTTTTTACCTGGTCTAGAAGGTCAGGAAGACAAAAAGTCAGAAAAGCGATGTCAACCTTTTATTTTATGGCAACATCGAACCCTAACCCTGGTGAGTACCTCACACATCCAGCATGAACATATTTATGTTCAACAATATTTACAAATATTTCCAAAAAAAAAGAAATCACAAATATGACTTCACAAAAATAAAATATAACTGGATAAAAGTAAAATAAAATAAATGTGCAGCAAGTAAAGAATAAATAAAATAATATAAAAGTCAGTACTGTACTGTACTGTATTCTCAAAAAAAGGCATTCAACAAGCCAACATTCAGGAGTCAAAGGCACCACAAATAAAGGTCAAAGATGGTACTGTTCACCGTGTGTGTGTGTGTGTGTGTGTGTGTGTGTGTGTGTGTGTGTGTGTGTGTGTGTGTGTGTGTGTGTGTGTGTGTGTGTGTGTGTGTACCTCAGGTGCCTCAAAATGGCCTGGTACCTGTTCCTTGCCATTGTTCTGGGAAAGTACGGCATGGCAATGTTTTTTTGACCACTGCATGGCAATCTCCGGCTTGTGAACGATAGCTGTGAGGAAGAGAAGTCCCAGAAAGTTCTTCAGCTCCCCTAGAGTGACTCTCGCTATCTCCGCCATCATACTGTCCTCTGCGTTGTCATTGGTCTGGTTGCAGATCGGGCTCCCATCCTTCCTCCATCCAGTCAGACTCCACGGGCCCTGTATATGATAGAAATAAATACAAAATACTAAATGAACGTGCTTCTGTATAATTTGTATGTTCTTTAGCAAAGGCTGTCGCACAAAAGTAGTGAAAACAGCAGATCTACAAGCGAGGCGTTGTGTGCTTGTAGATCGGCTGTTTTCACTAGTCTAAATAATTTCAAATGTATATATGTATATATACGTGGCCACTGAATTCTATAGGCTCTGCTTTGATACAAATTTGATACAGATTTGAGATCGATTTGATAGATTATTATGTCACACACACACACACACACACACACACACACACACACACACACACACACACACACACACACACTGATTGTATTACTAAACTATCTATCTAGGTATACACACACAATAAAAAACTAAACTATAAAGAAATGTATTCTTACTGGAAGAAGTTGGAGGAACTTCATACACCTACTACAAACCATGGATTGACATCTAGACCTACTGCACATACAGTATGAAACAGAGCTGATACCTTTATGTACTATGAGGAAAATAATGCTGCTATTTGTACCCTGTATATATATAAAACTAGACCAGGTCAACCTGGTTGTGCCAGACCCCGGTTCTGCCAACCCTCTGGGCCTATAAATTTAATGGTACATTTATAGGCTGTCTGTCCCTTTATAGGCTGTCTGTCCCTCCCTCATGTCATCATCATTTGTGACATTGTGATGACATGAAGGCTTTGTCTGTCGGTCTATCCCTCCCTCATGTCATCATCATGTCATCATCATGACCATCTATGGAGAAAAACCGGACAGACCGACATTTGCTTATGTAGGCCTACCCATTTCATGGGTCTGGCAATGACAATGCGACATAGCATTTTCAACTGTTTTTTGCCAGACCCATGAAATGGGTAGGCCTACATAAGCAAATGTCGGTCTGTCTGTCCTGGTTTTCTATATAAAGGGTATATATGATGATGACATGATGATGACATGCCTACAAAAGGCATGATGTCATAAATGATGATGACAGACAGGGGGTCTGGCACAACCAGGTTGACCTGGTCTAGTTTTATTGTATGTGTGATACTTGCTTTGGCAATGTAAACGTATGTTTTCTCATGCCAATAACGCTCCTTTGAATTGAATTGTATATTACCAAATGCACCCTACGTGGAAAAAAAACAATAGCAGGTCAGGCTTATTGACATCGGTTATTGATTGATTGAAGAATGTATTACAAGCTTGCATTAGAGTAGACCTACAGATTCATGGCTCATTTCCACAGGAACACACTTTATGCATTATCATACAGTGGTGTGTTCTAGACTTTTTTTGAGGGCATACGATCAGCTACTATTCGTTTGGCCAGGGCAGACGCTATAGTACATAATCCCTATCAAATACGCTACTTTGAAAGGTTCACGAGGGCAGACGCCGTTCATATTTTATTGTTCCTCCATCACGGAGGTATAGAGGCCGGCGCCTGGCGGCGCCGTGCCTGCGAGGGTGTTCCAAGTCGGGCGAGGTGTGGAGGGTAGTCCCCGGTGAGTCCCCAGAACACAGCACTGATCTCATATAACATTGAAAGACAGACAGACGTATAGAACATATTGAAACGTAAAAAGCATAGCTTTATAATGCTTACCCGGTTCGCTGATCGCAGCACACCTCAGCAGTGCGTCCTTCAGGGCAGGGGGAAACAGCACCGCAGCGACCGGGTCGTCCTCTTCGGCTAAGTCCACGCACGGCCTCATTTGGGTGTATTAGCGCCCGCTGCAACTCCGCTCTCCGGGGCCATACCTATCGGTGCAGCCGGTGGGCGCCGTAAGATGATACACTGCTCCAAACAGCCTGCCTCCGGTCCGGATCACCGCCGTAGCTCCTCCGTCCACTGTGGATGGCTGGCGACGTTCCTTGGCTCCCCCGACACAGCAGCAAAAACACAGAATTCTCTTCAAATCGCCGGCATCAGCGTTCAACGGCATCACCGTTCATCCTCACGCGTCGCCTCAGTCAAGTCCCAAACGCAGCCGCGCAGCAACAAACGAAAGTCCAACTGGTGCTTCGGGTTTTGATTATGGTCGGTGGCGGCGCTGGGCATGGTTCGGCTGCCTGCTTGGTCTCCATGTGCGGCCATGACTTGCTCTCTGATCAGCGGAGCAACGGTCCGGTAACTTTTTTACAAAATGGAGTATGGACGCCCCCAACCTACAAAGAAACTAGCCCTTCCCTTCCCCCACTCCTCCTAGGTAAAACGTCTACCTTCCGATCTCTCTCTCTATCTCTATCTCTCTAAATAATACTACATCTAATGATTTTATAACTAATTCTAGCTCATTCTCTCAATATATCTCTCTCTCCCTCTGATTGCTGTGTGTAAAAGTCACTGAACTCTGAGACCCTTGTTTCTGGGGGGAACCGGCCAATCAGCATGCTTGAATTTGTTCACATAAGCGTGTGATGTCATGCAGGGGCGTCAATTGGGTATGGCAGGGGTATGCAGCTGCCATACCTTGACAGGGGGAAATAATAAAAATGTACTTTTCATCGTGCCTGTTGCTAAGGTATGGCAACATGACTGGTGTCTTCACCAGACACCAGTCATGTTGCCATACCTTAGCTTGTTCTGAACTGACGCCACTGAATTGTCATGCATGACGACCGTCCCATCGTCCAAAAGGGCTGTATCTTGGTTACCGCATAGATCCAACACTGTACTACTGTAATATGAAAAAAAAGCATCTGGCGTCATATGACGCCAATATTATTTTCTGGCATCATTGCCAAGGTCGTGTCGGACGTCATATGACGCCCTGGCACTGAAAGTGTTAAGTGTAGCATATTTCGTAATCCCCCCCCCCCCCCCTCTCTCTCTCTCACACGCACGCACGCACGCATGCACGCACGCACACACACACACACACACACACACACACACACACACACACACACACACACACACACACACACACACACACACACACACACACACACACACACACACACACACTTCACACAGCTATATTAGTTCAGTAAAGTAAAGAAAGGTTTTTCAGTCGTTCATCCCAGGACAAGATGGGTCACATATGGCTTTGTGTTCTGCTATGTGAGTATATATTACTATAGTAACTCTAATTGAGTTTTATGTGTTAACATGTGTGGCTGTAGCTTACTTACATAAAATGTGTTGTTAAAGTTAAACTGGTGGGTTTAAATACTGTGAAACTGTGTGAAAGTAATCAACGTAGTTGGTGTTTTTTTATGTTAGATCTCAAACAATGTTTTCACTTTGCTGCACATTGGTCATTTCGACAATATTGTAGTTTATGATTATCAAGGACAACCAAAATATCACACAAACGATGATGCAACTACAGTACAAAGCCACCCTAGTGTCTGCTCCCATCTTACAACAGCATTTATTCATGGATTAATTACACATTAAAAAAGTATTATTATCTACCCACAAGTTTAAAAAAAAAAAAAAAACATTTGCTGGATATCAGTATATTATAGCAAATAGTTAATTTTTTTGCATGAATTCAACATTAACCCTAAAACTAACGTAAATGTGAATGTGAACTCTCATATTGTAAGGTTGTTAAGGTCATCATACTTTATGAAAGGTTTCTTACATCTTATTCAAGCCTCTGTCTACACACAGACTAGAAAGGGGCACTCATCATGTGTACTTCTGATGAGGAAACAATATTTAACATTGTCTTACTTGTGGCATGTTATTTAGAGACATCAGAATATGTGATTCAAATGTGGGGTATATTTTTACCATTTCTTGTAAAATAGGCCTCTCTCACAAGCCAATTAGCCAATTGGAAGTCAATTATAATCAATCATTATGGAATATGAAAAATAGGTGAAAGGTTTATTACACAACAGCCCTCTTCAAGTTTTTAGCCTCTATAACTCTTGAACTGAACTGTAGGTTGTACAATCACAATATTTCCCCCTGGAATACTTACAGTATCACAAAACTCCCCATTTGTGCCAGACTAGATGCTGTTTCCTTCAAACACAGTTTGTGCTACCACTCCTAAAACTAATCTCTTCCTTTTTCCACACCTTTAGTTTGACAGTACAACCTGTGGTTCAAGAGAATTGTAGGCCAAAATAGGAAGGGGCCTGTTATAGTGACTGACTATTATTAGTGAATAGAGGGTGTTAAATTAAAATGCTGATTTGCTCAGCTTATGCATCGATATAGCAATGCTGTCTTTTTTAATCAAGTAGGCCTATCACTAGCCATTATATAACTTAGCACATGCTTATTTGTTCTTAATTGACTTCAGTCAAGCTGCTGTGTTGCTGCAGTACATGGCGATGGTGGTGACATAGGAATAATTAAAATGCTGATATTAATGCGTATTGCGTAGTTTGATATTGTTGCATCAAATGTTTTTCAGTGCTGAGCAACTTCCTCTCATATGGACACAGTCAAGGCAGTGATCGAGTTATTCCCACAGAGCTATGGGAGCCCTATTCTGGCGGCGCCGAAGGCGCCGCCAGAATAGGGCTCCCTTCGGCGGCGGCGAAAAAAAATCGGCGGGTAATTGCGGATATAAAGTCGCCTAAAACGGGTACTTTCCTATATTAAATCATATTAAATCGGGTATTTCGCGGATATAAAGTTGGCTAAAACGGGTATTTCCTATATTAAATCATATTTTTCCTTTCACAATATTAATTCGGGCTTCACATTGGCTATGTTGACAACTCCAGGCAGTCTTTTCTGTTCATATTAACTCACCATTATTGCTCAGCCTCCAGTTCCCAATTCCTCCATCTGATGATCTGAGCTCTGAGCCATCCAGCCAAAAGTTCCCGTTCTGGTAGCATAAAGTCGGCTAAAATGGGTATTTTTCTTTCTCAAAACAAGGCGGGTCGGGTTCATATTTATTTACTAAAAAAAACATTGTCACGGGCACAGGCACACTAAGGCTACAGTCTTGCTAAGACAGCGTTGTTTTGTTTGGTTGTTTTGTCTTTTGTTGCTGTCCGGCGTGTCCGCCTTCCTTTGCCGTCCGGGCCGTGGCTAGAAGTGCAAAGACTCAATGCTGTGGTTCCTAGCTTAGCCTATGCCCAGGCCATGGCGAGACCACGCAGCTGGGTAGGTCTGCATCCAGGGCCTCCTCGGCCCTGGGGGAAAGGTAGGAACCATTGCAGCGAGTGTGTTATAACCCGGACGGTAAAGGAAGACTCACACCCCACATTAAATGCGCCTGATTTATAATAATAAAATGAATAGTAGGATTAAACGGTGTGATGTCATTGTTCAGTCTTACTGTCTAACATGTTTATTTAGTATATCTAGTTAACATAAATAATATAAATTCTTCCAATGGAACATAAAAAATAAAAAAAAACGAGAAAAAAAAAAAAAAAACACACTTAGAAAAAAAGAGACCCCAAAGGGGGTTGTTGACTATGGGGTCCCAGACTTTAACTATGGGAGCTAAGACCCCACTGGCACCCACGTAACTCGAACTCTGCAGTCAAGGTATAGATTGTTTTAATATCTATTCTCTCTATTCACTCAGTATGATCAAACAATAGGATTATAATTCTATGCAACATAGTTTAGGATCAAGGATTCTATAGAGACAGATCTATATGCATTTTGTGTGCTGATTTGTAATTCTTAATGAGCCATGTTGTATTTGTATTTCTTAACAGTGGGCAGGTCTGTTGTGATCATGCAGCCCAGTTGGTCTCACATATTCACTGGAGACATCATCACTCTCAAGTGTGAGATACAGGGGAGAGGAGACACCGAATGGAATTATGAATGGAAGACAAACAGCTCTGCTTCAAACAGACCAAAAATAAAAGCTGAATTCAGGAGCTTTGCCACTAGTTATCACAGTGGATACTACATGTGTCAAGGGCGTCCCAAACATGACCTGCAGTATTCAACAGGGTGGAGTGATGCTGTTACACTGACTGTGTCTGGTAAGAGACAATACAGCAAATCACTTTTAAATAAAAGGGAATATTGTGAATTAGTCAGAACCTCCATAAAACTGTCTTTTGTACAGCCTCTAGGCATTGCATGAAACATCATCTAAAGTAATGTTATGTTTAATAGCAAACAGTATTTTTAATCCAGATAAATGTTCTTTCCAACAGCCAAACCCAAGCCTGTCCTGAGTGTGTCTCCTCCATGGTTGAGTCCTGGAGCCTCAGTGACTCTGAGCTGTGAAGTTAAAGAATCATCTGCAGACTGGAGGTTCTACTGGTACAGAGCTGTTCCTAAACCATCACCCAACTCCTACACTTATGAGCTCTTACCTGGTAGCCTCCATGGGACTGTAGAAGGTTCCTACATCATTCATGGTCCTACAGGCACAGGAGGATATTTGTGTAAAGCTGGGAGAGGAGACCCAGTTTATTACACTGAGTACAGTGAACCTCAGTTTGTGTGGTCTGGTGGTGAGTGAAGTATATCTGATCAGACAATAATGCATGATAATTCATAATAATATCAATTATTACAATCTAAGCGTAAGTTGACCAGTCAGACCAACACAGGGCTGGCTGCCGCCCCTCAAACTTTAAGGGTATTTGTGTTTCACTCTATTTAAATCCTGCTCTTTGTTTAAATGGCCACCTGTGGACCCTAAAGTCATAAAAGACAGTGAGACCCCAGGATATATGTTGATAAGGGCGTCAACAGAGCAGCTGTTAAAAGCTTGTCTTATTTGGGAACACATTTCAAAATACAGGGTAACCTTATACTAGTTAAATAATCGATAAGTTGGTGAAATGTGGTTAAACACACAGTTGAGTTAATCATATCCTATCTGTGATGATTCTGTGACATTCAAGAAGAGACTACATGCTGATCTTGTCTTCTTGACATACAGTAATTCTTAAACTGTAGTACCTTTAGCATTTAAGGTTTACACTCTTTACATTGTCAGATGCAAACACATGTTTAAGGGTTTTGGTTTATATAAGTGAGACATACAGTATACACATTGAATAATAAGGTAGGGAACTGTACTTTAAGACATTACATTTACTTGGAGTAAAACTATCTGAGCTAGGTTGGGAGCAGGTTAGTAAAACACATCTTGACATGAGATCTTGACATGAGCCACATGTGGTAATCTATTTCGGAGAAGGTTTCTACAGGCAGGGATAACCACAGGGTATTTACAGCCCAAACCTATTGTAAACAGGGTCCCATTTCGTTAGATTGGAGACAGCTGATTAGATGACCTAGGGGTTTGACCCCTCCTCTGCTTTTCCCCCAATGCTTGTGTAAGATGTATAAAATGGGACTGCAAAATGTATCTTAGTTAGTAGAGAGAGAGAGAGAGGGAGAAGCCGGCGAGAGGCTGAGGGCTGTCGGAAGGCTGGAAGCTCATCGCTTCAGCAGAAAACATTGTCTCATATGGAGCCGATCTACATTTTGCCAATAAAGGAACAACGCTATGGAACAACACTGCTGTCTTCATCTTTCCTCCCAAGTCCTTCCTGGACCTTATAGAAATTCAGTCTAATCAAGAAGTCTAATTTAGGAGCTATTCCAGAAACTACATAATGGTACCCAAACCCTGGTTTACAACAAAATGATGCTCGAAACCCGGTGCTGATGGGGTTTTTGGACTCCACGCAAAAAGAACTTCGGAGGACGCGAGAAGGACTTTGATGGAGTGATGGCGTTCAGTTGTTTTGTTCCTTTTGGACCTTTTTGGCTGTGAGTATGTTGGCATAAGCTGAGGACAGTCGGTGTTGGAGAGGCCTCGGTCATTTTTATGTCGAGATGTTATATTAGTCACTCTGGTGATAATTTTTCTAGTTACTTGTGTATTAGACCTACGTTTTGTCTAGTCACTCCTGTGTTAGCCGGTTGTTTGCGTAGGGCTTAGTCATTTTTGTTAGTTAGGATAGGAAGTGCTTTTCCTTTTCTTCTTGTTCTTTCTTATTCACTATACTTTTTTTTCATTAATTTTCCTTTGTTCAATGTTTTAGTTTCTGATTTTTGTTAAGCGGGACTGAGGCCTGCTAACTCCTAATTTATCAGTGAGGCAATTTTGGTTGTCTTTTCTGTGAATTTACCTAATTCAGCAGTTCCGTTTCGGCTAGAATGGTTTGAATCCTTTTCATTGAACAACTTTTCTTTTTCCCTTCCTTTTCTTGGCTGAGTGTGTGTGACAGGGTTTTATTCTTAGAGGGGGTATTCTCTTTGTATGAATGTGTGGGAGGAAGAGTGTGTATGTGAAGGGGTTAACAAGGGCCACAGCGCACATAGGCTGCATATACAGTATAGTCTGGGGTTTCTGCAGGTCAGCCTTATCTTTGAGCTTGGCTATAGGCTACATTTTGGGGTAAATTATAGTTTATTTGCGGTATTGTTTTAAGTTGTCGAGATATATTTGTGATATCTCGAAGAGGGGAGGGTATAGGCATAGACTATATCATAACAATATCATTTATTTATAGGGATTTATTGGGATTGTAAAGGAAGTAATTCATTCATTCATTCATGTAATGGGGTTTTAATGAGACAAACATTTTTAAGACAAAAGGTAAACGTTAACGAAGTAATTATTCAGTGGGTAACTAAAAGTAATAGACAGTAGACTAATTATTCAGTAGGTAACTAAAAGTAACAGACAGTAGACTAGGTATATTCCATATATATCTATTTTGATAATTTGGTTGGGATTTCAAATTTAATGGGTTAACTTTCAGATTAAAAGTAGGGAGTAATTACATTGGGAACAAATGGTCAATGTTTGTGTATGAGTGAGAGAGTGTGAGTGAGTGAGTTGAGTGTGAAGAGGAGTGAGTGATCTCAGGGTCTTACTTTCTAAGATTAGGCTGTACTGTAAACTTCCTTTCTTCATTTTCTTCTTTTGTGTGAAAGAGTGAGAAGTTAAATGAGTGTGAGTGTGTGTGTGTGGTTGAAGACATTGGCCCCCAATGCAAATGAGTGTGTGTGTGTGTGTGTGCCTGCAGGGGACATACTGTGACTGCTGACCCCCGACCTGTGTGTGACTATCTCTCTCTTTATCTTTCACTTTCTCTACTATTATTACTTTTGTAAACAAGACACCATCACTTTTTTTGTCTTCGTTTATTTTTTACTCATTTAGTTTTTTAAGATGGATTCTGAGAAAGTTATGACGCCGGCAGAGGTCATACAGGAAAGTAGCACAGTTTTTAATGGTGTTTTAGAACTTTCTAAAAAATGGGCACGACGTTGGCAAGACATTTGGTTCGACCAGGGAACATTTGAGATAGAGCGCATTAGGAAAATGCAAATTCTGGTCAGCACGTATAGAGCAGGTCAGAAGACAGCAAAGCGGACAGAGAAGCGTCGTGTCGAGTTGGCCGTTTTAGCATTATTTTTTAGAGAGGCACAGCGGCTGATCCGCCCCCTCGAAGAAAAGGAAGTATGCAAATCTGCTTCTCTGCATGTGACCTCACATCTGTCCGCATGTGAAGAAACACCTCCTTTTCCACCTATGCATCCTTATTATTTTCAACCGGAGCCCCTGCCATGCTTGTCACAGCCACAGAGGGCAGAGAGCAGGCCGCCTCCCAGTATAGAGACATTGACACTGACAGCACGAGGAGAAGAGTCTCCATCAGGAGAGGAGAAGCAGCAAGCTACGACCGCAGCAGCAGTAGCGGTACCTTTTGGACTGAGCACCAGGACGAGTCATGGAGAGAAGGAGTCAGCGATGACACCAGCAGATCTACCGGAACCAAGCAGAACAGGCCACAGTCTGCACAAGAGAAAGGTGATGATGACTACAGCGAGAGGAGCTACTGACCACCGCAGCAAGGACAGCAGTGATGACAGCAGACGTAGCAGTGATGACAACATCCGCAGAGCTGCTGACCGCCGCAGTGAGGAGGGAAGACACAGCGGTGACCACAGAGGACATTGGCATGCCCGCCATGTTGGCAGGAAATGCACAGAGCGTTCCTGTCTACCAGACTACACCAGCACAGCAGAGGAAGATTCTACAGAGTCTCAAGTGGACAGTGACAGCGACAGAGACGATGACAGCGATGAGGAGCAGAGAAACCTTTTTGAGACTTTGATCTCTATTGGCAAAAAGTTGAAGAGACACCGAGCACAGTGTTCCCGCTTGACTAAACAACTGAGTCAGCTTTCAGCGGCAGAAACTGAGCTAACAATGACTTTTGATGACATTTTGTGGAAGATTAAGAAGTCAGGTGTTCACCGAAGAAGTATGGCTGAGGAGAGTCAAAACCTAATGAACCCTCAGGAGACGAGGAAGCGCAGAAGAACAGATGACGACCACTGTCAAACTACCAAGCGTGTCATCAGAAGAGCAAGCGCACCACAGAGCAGGAGTCCTGAACCGAGACAGGAGGATGAAAGCATGTCTCAGTACACTGTGAAACAAGCACCAGTGTTCCTCAGAGACCAGATTCTGGACTATAAGCCATTGTCAAGCATGGAGGTTCTACACCTTGAGTGTCATTTGCCAAATCTTGACGAAGGTGCCTGCGGATGGCTCACCAAGTTAGAGAAGCTTGTCTTGGATATTCCATTAGCGATGGGTGATTTTAAGAGGCTAGTTACACGTGCAACTGGACCCACTGGAGAACAGGTGTTGACTGACATCTTGACCGAAGCAGGACTAACTCAATTTATTGAGAAGGGAGAATATGACGCAGTCCCTTTCGCCGAGCACAGGGGTGTGCTGGGGCGTGCGTTTAGTGTCCACTATCCGTGGAATAGGACCTTGGATTCTGTAGTTATTGACCCACTACGAGAGGAGGAAGACCCAAATAACTACATTTCCAGAGTGTACGAGCAGTGGGCAGATTTAACAGGAAGAAATGCTACCCGGAGTGACATTGATGAAGCCCTGGTTAGATCAAAAATCATGCAGGGACTACCAGAAGCGATGACATCTGAGCTTGAGCTTGTACCGGAACTTTCTGCAATGAACATTAAGTCCTACACGAAACAAGTGGCACACGCGGTGAATTTAGTCCGTAAGAGAGATGCCAACGAGAAGTTGCAGGCTATGACTATAAAAAGGAAGTTGCAAGAAGCCCAACTGGCAGAAATTATGGAGAAACGAAAACAAGAAGCAAGTCAGCCATTGCCATGCGCTGAGTCTGTCAGCTACCCACACACAGAGCAAGAGGTGCCTCAATCGGTGCCTATTCCCCCATTTGTGCCACAGTATGCAACAGTTCCGGATGATGCCTATCGAACAAACCAGTTCCAGAGGCTACAACAGATCCCATCGTATTATGCAGGATGCTACACTTGTGGAGCGATGACCCATTTCACAAGAGATTGTGTAGCTGCAAGTCCCTCATTCCCACAGCAGCAGAGACGACGAGGGAAATTGAAAGCACCCTGTTATATCTGTCACAAGAGAACGCATTTTTGGAGACAGTGCAACCAAAGAGAGGAACCGCTTTTGCATCTATCTTGGAGACGCACGAGCCACCAGCAGGAGAGGATGGAGCCAACAGCTGGCCATCATCAAATGGGTCTATTTTTCCGACAGAATTCAAACAACTGGAGGGAAGTTGATTATGGAGAGGATGACTATTATCCCTGGGACAAGTGAAGATGAAAGGAGGACTCCACGCCCCTTCCCCTGTCAGAAGATGAGGAGAGCAAGCATCATATCCTTGCTGCCATGCCCCTTCCCCTGATGTGTCATTCCCCTTTCCCTGAAAGAAGAAAGATGACAGTTCCTTGCCCCGCCCCCAGTGTCACTTTTGACACAACTATAACCCCTAAAGGCCCCTTTCAGTGCTATTCTGTGGCATGTGTGTCTTTCACACTCTATCCCTATGCTCTATCTAATTTCTAACTCTTTCTTTCTATCTTTTGCTCAGTGAGGTATGGCCAAAGCACAGGTGCATATTTTGTGTGCATTTTTTACATGAAGAAAAAAAAGAAGATCTACATTTTCGCGTTTTTCCTTTTTTTAAGTTTAAGAAAAGACATTCATTTTGCGTTAAGTCTCAGGAAAACAAATGTGTGTCTATGATGTTACAGGTACAATTCCGTAAATTCCCCTACAATCATGGCAAATAACATTTTGGCCATGCCCAAAAAAAAGGTGGATAGGAAATACTTGTTTCTAGTTCGGTGTGCATGAATTTTACCATGTCTGGCTTACTTTTGCATTCATGAATGTATTATTCATCTGCATCCTACTAGAGGCGGCGATTCAAACTACATTGGATTATTATGTTTCTGTACATGGACTCCCATAGCTCATATACCTTAGGTTGTTCAAATACTTTGATGTTCTGAATTGTGTTGTAGTTGTTTCACTGCCCAGAGGGGACAGTCAACTAGGATACAATTTGAACATTTTAGTAGGTATTATTAAGATGATACTTGAGATGATGATCATGTTCTTATTCAATATTTTGTTTGGGTTTGGTTAAGTAATCATGATAGTCTAATTGTTCTACAGTTTGTTACTGCCCATAGAGACAGAGAACTGTGTTACAATCGGATTACCATTATTGGGTGGTAATATTTTAACCTGGAGTTTAACACGGATGGAGGGAATAGTTTTTGGAAGAATGTAACTTTAAGCTGTAATATGTAGGTAGACCAGTGGTTACCATGTATGTCTGAACAGTTGGGTGTCGAAATATATTGTTTATATTTCGAAGAGGGGATGTGAAGTATATCTGATCAGACAATAATGCATGATAATTCATAATAATATCAATTATTACAATCTAAGCGTAAGTTGACCAGTCAGACCAACACAGGGCTGGCTGCCGCCCCTCAAACTTTAAGGGTATTTGTGTTTCACTCTATTTAAATCCTGCTCTTTGTTTAAATGGCCACCTGTGGACCCTAAAGTCATAAAAGACAGTGAGACCCCAGGATATATGTTGATAAGGGCGTCAACAGAGCAGCTGTTAAAAGCTTGTCTTATTTGGGAACACATTTCAAAATACAGGGTAACCTTATACTAGTTAAATAATCGATAAGTTGGTGAAATGTGGTTAAACACACAGTTGAGTTAATCATATCCTATCTGTGATGATTCTGTGACATTCAAGAAGAGACTACATGCTGATCTTGTCTTCTTGACATACAGTAATTCTTAAACTGTAGTACCTTTAGCATTTAAGGTTTACACTCTTTACATTGTCAGATGCAAACACATGTTTAAGGGTTTTGGTTTATATAAGTGAGACATACAGTATACACATTGAATAATAAGGTAGGGAACTGTACTTTAAGACATTACATTTACTTGGAGTAAAACTATCTGAGCTAGGTTGGGAGCAGGTTAGTAAAACACATCTTGACATGAGATCTTGACATGAGCCACATGTGGTAATCTATTTCGGAGAAGGTTTCTACAGGCAGGGATAACCACAGGGTATTTACAGCCCAAACCTATTGTAAACAGGGTCCCATTTCGTTAGATTGGAGACAGCTGATTAGATGACCTAGGGGTTTGACCCCTCCTCTGCTTTTCCCCCAATGCTTGTGTAAGATGTATAAAATGGGACTGCAAAATGTATCTTAGTTAGTAGAGAGAGAGAGAGAGGGAGAAGCCGGCGAGAGGCTGAGGGCTGTCGGAAGGCTGGAAGCTCATCGCTTCAGCAGAAAACATTGTCTCATATGGAGCCGATCTACATTTTGCCAATAAAGGAACAACGCTATGGAACAACACTGCTGTCTTCATCTTTCCTCCCAAGTCCTTCCTGGACCTTATAGAAATTCAGTCTAATCAAGAAGTCTAATTTAGGAGCTATTCCAGAAACTACATAATGGTACCCAAACCCTGGTTTACAACAAAATGATGCTCGAAACCCGGTGCTGATGGGGTTTTTGGACTCCACGCAAAAAGAACTTCGGAGGACGCGAGAAGGACTTTGATGGAGTGATGGCGTTCAGTTGTTTTGTTCCTTTTGGACCTTTTTGGCTGTGAGTATGTTGGCATAAGCTGAGGACAGTCGGTGTTGGAGAGGCCTCGGTCATTTTTATGTCGAGATGTTATATTAGTCACTCTGGTGATAATTTTTCTAGTTACTTGTGTATTAGACCTACGTTTTGTCTAGTCACTCCTGTGTTAGCCGGTTGTTTGCGTAGGGCTTAGTCATTTTTGTTAGTTAGGATAGGAAGTGCTTTTCCTTTTCTTCTTGTTCTTTCTTATTCACTATACTTTTTTTTCATTAATTTTCCTTTGTTCAATGTTTTAGTTTCTGATTTTTGTTAAGCGGGACTGAGGCCTGCTAACTCCTAATTTATCAGTGAGGCAATTTTGGTTGTCTTTTCTGTGAATTTACCTAATTCAGCAGTTCCGTTTCGGCTAGAATGGTTTGAATCCTTTTCATTGAACAACTTTTCTTTTTCCCTTCCTTTTCTTGGCTGAGTGTGTGTGACAGGGTTTTATTCTTAGAGGGGGTATTCTCTTTGTATGAATGTGTGGGAGGAAGAGTGTGTATGTGAAGGGGTTAACAAGGGCCACAGCGCACATAGGCTGCATATACAGTATAGTCTGGGGTTTCTGCAGGTCAGCCTTATCTTTGAGCTTGGCTATAGGCTACATTTTGGGGTAAATTATAGTTTATTTGCGGTATTGTTTTAAGTTGTCGAGATATATTTGTGATATCTCGAAGAGGGGAGGGTATAGGCATAGACTATATCATAACAATATCATTTATTTATAGGGATTTATTGGGATTGTAAAGGAAGTAATTCATTCATTCATTCATGTAATGGGGTTTTAATGAGACAAACATTTTTAAGACAAAAGGTAAACGTTAACGAAGTAATTATTCAGTGGGTAACTAAAAGTAATAGACAGTAGACTAATTATTCAGTAGGTAACTAAAAGTAACAGACAGTAGACTAGGTATATTCCATATATATCTATTTTGATAATTTGGTTGGGATTTCAAATTTAATGGGTTAACTTTCAGATTAAAAGTAGGGAGTAATTACATTGGGAACAAATGGTCAATGTTTGTGTATGAGTGAGAGAGTGTGAGTGAGTGAGTTGAGTGTGAAGAGGAGTGAGTGATCTCAGGGTCTTACTTTCTAAGATTAGGCTGTACTGTAAACTTCCTTTCTTCATTTTCTTCTTTTGTGTGAAAGAGTGAGAAGTTAAATGAGTGTGAGTGTGTGTGTGTGGTTGAAGACATTGGCCCCCAATGCAAATGAGTGTGTGTGTGTGTGTGTGTGCCTGCAGGGGACATACTGTGACTGCTGACCCCCGACCTGTGTGTGACTATCTCTCTCTTTATCTTTCACTTTCTCTACTATTATTACTTTTGTAAACAAGACACCATCACTTTTTTTGTCTTCGTTTATTTTTTACTCATTTAGTTTTTTAAGATGGATTCTGAGAAAGTTATGACGCCGGCAGAGGTCATACAGGAAAGTAGCACAGTTTTTAATGGTGTTTTAGAACTTTCTAAAAAATGGGCACGACGTTGGCAAGACATTTGGTTCGACCAGGGAACATTTGAGATAGAGCGCATTAGGAAAATGCAAATTCTGGTCAGCACGTATAGAGCAGGTCAGAAGACAGCAAAGCGGACAGAGAAGCGTCGTGTCGAGTTGGCCGTTTTAGCATTATTTTTTAGAGAGGCACAGCGGCTGATCCGCCCCCTCGAAGAAAAGGAAGTATGCAAATCTGCTTCTCTGCATGTGACCTCACATCTGTCCGCATGTGAAGAAACACCTCCTTTTCCACCTATGCATCCTTATTATTTTCAACCGGAGCCCCTGCCATGCTTGTCACAGCCACAGAGGGCAGAGAGCAGGCCGCCTCCCAGTATAGAGACATTGACACTGACAGCACGAGGAGAAGAGTCTCCATCAGGAGAGGAGAAGCAGCAAGCTACGACCGCAGCAGCAGTAGCGGTACCTTTTGGACTGAGCACCAGGACGAGTCATGGAGAGAAGGAGTCAGCGATGACACCAGCAGATCTACCGGAACCAAGCAGAACAGGCCACAGTCTGCACAAGAGAAAGGTGATGATGACTACAGCGAGAGGAGCTACTGACCACCGCAGCAAGGACAGCAGTGATGACAGCAGACGTAGCAGTGATGACAACATCCGCAGAGCTGCTGACCGCCGCAGTGAGGAGGGAAGACACAGCGGTGACCACAGAGGACATTGGCATGCCCGCCATGTTGGCAGGAAATGCACAGAGCGTTCCTGTCTACCAGACTACACCAGCACAGCAGAGGAAGATTCTACAGAGTCTCAAGTGGACAGTGACAGCGACAGAGACGATGACAGCGATGAGGAGCAGAGAAACCTTTTTGAGACTTTGATCTCTATTGGCAAAAAGTTGAAGAGACACCGAGCACAGTGTTCCCGCTTGACTAAACAACTGAGTCAGCTTTCAGCGGCAGAAACTGAGCTAACAATGACTTTTGATGACATTTTGTGGAAGATTAAGAAGTCAGGTGTTCACCGAAGAAGTATGGCTGAGGAGAGTCAAAACCTAATGAACCCTCAGGAGACGAGGAAGCGCAGAAGAACAGATGACGACCACTGTCAAACTACCAAGCGTGTCATCAGAAGAGCAAGCGCACCACAGAGCAGGAGTCCTGAACCGAGACAGGAGGATGAAAGCATGTCTCAGTACACTGTGAAACAAGCACCAGTGTTCCTCAGAGACCAGATTCTGGACTATAAGCCATTGTCAAGCATGGAGGTTCTACACCTTGAGTGTCATTTGCCAAATCTTGACGAAGGTGCCTGCGGATGGCTCACCAAGTTAGAGAAGCTTGTCTTGGATATTCCATTAGCGATGGGTGATTTTAAGAGGCTAGTTACACGTGCAACTGGACCCACTGGAGAACAGGTGTTGACTGACATCTTGACCGAAGCAGGACTAACTCAATTTATTGAGAAGGGAGAATATGACGCAGTCCCTTTCGCCGAGCACAGGGGTGTGCTGGGGCGTGCGTTTAGTGTCCACTATCCGTGGAATAGGACCTTGGATTCTGTAGTTATTGACCCACTACGAGAGGAGGAAGACCCAAATAACTACATTTCCAGAGTGTACGAGCAGTGGGCAGATTTAACAGGAAGAAATGCTACCCGGAGTGACATTGATGAAGCCCTGGTTAGATCAAAAATCATGCAGGGACTACCAGAAGCGATGACATCTGAGCTTGAGCTTGTACCGGAACTTTCTGCAATGAACATTAAGTCCTACACGAAACAAGTGGCACACGCGGTGAATTTAGTCCGTAAGAGAGATGCCAACGAGAAGTTGCAGGCTATGACTATAAAAAGGAAGTTGCAAGAAGCCCAACTGGCAGAAATTATGGAGAAACGAAAACAAGAAGCAAGTCAGCCATTGCCATGCGCTGAGTCTGTCAGCTACCCACACACAGAGCAAGAGGTGCCTCAATCGGTGCCTATTCCCCCATTTGTGCCACAGTATGCAACAGTTCCGGATGATGCCTATCGAACAAACCAGTTCCAGAGGCTACAACAGATCCCATCGTATTATGCAGGATGCTACACTTGTGGAGCGATGACCCATTTCACAAGAGATTGTGTAGCTGCAAGTCCCTCATTCCCACAGCAGCAGAGACGACGAGGGAAATTGAAAGCACCCTGTTATATCTGTCACAAGAGAACGCATTTTTGGAGACAGTGCAACCAAAGAGAGGAACCGCTTTTGCATCTATCTTGGAGACGCACGAGCCACCAGCAGGAGAGGATGGAGCCAACAGCTGGCCATCATCAAATGGGTCTATTTTTCCGACAGAATTCAAACAACTGGAGGGAAGTTGATTATGGAGAGGATGACTATTATCCCTGGGACAAGTGAAGATGAAAGGAGGACTCCACACCCCTTCCCCTGTCAGAAGATGAGGAGAGCAAGCATCATATCCTTGCTGCCATGCCCCTTCCCCTGATGTGTCATTCCCCTTTCCCTGAAAGAAGAAAGATGACAGTTCCTTGCCCCGCCCCCAGTGTCACTTTTGACACAACTATAACCCCTAAAGGCCCCTTTCAGTGCTATTCTGTGGCATGTGTGTCTTTCACACTCTATCCCTATGCTCTATCTAATTTCTAACTCTTTCTTTCTATCTTTTGCTCAGTGAGGTATGGCCAAAGCACAGGTGCATATTTTGTGTGCATTTTTTACATGAAGAAAAAAAAGAAGATCTACATTTTCGCGTTTTTCCTTTTTTTAAGTTTAAGAAAAGACATTCATTTTGCGTTAAGTCTCAGGAAAACAAATGTGTGTCTATGATGTTACAGGTACAATTCCGTAAATTCCCCTACAATCATGGCAAATAACATTTTGGCCATGCCCAAAAAAAAGGTGGATAGGAAATACTTGTTTCTAGTTCGGTGTGCATGAATTTTACCATGTCTGGCTTACTTTTGCATTCATGAATGTATTATTCATCTGCATCCTACTAGAGGCGGCGATTCAAACTACATTGGATTATTATGTTTCTGTACATGGACTCCCATAGCTCATATACCTTAGGTTGTTCAAATACTTTGATGTTCTGAATTGTGTTGTAGTTGTTTCACTGCCCAGAGGGGACAGTCAACTAGGATACAATTTGAACATTTTAGTAGGTATTATTAAGATGATACTTGAGATGATGATCATGTTCTTATTCAATATTTTGTTTGGGTTTGGTTAAGTAATCATGATAGTCTAATTGTTCTACAGTTTGTTACTGCCCATAGAGACAGAGAACTGTGTTACAATCGGATTACCATTATTGGGTGGTAATATTTTAACCTGGAGTTTAACACGGATGGAGGGAATAGTTTTTGGAAGAATGTAACTTTAAGCTGTAATATGTAGGTAGACCAGTGGTTACCATGTATGTCTGAACAGTTGGGTGTCGAAATATATTGTTTATATTTCGAAGAGGGGATGTGAAGTATATCTGATCAGACAATAATGCATGATAATTCATAATAATATCAATTATTACAATCTAAGCGTAAGTTGACCAGTCAGACCAACACAGGGCTGGCTGCCGCCCCTCAAACTTTAAGGGTATTTGTGTTTCACTCTATTTAAATCCTGCTCTTTGTTTAAATGGCCACCTGTGGACCCTAAAGTCATAAAAGACAGTGAGACCCCAGGATATATGTTGATAAGGGCGTCAACAGAGCAGCTGTTAAAAGCTTGTCTTATTTGGGAACACATTTCAAAATACAGGGTAACCTTATACTAGTTAAATAATCGATAAGTTGGTGAAATGTGGTTAAACACACAGTTGAGTTAATCATATCCTATCTGTGATGATTCTGTGACATTCAAGAAGAGACTACATGCTGATCTTGTCTTCTTGACATACAGTAATTCTTAAACTGTAGTACCTTTAGCATTTAAGGTTTACACTCTTTACATTGTCAGATGCAAACACATGTTTAAGGGTTTTGGTTTATATAAGTGAGACATACAGTATACACATTGAATAATAAGGTAGGGAACTGTACTTTAAGACATTACATTTACTTGGAGTAAAACTATCTGAGCTAGGTTGGGAGCAGGTTAGTAAAACACATCTTGACATGAGATCTTGACATGAGCCACATGTGGTAATCTATTTCGGAGAAGGTTTCTACAGGCAGGGATAACCACAGGGTATTTACAGCCCAAACCTATTGTAAACAGGGTCCCATTTCGTTAGATTGGAGACAGCTGATTAGATGACCTAGGGGTTTGACCCCTCCTCTGCTTTTCCCCCAATGCTTGTGTAAGATGTATAAAATGGGACTGCAAAATGTATCTTAGTTAGTAGAGAGAGAGAGAGAGGGAGAAGCCGGCGAGAGGCTGAGGGCTGTCGGAAGGCTGGAAGCTCATCGCTTCAGCAGAAAACATTGTCTCATATGGAGCCGATCTACATTTTGCCAATAAAGGAACAACGCTATGGAACAACACTGCTGTCTTCATCTTTCCTCCCAAGTCCTTCCTGGACCTTATAGAAATTCAGTCTAATCAAGAAGTCTAATTTAGGAGCTATTCCAGAAACTACATAATGGTACCCAAACCCTGGTTTACAACATGAGTGTGACTCATATTCATAATCCAAAACCAAGCTTTTGTTTCTCATGAAATGGAATGTTAAGTGGACTGTTTTTAACTTGTGAATTGTTTTACAGGTGGTTCTGTCATCCTGGTGAGTCCTGTTCACCCTGTGACTGAGGGACATTCTGTCACTCTTCAATGCAAACACAAAACAGATTCCTCCCTCTCCAACATTGAATTCTACAGAAATGAACAACTGGTCCAAGATGAACCCAAAGGAGAGATGATCATAGCTGCTGTATCTAAGTCTGATGAGGGATTCTACAAGTGTAAATATGCTGGAGGAGAATCACCACAGAGCTGGATGGCATTGAATTGTGAGTAAGCCTATGTTAAGAATTTATCTTTGTCTTGTTGTTCTGTCTTTTTCATATATTTAAACAATATGGAAACACTAATTTATGTACCACTGTTCTTTGTCATATTTTGTGGTACATGTAGAGTACAAACACACACAAAAACAATCAATTACCCAACTTCGCTTGTAAACTATAGCCAATAACAAACATGGCCGTGGTCTCCCTGGTTTTCCCAGTATTTTAATCACAATGTTTTGAAGCCTACTGAACACTATAGACTATAACCTAAAATGAGTTGTTCTCATACTAATATATTCCTTTTCATTGTCATCATAGTGTTTAAACCTTCACTGCCTAGATCTGTGGAACAGAGTTGTCCAGTGGGGTTGATTGTAGGACTTGTTGTTGTGATTCTACTGACCATCCTGCTGATCCTGCTGTGGCGATACAGAGCATCCAAAGGTAAAATAGAGATTACTGTATATGGGTCAGTGACGTGACGCCCCAAAAAACATGTTTTTTAAAAAACTTTAAATAGCAGGCATAAAAATTATTTACTTTTGTTCTACTCACTCTCAACTTTATGGAAACACATTTTGTTTTTAGATATTTTATTGGAATCAGACTTTATTGAGCAGTTTGTTGTACTTGTGCCTAAAACCGTCATCTGGTGTGACATGACAATAATTGTTCATAAAATGAAAATGGAGTACACCTTTCTTAAGTTACTCACTTTATCAAAGTCCTTTATCATAACTAACCTGTGATCCACTATAGTTTTGTGAAAATTAATTGAATCTGTATATTTTTTTCATAATCAACACTCTGTGTGAGGCCCATGTTGTCGATCTTTCAACATATTTTAATTTTATTCTGACAAAAACTTTCTTTAAAATTACACAAATATTTGTGACTCTTCCTGATACTATTTTCTATGTAAACCATACACATTTTTTCGGTTTCATCATTAATAAAGGTATGATTTCTCACTATTTGGAATGTCACACCAGATGACTTAGTGTCACACCAGATGACCATATCTTCATGTGTCAAAGCAAACTGTGTTTTAACCTACCTATTAGTGAGTACTGAACTTTACTGATTGATTAAACAATTACCCAGGAAAAACAGCAACAGTAAAATTGCTTTAACATTAAATAACATGGCCTTAATATTTCTGAACAGGATAGTATTGTTGGGCCTTAACATAGGATAACAAAGAATTGTAGTAGTAGATGGATGATGAGGATGTGCACAGGAATGCTACGCACACCTAAGTCTTCTGCCGGCCCACGGCAGAAGGATCTTAAAGAGACAATAAGGTGCATAGCCACACTGGGAGCCAAGGCAACATTTTATTAACACCAATTATTGGAAACAACTCAGCATTCAGGTGTATTACTTTTTTCCGAAGTCTCCTGAACTTGAACACAGCATTTTGAGTTGAACAAATTTATTTACGAATCATGTCGTTACACCACATCTCCACTAGCTAAAGAGTACTGGGTTGTGCAACTCCGAAAATAGCTGATCTACAAGCTCTCGCAGCACAATGCGTTGAGAGCTTGTAGATCAGCTATTTTCGCTATGTTTGTCTCGGGTCCTACCTTACCTCATTGTCCAGTCCAGTGAGTGAAAGTACAAAAGTATTAGATTAGATTAGAATAGACATTTAGACTGCATTGTACATCAGCCAGTCACATTTGGTGAGGGTATAGACATTTAGACTGTATTGTACATCAGCCAGTCACATTTGGTGAGGGTAGCAAACCGTTTGCCCTGTTGCGGTTCTGCTATGCCACAGACAACTTCCTGCTCTTTGTAGAAAATGCAGTCTCGCCCCTTTGGCCAGACAAAACCATTTTTCATTTTTCCAAGTTGATTCATGCAGTTTATCTCTAGCCCCTCCTTATTAATGGTAACAATCTGCCCCACATATGGCTTTCCCTCATATTTGATTATGACAAACTGTCCTTGTGTGTATTCATCTGAGGAGGTGTCTGAATCCTCAGCTTGGGCCTCTCCAATAGATGCACTTGTGTCCAGCACCTGAGTAGAAGACCTTCAGGAGGAGACATTTAAATGTAATTTATTTGTCAGGTAGATTGTTTTTAGTAGTAAAATGTAATTACTAGCAAGTCCTCAAGTTTGCCAAGTATGTTATACTCACTGAAAAGTGTTACCACAATATAAGGTTTAGGTTTCTGTGAAGGGGTTTCTGCTCTGTCTGATGAATTTGCTGTATCACCGAATGAAGCTAAATTAAATTATGTAAAAATGTTTAAAACGTTGTTTTAAACATGTTAAAATGTTTTAAATGGACAAAAGAAACATGGGACTTGTTATTTATTGTTATGTCTGTAGGAAAATACAGTATATATCATCTGGTGTGACAATCAAGTCATCTGGCGTGACAAGCAGATATGTCACACCAGATGACGAAGTGTCACACCAGATGACGTTTTCTGCATTTAGGACTACCTTGAGGCTACCAGGTACACATTAGCATGCTAACAACATGCTAGCTATAACAAAACAACCTAGATTTACATGTAATTATGACCAAAGTTTCAAATAACTTTTGCTTTATTAATGAAAAAGGTGTCACACCAGATGACATCCAGAAGTGCCACACTTGTCAAAGTTTCAACAAGATGGCATTTCATGAAAATGTTAAAATCATAACTCACCTCAGACACCTGTCTTGCAGTTGTGCTGGGAGTGCTGAATAGCCTTACAGAAGAAGGACCTCTCTAGCCCAGTAGGTGTCCAAATTATTGCCTGTTTAATTTTTCCAAACTAGTGTCACACCAGATGATTTTGGTTTGGGGGACAAAATCTTTTTGATCAGAAATGACTGAAAACATTATGCTTGGACTTTGAAAAGATATAGGCTCACAAATAGACATTTTTTTTGCCTAAATTCATTTTTAAATGAATTTTAGCAATTCTTTTTCTTAGTTTTATTCAAGTTCCCACTTTGAGAAACAAGGTCGGGACAGTCACACCAGATGACATTTACCATGTTTGGTTGAAGATTCTGAAGAAATGAGGAATGAAATGTTTTAATCTTGTGTAAGTTCACATAAAGCTTAATGTCCTGCACAATATTCAGAAGGTTTTTGACAAATATATTTTTTATTTATACATGTTTGACACCGAGGACAGCGAAAACGCTACGTCACGTCACCCACCCATATCTTAAAATATACAGTATATATTGTGTTTCTGAACTTGTAGAGTAAACATTACTTAACATCTTTTACTTTTTGATTCCAGGTCTATGTTGTGTCAGGTACGTACACTTCTGTTTGTCCTGCACTGACTTCTAAAGGCTGGCCTGCTTTTTGTGGTCACAAACGGCTAGCTTTGCACAACATTGAGACTCACTGTGCAAAAGCACTGGACCTGGATGGATTATTTAAATCATTTTGTCCAGAATGGCTCATATCTGTCACTCAAAACAGTATACAGAGGCTCTGCTTACGTGTCATCTTTAGGAGGTTATCAGTATCACACTATTTTATAAGGAGAGCAAACAAGACGAGTTGAGAGAGGAGAGCAACACTGTGTGTGTGTGTGTGTGTGCGTGTGCGTGTGCGTGTGCGTGTGCGTGCGTGCGTGCGTGCGTGCGTGCGTGCATGTATCTTGAAATAGATCCATCAAGTCCCAGCAGGGAACCAATCAGAATCCAGCAGCAGACCAGAGGACCAACCAGAGAGCAAGTCAAGATGATGGACACACCACACTTCAGCATGGTCAGTCTTTCAATCAATCAATCAACCAACCAACCAACCAATCAATCAATCAATCAATCAGCTGCTATAAAAGTAATGCCTGCATGCTTTTCTCTAGCAAATGCATTTAAAACAGATGTTACTATGATTTAACTTGCTACTTGAATCAATTTAAAACAACATACAGCATGTTTTCTGACAGTTTCAACCAACTCATTAGAACCAGAGTAGTCTCGCGTAGCCAGACAACTATTCCACAATCTCCGAATGCTATATAGAGTCTGGAAGAGCAGCTCCCGAACGGCGAGTATCGGAAGTAGCCACTGCTGCACTAAACTGTAGTCCCATTGGAAACGTAACAGAAACACAATAGCTCAGACAAAGTCCTTCGAGCTGCCTATTATTGTTATGAGTGTATAGTTTAAGAAAACGTTTTAAAACATCATGGATGTAACACCAATAACACCAGAGAAAGACGAAATAAAGCCCCCAGAAATGTTGAAAGGAGACATAACGCTTCCAGTAGGACATGTTATTGCTACTGCACCAAGGGAGCGGTTGCGTCATATCCGCTTTATCTCGCACTCATCGTTTCTTCCCCGGTTTGCCAGACTGTATGCCGGGAGCATTTGACAAAATCGCGGAGGCAACAGTCTGGCCACGTGAGACTAGAACCAGAGTAACATGAGCTGAACTGATCAAGTCTACCAGAAGGTGGCGCAAACATCTATGCAATACAAGACTATCAAGCTAATGTCTATGATGCAATAATAAAGCAACTGATAGTTACAGTAGCAGATCGTGTACTCAGTGATAACACATGCTTATTTAAATGTGGATTTTCAAAGAGAGGTGTTAGGTGAATTCATGATGTTGTTTTTGTTTTTGTTTTCTGTCAGACAAGCCTGCAGCAGAGTCCAGTGATGCGACGTATTCACAGATTGAACTCAAATATATGGGCAATGAAAATAAAGGTGAGCTAACAAAATACATTAAATGAATAAGACATGTGATTGAGTTATGTTATGGACTGTAGAGAATGGATGATTTTAACACAGCTCACTCACACTGGGTGTGTACGAGTGGGTTCATGTGTAGGCCTATGCTTCATTTGTCTATTGTTCTTAAATCCCATATAGTCCAACCGCCCGTTATCCTTAAAACAAATGTTGATTGTTCTGAAGTTCCATTGCTCCGAATTCAGCATCCGTCTGTCCGTCTGTCAAGCAATCAAAGGTTTTCAAGTGACTGAAAATGCTACCATCACATTATAACAAAATCTTGTTTAATTTGACAGATTAATTGGAGATGTTATGGATGTCTGTGTTTTTTTTATTTAGACGAGTCCAGTGATGCGACATATTCACGGCTTGAACTGAAATATATGGGCAAGGAAAAGAATGGTGAGTGGATATGAAATATGATTAGAGCTGCAATTATGTCCTGGGATTCAAGCCAAATTCCTACCACTCACCCAAGACACAATCTTCGATTGACATGGGATATAACTCCACTGTATGTGGGAAAATGGTAATGGCCGCGTTTCCCAAAGCGATTTTGAGTGCTCGTAAGCTCAGGCATGGTCGTAGAGACCAAAATCGTCCTTCGCAGCCTGCGCAGGCACCTGTCAATCAAGAGCAACGAGGGCTTTCAGGAAACCGGTCGTCTCGTAGAATGGAACCAAATAGCTGTGATGACGGTTGAATGCACACCTCATACGAATGGCCATCGTAAGGAGGATTTTAGAAGCAAACACCTTTCCCGCAAGTTTCCCACGGGTGCTGCAGACGTGTCTGTACGATGGTTTTTTTAAGGGTGCGCCGGGGCGCCCGTAAGCACCCTTCATAGAAAACTGAGCTCTAAGTATAACTATGAAAGTTTATTTAAAAAAGCTATCTAAGTCTTGTGGATGGTAGAGTAGGCTATTCTACATACCTGCTATACAAAATAAACAAGTGAACTATATATTTATATTTATATAATAAATAAATAAAACATACAAAGGTGAACTATGTTTTATGTTATGCGTGTCGCTTGCTTTGATATAGGTCTATAGGCTACTGAGAAATAGCGCACCACAACACACACTTACATAAAAAAGAACAAGCTTATAGGCTGCCTCATTTGTTAAGTGGGTCCGTGGACCAGTGGGGGTCCCCTCTCCCCATCTAAAAGGCATGCAGTGATGCGTGAAAGCGGTGATAGAACTCGGATCATCCAGTCGTTAGTCCAACACACAACCGATTGTGCCAACACGACTCAGCGAGAACCGCCCCGCTCAGAGACAGTGTGCTGGAGCCAGGCACTCATCATCCTACACTCTGAGAGTTAGCCTACATTTTTGAACCATTGGGTTCCTAACTTGCAAACTTCCAAACAAAAATATATCAGCCCTGCGCCTCTTTAGCCCCTCGTGCGTCGTGCCAACACAACACTGAGGTAAAAAGACAGGGCTGTTATATTTTAGTTTGGACGTTTGGAGTTAGGAACCTAATGGTTCCAAAATTTAACTCACAAGTTGAGAGTGTAGGATGATGATCGCCTCGCTCAGCCCACTCTCTGAGCTCAGCGCTGAGTCTGAAATCAGGCTAGGATGATGATGGTCCATTGGTTCATATAACTAATTGTAGCCCTATAATTATTACAGCCAGCCAAGACGGGGCGGACATCAGCCTTTGTAATGGAACACAGCAGGCTTAATAGCATGACGAGTTGTGGGTTGGACTAATGATTGAGAGCCTCGAGTTCGACTCCCGCTTCAGCAGATCGATATAAATGATACAGAGTTCATTTTGAGAACCAATACTCTAGTCTATAATACTGTAGGCCTAGCCTATGAAATAAAAAATATATATATTTAAGACGGGCAGTCAAGTCAATTTGTGCAGTCAGTTATAGGCCTACCAACAAGCAACAGCGCTTTGCAGCTTTGCATGTAGTTTCAAATTAAAACAAGGGGTTTGTGTGGTCAGTTAGCCTACCAACAGCGCTAAAAGTGTGTTGATTTTCAGTGTTGTATGTTATGTTTTATTGATGGGCCGGCCCGATACAATCACACAAGCCGCTGAAATTCATTTCGGAGCGCAGCTGCTGACATCCTATCAATCGAAGCCCAGAGCCATTCAAGGAGAGAGTTGCATCATCTCCGTTCACATGGGGCCAGAGTTGGCAGAACTCTCTAATACAAGGCTCTGGCCACTGTGGCCAGCCTACTGGCGTGCGAAGGCTGTTTTGCGAGGGGCGCTTACAAGCGCGTTTGAGAAACGCCTTAATCGTAAGGACCGCAGCCGAGCGAAGGCCCTCGTACGACCTGCGCTTTGGGAAACGCAGCCATTTTCAATAGAAAACCAGTCATTGGACAGACAACATAATTTCAATGTTAGAAATAATCTTGTCTGTTGAAATAGTGACAGTGAATAGCAGAACTAAACCAGTGTTTTGGTTCCGCTCTTATCCTTGATTCCAATCACCAGCTTAGTGTGTGGCATAAGTAAGATGTCCTTCTGACATGTTTCTATTAGTGTAATTATTCAAGTGATCAACTAACAGTTGAAACAGGTTTTTCATAAATAATGCTTTGCTCTGACTTGTGTTGTGTTGTAGAACTAGATGTTACCTACACCCAGGTTAACCACCAAAACAAAGACCAGAATAAGAAAGGTAGGTGAAATGCATACTGCTTACAAAGAGTCAATTCACAATATGCAATTATTTAATGATTTTTTTGGCAGCAATAAGTCAATTTGCAGCATAATTACGAGTGTAGATTGTGAGCTTTGTTCATTCCTTTTGACTTACTAGCTTTCCTCAATAGTGCAACTCAATATTGCATCCTGGAAAATTCCACTAGTCCTGAACAGGCAGGTAGACACAGCCTGTTACTGTAGAAGTAATCAGAGAACCCCTGCACATACAAATACTCTACTTATAATGTCTGTTAACATGTTCTGTGTAACTGTTTTCCATTCTCTGAATCAGCAGCTCCAGAGAAAACTGAAGACACCATTTATTCTCAGGTCAAACCTGGTTACCTGGAACATCCCTTGGTAAGATTACTTCATTTATTTTAACACTACAGAGCTAATATGTAGTTGTGTCCATTTAGATCTGACCTAAGTTTTCTGAATGAATTAATCATAACACATTAGAGTTTCATTCAAAAACCATGTTGCTATATTATATAGCAAAACAAAACAAAAAAAGTGTTCCCAGATTTAAATGTATAACGTATTCCATGTCTAAATGGGTTAATGCTGTGACCTCATACAAGTTCAATATAACGTCCACATCTTAATGAATAACAGTTAGTGTATCTGGGTTTGATTTTGTATTTATTTTTTAAGTTGTATTGTTGTTGTTTTGTTCCAGGATGATGAATGAAGATGTCTGCAGAACACGGTGAAGACAAGACAACATGAGTTGTATTTATATCCACACTGATATTATCAAGTCAAACACACAAATTGGATCCTATTTGAACTCATGCAACAGTCTTAGGGGCCATGTTCACAGAAAGCAATTTGTTTTATGGACAGCGGCTCATCTTTTGGAGAGGAGTGCCGGTCATTTGATCCTCCTGATTATGTCTGACAACCCTGTGATTTCTGACCTGACATTAAACCTTTACTATAACCATAAAATAATGTTATTTCAGCTATGCTACCGTGTTGTTTCAATAACACAGATGACAGGATGTTCAAAAAGTGGTTGATAGGTTAGGGTGTAGAATAGAGCATACAATGCTTTCTGTGGACAAGGGCCCTTATTAATTAGAAATTTGTTATGACTGTCTGTCAGCCCTTCATTACAGGTCAACAATAACTGACTTTCTGGGGCAGGCAGTGGGTTGTAAACTTTGAGACTGGGCTGTAAACGGCCCCAACCTCACATCAGATTTAACAGTATTTATAATATAAATACTGTTAAATCTGATGTGAGGTATATTATACATATACATATTATATGTGGTGTTATTTTTTCCATTGGTTATAAACACAATGTAAGCACTCTGTGCCCACTCTACTCAAAGAAACTGGTCACACATAACAGCCATTCTTGCCTCTGCAAATGTGATGCACCGTATATTTGTGTTTCTTGATGTATTTGGTGGTACAGTTCAACTTCCTTGAGAAGTCAATATAGCAAGCAGTTTGAATATGGGTACATTTCTAAGGGGTTTGCTTTGAGCGTTTTTCTTTTTGGTAAATTAATTAATTCTTGAAAATATCATTCTATAATTGAATTCCATAAAAGGTTTAACCTGCATACTTTTTTTTGTATAGTTGTCAATAAAGGATTATAATAATGAATAATACCAGATAGACAGATAAATAGATAGACTGTAGCCTACATAGTTAAGTTGACTTTTTTACAGTAAGCTTGATTTAGCTGCTTTCTTTGTCACATTTCAGTTATATATTTTTAAATAGTTTCCTATTATTGCAAATTATTTAGACATTGAATAAGAAGCTTTAGCATTGTAGCATTTTTATGGAATGTATTGAGTTTAATCTATTGCATTCTGTTTGTTACTAAATACAAAAAAAAAAAAAATATATATATATATATATATATATATATATATATATATATATATATATATATATGACTCCAAGATTACATTTCTTCAGAGAAAACATATGGATAGAATTTGAATTTCAATTCATGAATTTCCATCCTTGATATACTTTGAATAATTAGATTTACAGGAAGATTCCTGTAAATCAAAGACAAAGTGGAAGTGAGGGGAAGGCCACTTTATTCACATATTTATTTAGCGTGCGTGCATGGCTCAGCTAATCTCGGAGTGTGGTGTGTACATATTTAAAAGCATTGAATTGTTTTCTTTGCATTCTATTCATGTGACAATTTCCATCATATTTGTTGATCTGTTTTCATGACATTTACTCTGATCATGCACTTTGTAGATGTAACTGCACCTCTGCAACACTGCATGAGAACACTGTAAAGAGAAAGTGTGGAAAAGGCGAAATAAACAAAAAAGAAAATAATAACTTCTGGGAACTCTGATTACTCTAAACTCAACAAGCAAAGCTACTACCATCACCACCTGACAACATGACTCCCTTACACTAGCTTCCATCCATTGATTGGACAACATTAATGTAGGTATGACTTTACATTTAACTCTTCCTACATTCCAAAATGATTATAGCAAACATTACAATGCAATCGTTTATCAGATGCAAAGCTTGTTCATGTATTTGTATCAAACCAGGTCAGCAAGGTCAGTGTTATGAAGAGTTACATAACATAGGGGCTGTAGTTACAAGACATGGCTAGTGGGGGGCTCAAGGTCACATAAATTGGGGCAAGGCAGTCAGACTCGCGAGCGAGTATTTCCCGGTGGATCTGAGCACAAGGGGCGGAGCCGCTCGATAATCCACGACACTGCAAGCGGCGCGCCGGCGAGTTACGAAGCCGTGGTGAATGCAATCGTTATATTTATGCCCAGGCCGTAAGGCCTGGGCAAGCGCACGATAAACGCCCCGTCCAAGCGACTACAATGGAGCGCTCCCTAGCTCCGCTTCAGCCAATCAAAATCTTCGGTGGGCGGGGTTGCCCCCGCCCCTTGTGCACAGATCCACCGGGAAATACTCGGTCGCGTCAGACTCATCAGACTGTGTTTGCTCTCCCTCACATCAACCTGTTCAGTGTAAAATAAATAACTGTATATCAGTATAAGTGTGTGTTTATTCATAATAGCATATTATCAAGTTACTGAGGCAGTTGATAAGATTATCAAGTTGCCAGCCAGGCAGAGGAGAGATGATCAAACCACACCAGGATGCCCCTACAACCACGTCACCAACTCTCAGTTGCACAGCCCACAGAACTGCACTGTTCAAAGGAGGTCACAGCTATATCTCCCTCATGCTTGTCAGTAGGGCCTACACTGAAAGACACATCAGACCTCTATCACCTAACAACATGTAATACAGTATCTGGCCTATACTCCTGTTCGCAATTTGGTGTGAGGGGAGTTTCTCACCTGAACTGAGTCAGTGGGTCCCTAGACATGAAAAATCACAGAGGTGCTCGTCTAGCCTAGTAAACTGACTCCTCCCATCTTCAGTTCGAATCTGCAGAGGAGTCTAGCCTCCAAGCAACACAAGCCATTCGGGCGGAAGCAAGCGCTCTTCCTCGCCAATCAGCATTCGAGCTCAGGAGCTCTGTGATTGACAGTGCGCTTTGGCCAATCAGGGAATTCTATGACGTCGCTTCGGTGCGGAAGCGATCTGTTTGTTTTTCTCTGCAGTCTGCAGTCACCGTTAACACAGTAGCTTTTTTGATACACTCGGACTGAACGACCTGCAAAAAACACTCTCCCGTTTTTCTCTATGGATGTTTTTCTTCAGATGAAAGGCAACTGCAACAACGTTTAATTTCGAAAGGTACAGTAGACTAATAATATGTATGGCTTTGCAATCTCGGTTCTCTTGCTAATGTTTTCGGTCTGAAAATGATTTAATGGGACAGACTGTGCTAACATAGGTAGCCTAGCTATTCTCCTGTGTACTCGTTGTATTTTTGTGGAAGGAACTAATCATATCATTTTTTGCACTCACCATAGCTTTGGCTTAATCTAAACCATTTCCATATAGAGACAGTCATTCTGGCAGGAATATCGCCTTTGACTTGTGCTGTTTGTCCTTAAATATATCTGTAACATACATCTAGCCCTGAAGCATGGTCACTCATGACCGTCATGTTTCAGGGCTACTTTATATCAAACCTAGTTTTTAAGCCACTATACTGTTTGCATAATGGTGGATGTTCAGTTTCTGTTGTTGAATACTAATTGATTTGGCAATAGGTCCTGACACATCTGTGATCTAAATGCACGTATTCACAACTTAAATCACACCAAGAACTAGGCTACAAGTTAAATTTAAAAGACCATTGTCTGTTATTTTTGTTGTGATTGGGCCGTTCTTTGTAGATGAAAATACATGAATTGACCCATACAACTAATTAAATGTATCCTTTAGCAATGTAAAACATTTGTGATAGAATTGTAACTTTTGTGATACATCATTACCAAAACATTTGTGATAGAATTGTAACTTTTGTGATACATCATTACCAAAAACGTATGACAATCAATCTTGTCTCTTTCTCCTCTAGGAAATGGAAGCTGGCGGATGACTGCATCAATGGACAGAGTTTGATCCACACATGCATTGGCTGTCATCAACAAGTTTATTGACAATATTTGTATGGTCTCAATAAAATAATAAATACAATTACAGAAATCAATTATAGGAATCATTCGTTCCTCTTAGGAATACACAGAGATGATGTCTACTTTCTAATTTCATAAGAAGTTGACTGTATCTTTGCTTTAGTGTCATTTATTAAACACTTTTTTATAATATCACAGTATTAGAGGAAAAGAACATCAACACAGTAGTCAGTCTTCTAAAGAAATTATTCTGTTTTGTTTAATTAATTTTCTCAGTTATATCTAAAGTATTCATCACTTTTCTGCTACTTCTCTTCAGCATGTACATGTACAAACCAGTATACATTGTATACACTTATTATCTGAATACCCACTGATGGACTGTAAACATGTGTAAATATGCTGCTAACCTTATATCATGGTTGACAAGGTTTAAATGATTATTTTGATCAGCTGAAAATTAAATGTATATGTAATGATCCTGTAGTGTTTACTACACAATTACTTTGTCCTCGGCGTGTGAAACATTTACATTATAGGAACCATAACTATTTAAAAGAAATGCAATAAGGGAGATGTTGCACGGAGGTCTGGAGTCTTCAAGTACAGCAAGAGGATGAGCCATTAAGATGGACGACAGACAGCAAGGAGATGTGTGCTCTCTCCAGTTCCATGTATTGGTGTTGACCTGTTAGAAAAATAAATAACAATGGGTGTTGTTACTCTTAAGGCAAAACCATTTTCTTAGATCGGTCATGTTGGCAGGCATTTCGCCTGTTGCTTAGGCTTTGTTATTCGTGTCCTTTATATCAATCTATAACAAACCATTATATAATTATAACCATTATAGATTTTTAAACCACTGCTGTGTTTATATTGGTGGACAATGGACATACAGTAAGTAGCCTCATAAACCTAGACATACAGTTTCTGTTGAGCAGTAAAGGAGTTGCATAAAACACAGTGGTTGATATAATGACTAGTTAGTTATTTTACATTGATAAAAATAGAAAAGGAAACCCGCACACTCTGCTCCAAATGACGAGCGTTTATTGACGACATTTCGAGCTACAAGCTCTTCATCTGGTCTGGATGAAGAGCTTGTAGCTCGAAACGTTGTCAATAAATATTCAGTCATTTGGAGCAGAGTGTGCGGGTTTCCTTTTCTATTGTGATATTTCTCACCCAGCACCTCATTAAGAGATGTGCGTAATATTTTCTACTTTTGATCACATTGATACAAATGACATGGTTAACAAAGCGAAGTATACACAGGGAAGTTAGCAATATTAGCATTGCTAGATTCCATTAGCCACATCTTGTTGTAAAATGCAAAAGACATAACCTCAGCAAGGCAAAAGATCGCAAAGTTACTGTCTCTTGACTATACCTTTTGAAATGATGTTGCCTTGGTTTCATCTGGAGAAGTCCATGGGTCCATGCCGGTCAAACAATATAAACATTAAAACGAAATGGAGGCGCAGGAGGGAGAAAGCAGTGCTTCAGCGTCTTCTTGCAAATATATCCGGCTAAACTAAGCAGACAAACACCAGGCGTCCCTGATTGGCTGAAGGGGTTGTCTGTCAACGCTCTACTCCCGCCCATGCTCCCGCCCAGCCCAATCGCTCTGACACTGCTGGAGGCCAGTCTCTCCTGCTCGCATTCGAATGAAGGCAGGAAGGGAGACTGGTTTACGAGGCTAGTGCTCGTCCGCCATAGTGGCACGAATGGCGCAATGGCCAAATCAAATATGGCCGCCATCGGCTATAATGAAAATCCAACTTTTGTGTATATGCACAAGCAATACCTCCATTCTGACTAATTTGGGTGTAGGGAATTCATTTCTGATAATGTTTTGACCATTTTGGGTGATTTGGACCTTGAAGGGTCATGGTCAAGGTCATTTTGTAATTCCGAAGACCATGGCCACAACTTGGCCATTGTTAGGAGTAAAAACAGCAGCTGTAGGTCTAAATCAACTAATTCTGACATGTATAATTCATTTCTGGTATTGTTTTGACCATTAAGGATCATCTTGTCTTTGAAATATCAATATCAATGCCTTTTTTCAAAAACGATTTTGTCTTTACTAGCGCTTTTATTTTTTCATAATAGTTTGTTTTGTTTATAACAAAATACATACTAGTATAAATAGAAGTACACTCCCCCATTTAACTTTAAAGGGGGACTTTAAATGGGTGTTTAAATGAGCAAATAAGGCTATTTACGAATAAAAGTGACAAATAAGATCACATAACAAAATCACACACAAAATTAAATAACAATTTCCCTCAAAGTGCACCATATTGTGATTGTGTATTATGATGCAAGTTAGTATAATGTTGTTTTTACAGGATGGATTTGCTATTGTTCCATGGCAAAATATGATGCACAGAATTCCACCAGCCCAGCAACCATATTGACGAGTGTCACGCTTCAGACATGGGAGTGTACTAAAGTCAAAGTGTTCCTTCCATCCATCGATGTTCCATTGGTTCTAGTCTTTCCTCGGATTCCTTGGCTGTTGCATGCAGGTGGCAAGAAATGCACTAGGAAGGTGCCCTGTTGGTCTCAGCAGTTGTACTGTACTTCTCTGCTACCATGTTCTGTCAAGGTCTTTGCTTTTCCAAAGTTTTTTAAGATATTGTACTGTACTTGGTCAGAAGCCATAGCTGCATGCTTAGTCCCCACCTGGCGCATGCAGTCATCTCCAGTCTCCAAGGCATATGTGCCTTGATCACTGTCTTGGCTAGTGGTGCTCCAAGATGAGAGACTGCTTGATGCAGTGGAAGCATGTGCCATAGTGCACCCTTAGTGCCATTCTGCAGCCAGATCTCCTTCATCCCCAGTGCTTGAATGTTTAGGGTGTAGTATTAGCATTAATGCGAAGGAGACTACGACAACTCTATGGGGACCGCTCATAATCCTGACGTTAGGGTTATGGATAGGTTTAGTTATAATGGGGCCAATTGACTCCACATGTAACACCAGCCTCCTCAATCTAGATCGAGGTCTGGGATCTCTTCACCACCAGCCCCTTTAGCGGGGAGCCCCTCATCATCAGAGACAACAGAGCTGACAGACACACCCAGAATGCTCTGATGAAGGCTCATAGTTGAAACGCTTAAGCGTTCTTGTTGGTTTGTGCCAATAAAAAAGTGGAAACGTGAGTACTTTGTTCTCCACTGATTTAAAGTTTTGGATGTGCTACCTTTTTGATGCCCTGTTAGGGTACCCCCTCATGCTCATATATGGGGATCCCCAGACTATCAAACCCAGGCCCTAAATCGCCAAGGCCCTGCTTGGCTTTTAACATATGTTTTATGCCCATATATGGAGATCCCTGTCCCAATGTCATCAATATTAAGGACATATCTGGCATGTTTTGACATAATATTGTTGACCCCTGATCATGCAGGGGTCTTCATTATGTGTAACTGGTCCGATACACATCACTGGCCAGATGGCCAAGAATTGGCACGCATGTTGCCCTGAGGCGTCTTACTAGTAGACACATCCATCCCTCAGCAACTTTCCAAATTCTGGGTGTCTGAGGAGAACAAACAGTTCTCTAGCTGTGTGTTCGGAATATGGTGTCCAATCAAGCCTGTGGCAATGTTACCATCATTGTCGGACGACAGTGGCTCAGTATAGAGCGCCTGCCTTGAAATCTGAAGGTTCCAGGTTCGATTCCCAGCTCTTCCTGGTTATGTGTCGAAGTGTCCTTGAGCAAGACACTGAATCCCTTACTGCTCCCGATGAGCAGGTTGGAACCTTGCATGGTTTCATGGTGTGTTAATGGGTGAATTGTAAAGTGCTTTGGAGAAAAGCACTATATACTGTAAATGCAGTCCATTTACCATTGTCTCTGATGAAGATGACAAAGGTGGAGTAAAGATCCCAGACATCTTGAATAGGATTGAGGAGGCTGACACATGGTGTATGTACTGACTCCATTATAACCAACCCTAACCTTCACTAACCTAATGGTCGGAATAATGGGATGTCGGAATTATGGCGGGCCCCAGAGAGTTGTTGTCTCCTTCGCGTAACTGCTATACTACACCCCATATTTACAAGCACTGGCTGCAGAATGGCACTGGTGAAAATTGGAAATGCTTCCACTGCATTGATCTTGGAGCACCACTAGCTACCCACTGAGCATTTTGAGGTGTATTAGTTGCCTAATAGTCGTGTTTTTATCTTCTACACCACGCGTTGAAAATCAGTGTTGTAAAGGTCTAGATTTGATATTTTTTGCTAGTTGTTTAGTCGGCTATATTTACACGGGTTGCTACACTAGACCACTATTAGTCGGATACAAAAAGTCTAAATTTCGCCGTTAGCGGCCGTCGAAAGTAGTGAAAAGTAGGGCGACGGTGGGATTCGATCCAAGTATCTCTGACACTCAAGTCGGCGACGCTATCCACTCAAGTCGGCGACGCTATCCACTCGGCCATCAATGCTGATATGATAGTAAAGACTTTCTGGCCGTATTAAAAGGTGACATTGCCAACCTGTGTTCATTTTAGGGTAGTGCGCATTGTTGAGGAAACTACATGTATTGGGCGCCTAATAAGCCTATAGCGATTAGATTACAATTATTTTGTTTAATCAATACGTATTGAATGATTTGGCGGGGGCGGCGCCGCGGCTGTGTTTGACTTGCTGTCAGAAATGTAATTCAGAGTAGCGGGCCTGGAGTAGCATGCTGTCTGGACGTTTCCACTTTACAGTGAGTGACTACACACAATCACGGTAATTAATTAACACTCTACCGGCTTACCGCGCCTAGGCTACCAAGGATAACTTTTACATGGTCTAAAGATAGTCGTTGAAAAGCTGTATTTAAAACGACTACACCCAGACCGTCCAGACGTATACCTTATAGTGATGAATGGCTATTAAAATAATTTTACACCAATATTTCGAGATCAGTTCTGCAACGTGGAGTTGTTTTTTTAAAGAAATGTTTATTGAAATATGGATTAAATCTAATTGTCTAAATTCGGTGTAAATATAAACGTTGATACGGCGACTATAATTAGTTGGCTAAATCTCGGCTAGATCTAAACTATACTTAATAATGATCAACGGATATTATAATTATGTTAGTCCAATATTAGGAGATCAGTTAAGCACCTTAGTGTTGTTTTTTTTAATAAATTGTTATCGAATCATGGAATAAATTGCAAAGTATATTTTCGGTGTGAATATAACCGGAATCTAGCCGGGTGAAATTAAGGCTAAAAAAAAACTAGTGGTGTAAAAAACGACTATTGCTCAGTGGGTAAACAGTGATCAAGGCACATATGCCTTGGAGACTGGAGATGACTGCATGGGCTAGGTGGGGATTAAACATGCAGTTATGGCTTCTGACCAAGTACAATATATCTAACAAACTTTGGAGACTGAGAGGCAAAGACTTTGACAGAACAAGACACAGCATTGGTAGCAGATAAGTACAACAGCTGAGACCAACAAGGCACCGTTCTAGTGCATTTCTTGCCACCTGCTTGCAACAGCCAAGGAACCTGAGGAAAGACTAGAACCAATAGAACATGGATCAGGTCATGACATTAGGCTTGTCCTTCGTGCTGTATGCAGACTATGGACTGCCCATATACTACACTATGGAGTGGAGGGAGCAAGGAGGGTCATTAGCTTTCCTTTTGTTATTCATTCTATTTCAATGTCTGACTCAGTTTATCCGGACAAGTGACTTTTGTGCCCGGACAAGTGAATGAGAAATGTACTTGTCCAAAGGAAAAGTGCCTCAAAAAGTCAATGTCAAGCCCTGATGTCAAGCCCTTTGGCTTTAGTACACTCCTGCCATGTCTGAAGCGTGACACTCAGCGTTATGGCTGCCTTGCTGATGGAGTTCTGTGCATCATATTTTGTGATGGAACAATGGCAAATCCATCCTGTAATAGCACATCACACTAACTTGCATACACAGAATCACAATATGGTGCACTTTGAGGGAAATTGTTATTTAATTTTGTGCGTGATTTTGTTATGTGATCTTATTTGTCACTTTTATTTGTAAATAGTCTTATTTGCTCATTTAAACACCCATTTAAAGTCCCCCTTTAAAGTTAAATGGGGGTGTTTACTTATATGTATCACTAGTATGTCTTTTGTTATAAACAAAACAAACTATTATGAAAATATAAAATAAAAGTGCTAGTAAAGACAAAATCGTTTTTTAAAAATGGCATTGATATTGATATTTCAAAGACAAGATGATCCTTAATGGTCAAAACAATACCAGAAATGAATTATACATGTCAGAATTAGTTGATTTAGACCTACAGCACCTGTTTTACTCCTAACAATGGCCAAGTTGTGGCCATGGTCTTCGGAATTACAAAATTACCTTGACCATGGCCTTTCAAGGTCCAAATCACTCAAAATGGTCAAAACAATATCAGAAATGAATTCCCCGCACCCAAATTAGTCAGAATGGAGGTATTGCTTGTGCATATACACAAAAGTTGGATTTTCATTATAGCCGATGGCGGCCATATTTGATTTGGCCATTGCGCCATTCGTGCCACTATGGCGGACGAGCACCTCTGTGATTTTTCATGTCTAGGGACCCAGTGACTCAGTTCAGGTGAGAAACTCCCCTCACACCAAATTGCGAACAGGAGTATAGGCCAGATACTGGAGTAATGGCTGCTCTGCACTTACATTAGCTCTGGTCCAGAGCGCCGCTCTGACAGGCGGCTGGATAAAGGACTAGACCAGGATTTCTCTACCCCTACGAGGGCTCAACTTCAGTCAAAATAAACTAAACTACTTCACTAGGGGCTGAGAAATCCTGGTCTAGTCTTTTAGTCAGCTGCATGTCAGATGAGCGTCAGTACAGCTGACACGCTGGACCAGAGCTACACCTACATTTACATATGCATGTGTAGCCCCCATAGTTAGTACAGTCATGAACCAGCCCACAACATTTGGGCCATTGGGCCTGCCATTTGGGCTCAGCCCTAATAGCACGATGGTTTGTGCGTTGGTCTGGCGAGTGGGATCCCTGGGTTCAATCCCCGCTTCTGTGCATCACTACACATGCAAGCATGCAACTTATGGCATTCTAGCACCTCAAAGGTAATGCAATCTAAACTCCAGATCTCACAAAACAAACCTCACACCTAGGACTTATCATTATGCCAGTATGGGATGGCTCAGGGTAGAGCAGTGGTTCTCAAAACTTTCTGGTTCAGGTCACCCCTGTAAATAACTTGATCATGGATGGTAAATGGTGCATTTAGCACAGGTTTTATCCAAGGTGCTTTACAGAGATTTATTCACACACACATTCATACACCGACGGCAGAGTAAACCATGCAAGGCACCAACATGCTCACCGGGAGCAATTAGGGGTTCAGTGTCTTGTTAAGGAAACTTAGTCAGTAACTCTGGGGGAGCCCAGGATCGAAATAGAAACCTTCCGGTTACCAAGCTGCCACTCTACCCCTAAGCCACTGCCACCCCTGAATGACATTGTTTATTTTTTAGAATCTTATGTCCTTATATGTCCCATATAATGCTATGTGAATATGTGAATCTTTCCCACTTGAGTAACCGTTTCCATTATTGAAAATAAATGTTTTACTTGGCCTTTAACCACTTGAACCCCAGCATTCTACGGGATAATTCGCCACAAATAGCCGACCTACAAGCTCACAACACATCAAAGTGGGGCCTTTTCCACCGGCAAGAGAACCGGTTCCGGTTCTTTTTCCCCCCTATTGGATGAACCAGAGGTGTGCTTTTCCACCAAGAACCGGAGTTGGTTCCGAACCGTAAATGTTGGCTCGGAACCAGAACCACAAAATCCTTGGTTTTTCCAGTGAACCACCATCTGAACTGGGGGACAATGGCTCTGGTTCAATCTGGTGGAAACGCAAGCCGGCACGTAAGAACGAACCAAGGATCCAAGAAAGTTGAACCGGCATTGGTTCTGGAACCAAGGTTCTTTTGGTGGAAAAGGCCCCGACGCATTGTGAACTTGTAGATTGGGTGGTGAAGAGACTTGGTGTATTGTAGATTGAAAACGAATGCACTAAGAACAGTGCAACTCAACTCAAATAAACTAAAATAAAAGTTATGAAATAAATAAAATCCAAATATTATCAAAGTATTCTGCGGCACCCCTGAACTTGTGTCACGGTACATTGAGAAACCCTGAGGTAGAGGACAGAGTACATGCACTTCCAATGGGCCTGGTCTTCAAGATACTCAAGGGACCAGCATGTACTGTACCTGTTTGACTACTTCAAAAGACTAAAAAAAGACTGAGTAATGCCCACGGGCACAACAACATTGGCACAAACATGGGGATGAATTCATTTTACTAAGTAATATGCCACCAAAATGTGGAATGCCCTTCCACCAGACATCATAAAGTGTGACTCTCCTTCAAATCCGACATAACATTCTGTAATTTGCTAGTGGACCTGGACAACTATTCACAGTGCAGTGAAATGATGAGCATAACCAATTCTCATGTAGTATAACTGTTTCTTGGTCCTGGGTGTTACATACAGTAGTATGTTTGCATTTTCTTTTCCTATAGGCTATAACACAACTGATCATTGCACTAATTGCCTAAAATTGCCTGATAACGTCCTCGTAAGTGATATTTCTTTCTCTCTCTTGTCTTAATATCTGAGACCATTGGTTCTCAAAGTGGGTCCTTGGGGTCCTTGGGGGGGATCCATGGGGTCCCCTGCAAAAGTAGTTAACATAGCATCACAATTTAATCTAACTAATACCTTATTTATAGTTTGGCTATTCAGAAATAGCAGATCTACAATCTCACTACGAGCTTGTACTGTACATCTGCTATTTTTGAATATTTGACACAAATCTTCTCTTCTGGGCTCCCTGGATCTAAAACTTTTTGAGATGGGGGTCTGCTGTCAAATATGTATTAATTTGGGGGTCCATGGATGGCACAGAACTTGTTTTCTGTCCTAGACAACCAGAAAACAAGTAACCAGCTAAGTCATTGTCACACTTCATAAGGAACATGTGGTTATCACACTCACTGCCTACACATTCTCACAATAATGGCTTGTCACGGCACAAGGCAAACATGCCTACTGTACATGTTATAAGAAGGCTTTTATGTTCACACCGTGTGTGACAAAGACAGGGAAGGAAATTGCACAAGGAATGCAGCCAGAAAGATGCAGGCAGCCACACAAATGCATGAACACACAAATGGAAACGCGTGTGTACACACGCACGCATGTGTGCGCGCGCACACACACACACACACACACACACACACACACACACACACACACACACACACACACACACACACACACACACACACTCAAACGCACACACAAACATAATGTGCATGAATTCAGACAACCGCACACTTATGCATGTGCATGCACACACAAGCACTCATGCTGCGTGCAGGCACGCACACACGGACAACGTACACAGGCATGTACGCAAGGCGCCACTGGGATGCCAGAGGGGGCCTGGCACCCTCAATTGCATATTCAGCCCCCAAAGTTTACGTTTTATGTACATATTATTTTACTATATAAAAAAGTATGTGCCCCCTCTGCATTATCCATCCTCAGTCATTTCCTCCTGGAGCCGAGCCTGCACGCACACACACACACACACACACACACACACACACACACACACACACACACACACACACACACACACACACACACACACACACGCACAAACAAACAAACAAACAAACAAACAAAACTGCACACACAAACCCATGTCATTTGGGTCTATCATCATCATCATCATCATCATCATCAGCAGCAGCAGCAGCATCATCACCTCTCACTTCACACAGGTGTGATTTTTCTTTACATTTGTGAATGACCATGGATCAGTGATCACATAATTATCACTTGAATGCATGTATTTTCTTCTGAACCAGAATAAACCATAATAGAAATAACTATTTAGAATTGACTTATTAAATGTATACCTGCAATGAATCAGCTCCCATCTCGTCAATTTTCCAACAAAAGAAGAAGGAAGAGCATTATCTTCAACACGGACAACTCCCCAACGGCAGGTGCCAGTACTGCTCCCAATTCTGCTACAACGGGAAAACATGGCACAGGCTGACTAAATACGCTATTTAAACAGTTTTCCTGACCCTGAGGTAAACTTTTTATGTGCCGGTGTTGGCTTTAAACATCTTTAGGTGTCTTCAGAACTACCTTTACTTTTTGGATACGATGTGGCAAAAAGGGTGATCTACGCGGCGGTGGACGAATTCCACGCCAGCCGGACTAACCCCAGACTATAGGACCTCATCTCAGAGCTAACAGTGGAGGGTGAGGTTCTATAAGGGGCTAGCTTTAAATAGGACCGCTGCTGCTGCTGCTGCTGCTGCTCCAACATGCCAAGAGGAAGTCTCGCAAAGTGAGGCCGAGTTCAGGTCTGTGTGATCGTGATGCTCAGCCCCATAACAGGATGCACATCCAACCACACGTCCTCTCACTGTGTATCGTCATCTACTTCTATCTACTTGCACAGCCCACACAACTGCACTGTTTATTGGAGGTCACTGCTGTTAAGATCACAACACAGTACAAACACACTGAGAACTTGAAGCAGTCCTGGACACAACTACAATGTAATGTCCTGATTGATGCACATAGACATGATAATGAAGACACAACACTATGAAGTGTCACAACACAGCAGTGATCTCATCTGTTCACCACTGTCACTATGTCACTACTGAAAAAAGTTACTGCACTTTGGCTTTGTAGGGCAGTACACACACACACACACACACACACACACACACACACACACACACACACACACACACACACACACACACACACACACACACACACACACACACACACACACACACACACACACACACACACACACACACACACACACACACACACACACACACACCTTGTCTTATTCAGATACTGTAGGCTAGTTACAATGTGGAATGGTAAATGTTGCATTTAGCGCCTTTATTCATGTCGCTTTACAGTGACTGTGCATTACATTCATACACCGATGGCAGAGGAAACCATGCAAGGCACCAATCTGCTCACCGGGAGCAATTAGGGATTCACAGAGTCTTACTCAAAGACTCTTCGACACTAACTCTGGGGGAGCCCGGGATCGAACTGGGAACCCTTCGGAAACCCTCTGTCTGTGTTCTAATGACGGTTTCTTTACCCCTGAGCCACTGCCGCTCAGGGAAGAGAACTCAAGGAGACAGTTGGGGAAGGACTGCAGCAAAGAGCCTCAGGTTGGATTCAAACCGGGCTGCTCATGTGCTCTACCCGGTGAGCCACTGGAGCACCCGTTTTCTAGTTTTACGGTATTTCAAAAGGGAAATCCTGCTCAGCTAAAATACTACTTGAATGGTGTGTGTATTATTATTAAACATAATACAGTGGAGCCTTGTTTTCTACCTGCACAGATGCTTGCTTTGTTGACAATTAAACTGCACACCTAGTGTAGCTACCTAACAGTAGCTAACTATTGACATAACTAAAGATTGTGCAGGGAAGCCATGCTGTTAGACTTTGTCTTATTAAAATAGAGCAGGAAATAATAAGACATTCAAGTTGACTAAAAATAAACATGTACAGGCCTACCATCTGTAGTTTATCATTGCCTGCTTGCAGCCACATTCACCAGCATTCATCATTTCCCCCAGGCCAAAGGCCATGGAGATAGATGTGTTCTCCCCTCCTTTGTGCATGCGTGTATGTGTGCATGTGTGCATGCATGCGTGCATGCGTTTATGCGTGCGTCAGTTCTATGTGCTCAGCTGATCTTAGAAACCGAGAGGGTGCTTCTGCAACACGGCCGCATGTCACCGTTAAAAAGTAAACAAAGTATCTGCACTAAGACGCAGAAAACGGCCATCACAGTCGGACATGTCTCCCCTGCACTTCCATCCAAGCAGTGTACAATATTTCTGTAGGTTTGACTTTACTTTTTTTACATTCTGATATAGCAAATATTACAATGCAATCATTTATCAGATACTAAGCTTGTTCTAGGCCTATTTTCTAAACAACAGTGGCAGCAACAAGGCCAGAAAAAGGATAGATGATCAAACCACAACAGGAAGCACATCTCTCAGCCTGTGTTCACATGAAAAAAAGAAGAAGAAGAGGTGGTGGAGGGTTAGGGGCGATTGCGCAACTGACTGAAACAGACTTCAACATATAACCCTATACACATTGCCTTTATGAAAATATAACTTCACTTCAGCCTGAATTCGAGGAATATCCAAGTATAGCCAAGCATCTTCAGGTCTGTTTGCATGTAGCTGGAAAAGGATGCTTTTGGGCCCATGGTTAATAAGCTGATTTCTATAAAGGTTCAGCTTTTTCATCAGTGTTTCTGAACCAAAGGTGTTAGTGTTGCCTGGATCTAAAAATGCATAAATTTCTATGATTTTCTGTCCCTTGCTGGATGTAACATGTACAGGCAGTATTGGCGTCCCATTGCCGTACCGGCTCCTGTTTGTCCACATGTTTGCAAAGAGATCTGTGCGCTCAGATGGTTTCTTTGGCTGGTTAGCGTCTGTATTGCTTGTGAAGAACACTGGGATGGTTTTGGTTGCACACGCACGCACGCACACACACACACGCACGCACGCACACACACACACACACACACACACACACACACACACACACACACACACACACACACAAAATGTTTTACTATAACAGGTAAAGCAGCATCATAGTATCTATTTAGACCTATACTGTATTTATCTGAGCCTCTTGTCAAAAAAGAAGGAAGATAAGTATCTGTATCTATGAAGAAGTTGGACAGATCAAAAGTGTGACATCTTTTTAAGCCCTCCTTGCTCCTACACACACACACACACACACACACACACACACACACACACACACACACACACACACACACACACACACACACACACATACAAAATGTTTTACTATAACAGGTAAAGCAGCATCATAGTATCTATTTAGACCTATACTGTATTTATCTGAGCCTCTTGTCAAAAAAGAAGGAAGATAAGTATCTGTATCTATGAAGAAGTTGGACAGATCAAAAGTGTGACATCTTTTTAAGCCCTCCTTGCTCCTTACCCCCCCCCCCCCCCCTCTCTTTCTCTCTCACACGCAAGCATGCACACACGCACGCACGTACACACAGAGCAGTATCTATTAGTTCAGTGTGCGGTAGGAAGTAGAAAGGTTTTTCAGAAGTCGTTCATCACAGGACAGGATGGGTCCCATCTCTCTCGTTCTCCTTTGTGAGTACATCAGGATTATTACTACTAGCTCTATTGAACTACTGTTTGAACCATTTCAATTAAGAAATATGTCTGTGCTTAATTAAATAATACAATGTTGTTAGAGTGAAGCTCCTGCTGAGTTTACTTTGAATACAGTAAAACCATATGGAATTACACAATGGAATTAATGTTATAGTTGTTTTTTATGTAGAATCTTGACCCATGTTTTCACCTTGCTGTAGATTTATCATTACAATAATATTTAAAATGTACTATTGTCATTAACAACCAATATAACAGACCAAAGTACAACAGTGATGGTGCAACTATAGCATACAGTACAGAGACACCCTCTAGTGTCTGCTCCTAGTACAACACCATTTACTGTTATTGTATTTTTTTATAATTAAAGGAGCTATAGTCAACTTTTTCATTAAAAACGGATTAAAAAATGAACACAAAAAGTGTAAAATAATGATAAAATAATCATTTTGGCCATTGTCAGGCTGACACTTTGTTTACATCCTAGTCTAACACTATCAAAGAATAGACTAGAATGTAAACAAAGTGTCAGCCTGAAATGATTTTTCACTTTTTGTGGTCATTTTTGAATAAGAAACACATATATGACGCTTATTTTCTTTTTATAAAATATTTTCGAAACATTAATTTTATTTTAGCATCCGTTTTTCAAGAAAAAGTTGACTAATGCTCCTTTAATAATATATATTTTTTTAAAAGTAGGTAGGTTCAAAAAATATCTGCTTACCCCTGGGGAGAAAAAGGTTGTTTATTTTGTTGTACTCGAAAAAATAATAATATTAAGTCTGTCAAAAAATAGTCCTCAATCGTTATGTTTCAAAGATGGAGTAAATAGATTAAACAATATAACAAAAATAGTCAAAAATAGTTGAAGAGTTCACCAATCAATAGTTTAATGAGGGATTTTCCTTTTGACTAAAATGTCATGCAATGTTTGGTGTGCCCCTTCTCTGGATGGGACGGACAGACAGAAAGACAGACATTTGTTCGTTTATAGTATATAGTATGATATATATATATATATATATATATATATATATATATATACATATATATTTATATACATATATATATATATATATATATATATATATATTAGGGCTGGAATGCGATGAAAAAATGTAATCTAATTAATTACAGGCTCTGTGATTAATTAATCGCAATTAATCGCATTTTAATCGCACATCGATATTTGACCCGAGAAGCATTTAAGTAAAACACATTTTGTTGTACGAGTGAATCAACACGTGAGTTTTTTAAATCTAAATTTCACATCCACTGGGCCAAGCAAAGCGCTCTGATCGGCTACTTCTCCCTTTGTGTTGTCTCTTGTCTCTTCTTGGTTGGTGCATCGCTATGATCAGTATGCCCGAAACTGAAGGTTCTGTGGTGCAAGAACTAAGTGCGATTAAAATGCGTAATTTTTTTTAATCGCGTTAATTTTCTGTAATTAATTAATCGCAATTAATCAGTTGAAGTCCCAGCCTTATATATACATATATATATATATATATATATATATATATATATATATATATATATATATATATACATATACATATATATATATATATATATATATATATATATATATATATATATATATATATAGGTGGCTGTTTTCACCTTGCTGTAGATGTATCATTCGACAATATTTGAATTAGCAATAAAACCAATACAACAGACCAGACAGTAGAAAACTGATGATGCAGATGATGCAACTAAATGCAGTACAAATACATCCTCTAGTGTCCACTCCTAATACTTCTCTACAAAGACAAAGTAAATGATTGTTATTTCATATGTTATGAACAGGCTTCAATGCTTTATACTTAAACCACTGTCCATACACAAAGTGAAGCAGAAACAAGAAGGTGCAAATTAAGTAGAATGGACACATTAGTATTGATTGTTATTAGTTGTTATTAGAACAGCTGTCTATGTGTCATGTTGAATAATTATAATCCAGATACGTATGCTTAGTTTGATATCGTTTTATCAAATGTTTTCCAGTGCTGTGCAGTTTCCTCTCCTATGGATACAGTCAAGGTGAATATTTAATCTATCTATTCTCTTCATTCAATTTACGTGTTCTACTCTGTATAATGTATACATTTAAAAGTACATTCCACTAGTTTTGAAAGCTAGTCAGTGTACATGTCATTTAGTCCACAAAAAAAATGTCTTTTTAATGTGAACAACAAACTAAAGTCTATACTGAAAACTGACACAAACTGTTTTTTTTTGTTTTTTTTCCCTGTTTAGAATCAAACTAGACATACAGACAGTTCTAAATAAAGTCATTTTATATGATAATTTATATTTCTTAATGTAAACAGTGGGCAGGTCTGTTGTGGTCCTGCAGCCCAGTTGGTCTCACATGTTCAATGGAGAGACAGTCACTCTCAAGTGTGAGATAGAGGGGGGAGGAGACACAGACTGGAATTATGAATGGAAGACAACCAGCTCATCATTCTACAAACCTGACAACCAAGCTGAATTCAAGATTGACAGTGTCCTTAGGACTGACGGTGGAGACTTCATCTGTAAAGGCCATCCCAAAAATGACCCACAGTCTTCCACAGGGTGGAGTGATGCTGTTACACTGACTGTGTCATGTAAGTCTGAATATATCTAATGTATGTAGAAAATATCAATAGAATGTTTTGAATTGGAGATGGTGTTTGCATGCAGCCTCCAGACTGTATGAAACATTAGTATCAATATCTTCAACAGTCATGTCATGTCAAATAGTAAACATTTTAATCCAGATAAATGTTCTTTCAAACAGCCAAACCCAAGCCTGTCCTACGTGTGTCTCCTCCATGGTTGAGTCCTGGAGCCTCAGTGACTCTGAGCTGTGAAGTTAAAGAATCATCTGCAGACTGGAGGTTCTACTGGTACAGAGCTGTTCCTCAACCATCAGCCAACTCCTACACTTATGAGCTCTTACCTGGTAGCCTCCATGGGACTGTAGAAGGTTCCTACATCATTCATGCTCCTACAGGCACAGGAGGATATGTGTGTAAAGCTGGGAGAGGAGACCCACTTTATTACACTGAGAACAGTGAACCTCAGTTTGTGTGGTCTGGTGGTGAGTGTGACTCATAATTCATCATTCATAATTATATATCTTTTTTTTTTATTATTATTATTTTTTTACAGGACATAACCAGACTGTAATCACTGACTGGTTTACTGTCTCACACTTTGTTTTTGTATTGTTGAATTTATTTTATTATGTCATTGTAACAGCTTTAGTTTGACCTCTCATCCTGTGTTGTGTTTTAGATCTTCATTCTTCAGCTTCTCTCACAGTGAGTTCTAACAGAACTCAGCACTTAACCTCTGAGCCTGTCTCACTGAGCTGTGGGGGAAAATCTACTGAGTGGATAATGAAGCGTTATACTGATCAATTGAAAGAGTTTTCATCTAGACTTAGAATGGTCAAACCTACGTGGACCAGAAGAGATAGTGGAGTGTACTGGTGTGAGTCTGGATTGGGAGAGTACAGCAATGCTGTCAACATCACAGTAACTAGTGAGTCGAGTCCATTTACCACCAACTGTACTACACAATACTGCAGAATGCAATCAACTCATTAAAAGCAGGTTCATATTGTGTTGAGTGTGCATCCTAGTGGACTGTATATGACTTGTGAACTGTTTTCCAGCTGTTTCTAAACATTCTGTCCGTCTGGTGAGTCCTGTTCACCCTGTGACTGAGGGACATTCTGTCACTCTACAATGCAAACACAAAGCAGACGTGCCACTCTCCAACGTGCAATTTTATAGAAATGAAGAACTGGTCCGAGATAAAACCAATGGAGAGATGACCATACCTGCTGTATCTAAGTCTGATGAGGGATTCTACAAGTGTAAATATTCTGGAGTAGAATCACTACAGAGCTGGATGGCACTTACATGTGAGTATAATGGTAACAATGTCCCATTATATTTATCATCACACCATCATTTCCATTATATTATCACTTTTTTTTTTTACTTATCACTATTTTTTTAATACTACTTGTTTACTCCTTTGTTTTTTCTGCTCAACCTTCAGTGAGTGGATCTGCTCCACCTTCAGTGAGTGTACCTGTGGAACAGAGTTCTCCAGTGGGGTTGATTGTAGGACTTGTTGTTGTGATTCTACTGACCATCCTGCTGCTCCTGCTGTGGCGATACACAACATCTAAAGGTGAGAACTATTATATTAGATTCATTAATACTATAGATTACAATAATTGAGCAACTCTACATTATATTCATGGTACAACTTGTGTTTACAGATCCATGCTGTGTCAGGTAAGTACAGTGTTAATCTCTGTCTACTCATCACCATGAAAACAGTAGATTCCGTCTTGTTTTATACTTAATGTCTGATAGATTTCATGTTTTTAATTACAAACCTGCTCAGTCTCAGGGAACAAATCAGGGCTCTGCTGCAGTTCAGAGGACCAATCAGAGTGGAGCTCCTGATGACGTGTACCTCCCATTGCAACACGGTCAGTGTTTTTTTGTTATTTTTAGAAGTATGTTAACGTTTGTCAGTTAGTAGTTACTATACTGTAGTTAGTTAAGTCATACGGTGTAACTTTTTCCAATAAAACAAAAATATATTTTTAATATCGTTGCTGCAGAAAACTGCCTGAAAACAAAAAAGCAAATGTAGTGAAAATAGCCAATCTACAAGCTCACAACACCACGTCGCATCACAACTTGTGAGCTTGTAGATCTGCTATTTATTTTCTATTTTAAAAAATAATTTGAAAGTTTAATTGAAAGTGGTTAAGTGTGTCTGGGTTTATATAGGCATATTGAACCAATGAAAAGTAGGCCTATTAACAAGAGCCTGTGATTTTCCCTCTTGGGACGCTGCAGTAAACATGTTTCAGTGCTCGTTCTGACAAACACTGTAATGACAATGGAGCTTCAAGGGATGTCGCTAAAACTGAAAACTAAAATACTGTTACACAGTATGACTTAAGGACAACTCCTCCCTAAATCACTTCTAGGCTAATTTTCCTACTTATATTGATCCAAAAAGACTGTCCATGGGGTCTATTAGGCAACAATTGCCCCTGTTGTCCAGTTTCCCCAGCAGAAACCAGCAGCTCTCCTATCGCTTTTCCACTATTTGTTGTGGTCAAAAGTGTTCTTATTTTGTATGAATGTGTTACTACAGTAGTTGTCATCACAAACACATCCATGCCATCATTGTCCCACAAAAGCCATCACACTCTACTAAACAGATGTTATGCTTTTATATATTTTACCCGGAAAAGATGCCCTGTGATTGGCCAGTACAGTCACTTTAATTGGCAGTTGTGCCAAATGCTCACCCCAAAACATGATTTATGAGATTTTGGTGGCTTGTGTGGGACAACCAAGCCATGGATGTGTTTGTAATGACAAATAGTAACAGATTCATGAAAAAATTAATCACTTTTAACCGCAACAAATAGTGTAAAAGCGATAGGCTTATAGGCTCCATTCTATGCTATGAGAGCTGCTGGGTTCTGCTGGGGAAACTGGACAACAGGGGAATTGCTGCCTAATAGACCCCATGGACAGTCATTTGGGATCAATATAAGTTGTAAAATGAGCCTAGCAGTGATTTAGGGAGGAGTTGTCCTTTAACATAATCATTAATTAAAATGACCCTATTATTTAAATAATAACAATAAAAACATGCTTATGTGCTTACCTTTAGCCAACACAAGTGTGTACGGTGTAATCCAGCATGATGATGACTATGAAAATGGTACAGTAAATACGTTTTAAACATCCTATCCAATGATTTTCATCTGATCTTATTTCATTTGTTTGGAAGTGTAATATTAATGTTAGGAGTGCCTTATTGTTTTAGTATCTTCTCAGTGGGTTGAGGGGGTGTGGCCCTCTGTCTCTGTGACAGTAAACTAGAACTCATTCACAGGCTTTCTCATCGTCATATATTTATATTTATGCTGTTTTTATTTACAGATCCAGATTATGTCAGGTAAGTACACTCTGTTTATTCATCACCATGACAACAATAGATTTATAGCCTACTTCATTTCTGCTAAATATTGTATATTTTAATTACAGACCCATTCCGTACCCGGAAACCAATCAGGACTCAGCAGCAGACCACGGGACCAATCAAACTGGAGCTGCTGATGACTTGTACTGCCCACTGCAGCACGGTCAGTGTTTTAGAGACAGACAGACAGACAGACAGACAGACAGACAGACAGACAGACAGACAGACAGACATGCTGTCAGTCAGTCAGTCAGTCAGTCAGTCAGTTAGTAAGTTAGTTATCCCTGGTTGTAGTGGCGTGAAACGGTGAAGGTAAGAGTAGAGAAATTAGAATAATAAACATCAAAAAACAGAATACAAATATGATTTACAGTCTGACCATAGCCATCTAGCTGCACTTCTGACTGAGTTTACATAATACAGTAATATGAACCAATCATGTTGGTTAAGGACACTTCTGATGAGGACAACGTTCCGGGTACTAACGTATAATTTGTTTTTCTCTTCAAAATAAAACTCGAAAAAGGCCAAATTCCCATTTTTAACTTTAAAATGTAAAATGAAAAACAGAATACAGGACCATAGACCGTTTTTCTAAATGTCTGTAAACATTGGAAATCAGGTGGAACCAAGTTGAAAAACGCTCTGTTTTCCTTTAAAGCCATTTGTGTTTTCTTAATTTCCCTTCAAGAACAGAAAACAGAAAACAGAACACTGACCCCCGTGTTCCGTTGTTATATTATCCATCTGCACTCAAAGTCAAGTGCAAAAGACGGCTTGTTCCATAGTTCGCTTTGATTCACCGTCATTGTCAATGAAACCAACCAAAAGGACGTGGCGGAGGACCTTCAAAATAAAAGTCACGCCAGCTGAGCTACCAGTCCAAGCACCAACGACTTTTGCTGCGTGTCTCTCTCCCATTTTCTGTCAGTCTACTCTCCTATCAATAAAGCTATAAAAGCCCCCAAATAAAATAAAAATAAAAGTCACATGTTTGAGGATTTTACTGTCAGGATACTTTGCCAATTAATTGGTTGCATGTAGCTTCCATACCATAGGGTAGCTTCAGATGAAGCAAACGTGTTTGTGTGATATATAGCTATATATATAGTTATATTATTTTAAGAGCCATATTAATTAATAATTAGGTGGGGAATTGTAGGCTTAACCTATTGCATTATGCCAGTGGTTCTCAACCTGTGGGTCGAGACCCCCAGGGGGGTCCCCAAATTATTTTGGGGGGTCCCCAGATGATTAACCTAATTGTTTTTCTCTCTCAACAAACCAACATAAAGTTTAAGTGTAAAGCGGGTTTATAAAGTGACAATTTAAGGACTTTCTAATACCTCTAAAATGACAAATTAAACATTGGCCAAACTGTCAAATATTAGAAAATTTGAAATTGTGAATATAGCCGATTTACATGCTCACTGAGCATGTAGATCTGCTATTTTCACAATAGAACTGTGTTATACAAAATGTAATGCTTCAACTCTTAGTGCTCGTCAGGGTGGGGGGGTCCCCAGTGAAAATATGATTATTTTGGGGGTCGCGGCCTGAAAAGGTTGACTGAGAACCACTGCATTATGCAATATACATATAGGCTTACCACTCCCCTTTTAATTGCTCTCCTTTTTGGGTAGGTACTGGTAGGTCATTATGCAATTTCAATTTACTTATGACCTACCTACCCAAATACATCTAGTAAAAGTCAGCAGCAAAGGCCCCCATAACCCACCTTAAAGGTCATCTTTGGCAGTAAGACGCCCTAAGGGCGAAAAGTGGCCATATATGGAGCGTCCATATGGACATTGCCAAATATGGGTCAACAATGTGATGTCACAACAGGTCAGCTATGACATCGAGGCGTTAAGCTGCCTTGGTCAATGAGTCAACGATGTGATGTCACAACAGGTCGGATATAGACATTGAGGTGTTACCTATCTACTTACCCACTGACGGTCAAGGTTCTGACGGGTTTGATAGTAAATGCTCCGTACGGTCGCAATTATAATCGTGCTTAAGCGCCTTTCCCACTGGGCACATAACTATAAAGATAACTATAACTATATTTCACCATATATATATATATATATATATATATATATATATATATATATATATATACATATATTATATATACATATATATATATATATATATATATATATATATATATATATATATATATATATATATATATATATATATTGTTATATACTTATATTGCTACTGCTCAGTGTGAATGGCCCTTTATAGGCCTACCTTTAAATTACATTTACAATCTATAGCTCTACCGTTAAATGCGAAGTTTTGTCATTGATCAATGCTTCACAATGTTTTTCTGCTTTCATGATGTTTGGGAAAAGTCCTATGTATAAGTGCAAAAAATTTATCATGTGACAAAATGAACATGATTAACTTCTACAGAACATTTGAAACGTTTGAATGTCCCTAGTACCCAGTTGTCCAGGTGCCCACCTCTCCAACTTCCCACATGTCCCTAGTGCCCACGTATCCCTAGTACCCAGTTGTCCAGGTGCCCACCTCTCCAACTTCCCACATGTCCCTAGT
>NC_137811.1:8764829-8837329 GCF_963921795.1 Nannobrachium achirus
CACAGGTCCCTAGTGCCCACATGTCCCTAGTTCCTAGATGTCCAGGTTCCCACCTCTCCAAGTGTGTGGTGTCTGTCTGTCTGTCTGTCTGTCTGTCTGTCTGTCTGTCTGTCTGTCTGTCTGTCTGTCTGTCTGTCTGTCTGTCCGTCCCCCATCCATCCATCCATCCATCCATCTTTATCTCTATTTAAAAAATAAATAAAATAAAAAGTGTGAAGTGAGTGGTGGTGGTGGTGTGTGTGTGTGTGTGTGTGTGTGTGTGTGTGTGTGTGTGTGTGTGTGTGGGTGTGTGTGTGTGTGTGTGTGTGTGTGTGTGTGTGTGTGTGTGTGTGAGAGAGAGAGAGAGAGAGAGAGAGAGAGTGTGTGTGTGTGTGTGTGTGTGTGTGTGTGTGTGTGTGTGTGTGTGTGTGTGTGTGTGTGTGTGTGTGCGTGCGTGCTGTGCGTGCGTGCGTGCGTGCGTGCGTGCGTGCGTGCGTGCGTGCGTGCGTGTGTTTGTGTGCATAAAGCAGCTTAACGCCTCAATGTCTATGGGGCTGTTAAGTATGACATCATTTTGTAGGCAGAGGAGAATTTCTGCCCCCAGTTTCCGTGAATCTTTTTACTATTTTTACTATTTACACATTTTTCTTCTCTTTGTTATTGAAAGGAAAGTGTTAGAATGATACTTTAGTCGTTATTTTTTAGTCGTTGTTTTTTGAAATAGCGAGGGACAGAAAATGCTCTGGGGGCAGATTCTCCTCTGCCTACAAAATGATGTCACAGCTTAAAAGCCCCATAGCTGACCTGTTGTGACATCACATTGTTGACCCATATTTGGCAATGCCCATATATGGAAGCTCCATATATGGCCAAGACAGAATTCATTTACAAATGCCTCAATGTCTATAGCTGACCTGCCCATATATGGAGATCCCTGATATATGGACATCATATCCATATTTTGGAAAATATTTTGTCCACATTTTGTCCAACTTAAACAACCAACCGCAACTCAAATCACACTTGCAAATGAATTCCGTTTAACGTTATTCCGTTTAACGCAAATGAATTAGGGCGAGGGCGCTTTTCGCCCTTAGGGTGTCTTATATAGCCTATACATAAACATGCCAAATATGACCTTTAAGGTGGGTTATGGGAGCCTTTGCTGCTGACTTTTACTAGATGTCTTTGGGTAGGTAGGTCATGAGTAAATTGCATATGACCTACCTACCCAAAAAGGAGAGCAATTAAAAGGGGAAAGGTATGCCTATATTGCATAATTAAGTGGTTCTCAACCTCTTCAGGCCGCGACCCCCAAAATAATCATATTTTCACTGGGGACCCCCCCACCCTGACGAGCACTAAGAGTTGAAGCATTACATTTTGTATAACACAGTTCTATTGTGAAAATAGCAGATCTACATGCTCAGTGAGCATGTAAATCGGCTATATTCACAATTTCAAATTTTCTAATATTTGACAGTTTGGCCAATGTTTAATTTGTCATTTTAGAGGTATTAGAAAGTCCTTAAATTGTCATTTTATAAACCGCTTCACACTTAAACTTTATGTTGGTTTGTTGAGAGAGAAAAACAATTAGGTTAATCATCTGGGGACCCCCCGAAATAATTTGGGGACCCCCCCCCCCCCCCCCCCCCCCCCCCCCCAGGGGGTCTCGACCCACAGGTTGAGAACCACTGGCATAATGCAATAGGTTAAGCCTACAATTCCCCCACCTAATTATTAATTAATATGGCTCTTAAAATAATATAACTATATATATAGCAATATATCACATAAACACGTTTGTTTCATCTGAAGCTACAGGCAACCAATTAATTGCAAAGTTTCCTGACAGTAAAATCCTCAAACATGTGACTTTTATTTTTATTTTATTTGGGGGCTTTTATAGCTTTATTGATAGGAGAGTAGACTGACAGAAAATGGGAGAGAGACACGCAGCAAAAGTCGTTGGCGCTTGGACTGGTAGCTCAGCTGGCGTGACTTTTATTTTGAAGGTCCTCCGCCACGTCCTTTTGGTTGGTTTCATTGACAATGACGGTGAATCAAAGCGAACTATGGAACAAGCCGTCTTTTTCACTTGACTTTGAGTGCAGATGGATAATATAACAACGGAACACGGGGGTCAGTGTTCTGTTTTCTGTTTTCTGTTTTTGAAGGGAAATAAGAAAACACAAATGGCTTTAAAGGAAAACAGAGCGTTTTTCAACTTGGTTCCACCTGATTTCCAATGTTTACAGACATTTAGAAAAACGGTCTATGGTCCTGTTTTCTGTTTTTCATTTTACATTTTAAAGTTAAAAATGGGAATTTGGCCTTTTTCGAGTTTTATTTTGAAGAGAAAAACAAATTATACGTTAGTACCCGGACCGACAACTGTGTAATTTTAATCTGAATGAATTATAATTTAATACCTGAAAATAAGTTACTTAAAGTCCATCACTTCAGTCTTGTTTGTTGTTCTTACTATTATCAGAATAATTAACACAACTGAAATCACGTTTAAAATATAAACTAATTTCATCTAATGTATTTTTATATTTATGTATTTACCTTTAGGAGACAACAGCGTCTATGAAGATCTGAAGCGATCTGATGATAATTATGAAAATGGTACAGTATTTACTGTTTAAATGTCCTCATGTCATATTGTTGTTCAGAGTTATTCATATTATTCATGTTGTTCAGTAAATGTCCACTAATCAGATCCATGTTTCTATCTCTCTATTTATTAAGATGGAATGGGAGCTGAACTCAGTGAATGACAGGACTGGCAACCATGAGAGGTGAAAACACCAACATATTCATCACACTGTTAAAACATTACAAACATTCTACAAAGCTTCTAATTGTCTTTAACTCATGTTACACTCACAGAATCATCAGTTCCTGAATCTGCAGTTGATCCTCTTCATTCAAATGTCAGGAAATTAGTCTACAGGTACATAAGATGAAACTGTGTGATAATGGATGAGGAGGTATTATTGATGTCTAGATGAAACTGTGTGATAATGGATGAGGAGGTATTATTGATGTCTAGATGAAACTGTGTGATAATGGATGAGGAGGTATTATTGATGTCTAGATGAAACTGTGTGATAATGGATGAGGAGGTATTATTGATGTCTAGATGAAACTGTGTGATAATGGATGAGGAGCTATTATTGATGTCTAGATGAAACTGTGTGATAATGGATGAGGAGGTATTATTGATGTCTAGATGAAACTGTGTGATAATGGATGAGGAGGTATTATTGATGTCTAGATGAAACTGTGTGATAATGGATGAGGAGGTATTATTGCTGTCTAGATGAAACTGTGTGATAATGGATGAGGAGGTATTATTGCTGTCTAGATGAAACTGTGTGATAATGGATGAGGAGGTATTATTGATGTCTAGATGAAACTGTGTGATAATGGATGAGGAGGTATTATTGATGTCTAGATGAAACTGTGTGATAATGGATGAGGAGGTATTATTGATGTCTAGATGAAACTGTGTGATAATGGATGAGAGGTATTATTGATGTCTAGATGAAACTGTGTGATAATGGATGAGGAGGTATTATTGATGTCTAGATGAAACTGTGTGATAATGGATGAGGAGGTATTATTGATGTCTAGATGAAACTGTGTGATAATGGATGAGGAGGTATTATTGATGTCTAGATGAAACTGTGTGATAATGGATGAGGAGGTATTATTGATGTCTAGATGAAACTGTGTGATAATGGATGAGGAGGTATTATTGATGTCTAGATGAAACTGTGTGATAATGGATGAGGAGGTATTATTGATGTCTAGATGAAACTGTGATAATGGATGAGGAGGTATTATTGATGTCTAGATGAAACTGTGTGATAATGGATGAGGAGGTATTATTGATGTCTAGATGAAACTGTGTGATAATGGATGAGGAGGTATTATTGATGTCTAGATGAAACTGTGTGATAATGGATGAGGAGGTATTATTGATGTCTAGATGAAACTGTGTGATAATGGATGAGGAGGTATTATTGATGTCTAGATGAAACTGTGTGATAATGGATGAGGAGGTATTATTGATGTCTAGATGAAACTGTGTGATAATGGATGAGGAGGTATTATTGATGTCTAGATGAAACTGTGTGATAATGGATGAGGAGGTATTATTGATGTCTAGATGAAACTGTGTGATAATGGATGAGGAGGTATTATTGATGTCTAGATGAAACTGTGTGATAATGGATGAGGAGGTATTATTGATGTCTAGATGAAACTGTGTGATAATGGATGAGGAGGTATTATTGATGTCTAGATGAAACTGTGTGATAATGGATGAGGAGGTATTATTGATGTCTAGATGAAACTGTGTGATAATGGATGAGGAGGTATTATTGATGTCTAGATGAAACTGTGTGATAATGGATGAGGAGGTATTATTGATGTCTAGATGAAACTGTGTGATAATGGATGAGGAGGTATTATTACCTGCATATTGTTGCTGTCGGGCAGAAACCTGTGTCACACAAAAGTTGCAAAAATAGCCGATCTACAAGATCACAACGTGTCATGCTACGATACAGTGTGAGCTTGTAGATCTGCAGATCTTTTTTAAATGTACTAAGTGAAAGTGTAAGTTAAGCTTGCCTGTGGGTTTCATAAATATTAAACCAATGAAAAGTATTAACAAGAGCTTATGACTAAATAATAACTAGACTGTATCCATTAGAACACATGGTTCTTTTTGTCCATTTCCTGAAAAGTTTTGGAGATATGAGGTTTCCTCCTGAAACCAACAATATGCATTACCTTTGTTCTGATCCATCTATGACTCAGTGAATGACAATAAAAGACCAGACTGCATTGTACTGCAATGACAGTCTATTCTGTACATTTATAAATAATTACTTTTCAATGCAACTGGATTAAAGAATATTTACATTTGGTATCTATGAAACAAGCAGCATCAGTTCTTCAGCATCTGGACAGTAACCACATGGACCATTTTTAGTCTGATCATTTTAGTTTTGAACCAAAAAGAAGAAAAGGATGTACATTTGCAGTAACAGTCAGAGAAGACAGATTTTCTTATTATTCAGATGTATTTATTGATTTTTGTTTTCACTTGTACTTATAATGCATAAACATGTACTGTATATAGTTTCAAACAAGCACACATAGGTTGCTGGTCCACAAGACCATGATGGTAATTACTAATGTAAATTGCAACCTGAATAGATACAGTACTGTATGTGCTTAAATATAATATTCTGTTAATATCCCGAGTGGTAGTCAGGCAATATTATACAAATCTGGGATCAAATTCCTTACCAAGACATGTTTAACTTCTTATGCGTAGCACTAGTAACACATTTCAAAAGCTTGACACTCAACTCCCTGATTGGAACCATTTTTCTGATTTTCCTGATATTCCCTGACTATGATGAGAGGTAATAATCATCAAGGAGCTTGATGGTTTCACCCCCACAGACTTATTGTTTTATTGTTGTACATAATGTTTTCAAATGTTTTTAGATATGAAGATTATTTTGCTTTGTTATTAACCTTTTTTTTCTTTCTAGATAGTAATGTGTTGTTTTAGTTTTATAGTAAACACATTTTCAAAAGATGTTTAGATGATGTATTGTTCAGTGTGTGTCCTGATCCTGGTCCCTATAGAGGGAAGCTGGTCTCCTTGTTCACACAACCACAACACCATTGTCTATGTTTATATACTGTATATTATAATATTGTTTTGTTGTATTTTAAACCTGGGGAATTTACATCTGTTAAAAAGTAAATGTATGTAGTTTGTAGGTGCCAAAATCCCAAAAATAATCTTAAGCGTTTTCAAAGGAATAAAGTCCACTCCCAAAGTACATTTTTTTCATTTTTAATTCAAAACAAAAAAAATGTGTCCAACAATGAGTGAAAACTTAACAAACAAAAACGGTAAGAAAAATGTTTCAGGTCTAACCTCAGAGCTGTCCTTTCCACTTGTGCTGGCTGGCTAGTTCTGACTGAGGCCACTGTGACCCTGGCCTGATTCATTATAACAGGACTGTGTTAACCTGTAGCTAATCAAAGCAGCTGATCTACATGATCTATAATGATTACATCAGAAAGCATGCAGTTACATCATGCACTGTTCAAGTATATGGAAAAGCACAAATCTACAATAAAGTCTCATTAATTCTTTCCATGTCACAGAGGTAGGTTGACGAGAATCATTGATTAGGCAATCAGGCCACAGACGTAGGTTGACGAGAAAAGTACTTAACAGAAAGTACCCCTAGCTGACAAGGTTTGTGACAAGGTTTGGGACTTCTAACTTATTTAGAAATAAAAAATATTACATTTTCAATTCACACCAACAACACTCAATTCTCACACATCCTCAAAAACAGCTCTGCTATTTCACAAGGAGCAAAAGCGACAACATAGCCATGCTGCTGCTGCAGCCAGAGAAAAACACACACACACACACACACACACACACACACACACACACACACACACACACACACACACACCCTACACACACACACACACACACACACACACACACACACACACATACATTCACACGCGTCGCTCCTTGAGGGCAGATGTGTGTCCAGTGTAGCTCCTGCAGTTTCTTCCTTCTTTTTCTTTTTTTTTCTTCTTTTTACGTGTTTCTTTCCTTCTGTGTGACCCTTCTTCACACGGGCCAGACCTGACATTTGTCTGGTGGTCTTTGTTTTTATTTCTGTTAGTGTTTACGTGTTTTTATCCGTGTTTTTATTTTTTCATTGTTCTGACCGGCTGGTCAGCGACCGTGAACAATGAACCTCTAGGCCCAGCCTGTTTAGCGCGCGGTGTACCCGAATGGTGCCGTGTTTTTTTTTTTTTTTTTACCCTATAAAGGACTGAGTCGGGCCGTACACGGCTCTCGGTGCCGCGAATCGACCGGTGTGGGTCGTTGTATTCGATCCGCGACGGCCGGTTGGGCTGGAACATGAACATTATCGCGGGAGACAAGGAGCCGCGGAGCGAGGCGTTGTGGACGGATAGGAACGTCGTGACGCACGGGGCGCAGATGACGCATGGATACGCACAACAACGACCGGCGCACGGAGGCGCTCGCCTACAGTACAGTCGTGAGAAACTTCTCTCACTCAAGGATCAATACTCTTTACCCAGTAAAGACATTATTCCCTACCTGAGGACTGGAGGTAGGAGGAAGACTGGGAGTAGGAGGAAGAGAAATGGAAGGAGGAAGAGCAGTGGAATTCACAAAGGGAATAAGCGAGCCCAGTGGAGAACCAAAAACCCCTCTAGCTCCCCTCCCCTCCCCCCTCTCCCCCCCTCTAGCTCCCCTCCCCTCCCCCCCTCTTCTACACAACACGGTCTCCCTTCTGTTGTTTTGGGGAATGTTAGATCAGTTCAGGATATTGATAAAGCGGACGAACTGGTAACTCTCATGTTATCTCAGAGTGAATACAAAAATGCCAACATTATCTGTCTTACAGAATCATGGCTGAACAGTTCATGTCCAGATAACTCTATCTCTGTAGATGGTTTTTGTATGATAAGAGCAGATCGAGAGATAGTGAAAAACAATGGCAAAATGAAAAGAGCGGGTGGGATACTTGTTTACTTTAGTAAGACCTGGTGCAGGGAAGAACACGCCACAGTGAAAAAGGTAATTTGTAACCCAGACATCGAACTACTGGGGGTCGTTTTGAGACCAATTTATCTACCACGGGAATTCTCGTGCGTCGTCCTGTTGACCGTGTACTGTCCACCTAGTGGCAATGCAGCGGTAGCTCGGGACACTATTTTTTCTACTGTGGCCAGTTTTCAAACGCACTACCCTAGCTCCCTTATTCTGCTGAACGGGGACTTAAACCAGGTGAATGTTGCTAAGGGCCTGTCTGATTTCTCCCAGTATGTCACTTGCAAAACAAGAGGTGAAAATACTCTTGACCTCCTGTATGCTAATGTTAGGAACGCATACAGTTGCGTCTCCCTCCCCCCTGTGTGTGGCTCTGATCACTCCATGGTGAAACTGGAGCCCTCGTATCTTCCTGTCGTGAAGAGAGTGCTTCCATTCATCAGGGGGGTTCAGTGTTGGACGGGGGAGGCGGAGGAGAGACTCAGATTTGATTTTGAAATTACAGACTGGGAATCATTTTTCAGTGAACATGGGGATGATGTAGATAGCCTTTGTCAGGTTATCACTGACTATATCTGCTTCTGCGAGAAGGTGTGTGTTCCTACTAAGAAGGTTCGCTGCTTCTCTAACAACAAGCCGTGGATGACAAAAGAAATCATTCACCTCCTTAAGAGAAAAAGGGATCTGTTCCATGCAGGTGACTCGGAGGGCATGAGGGTGGTGGTGGAGGAGCTTAAAACAGTCAAGGCTCAGGCAAAAGGGAGCTACAAAGCTAAGCTGGAGAACTCCCTGAGGGAGAACAATACGAGACAAGTGTGGGGTGGTTTTAGGAAGATCACAGGGTACGGCTCTGCCAACTCTACTGTGTCAGGCACGGAGGAGCTGGCAAACGAAATGAACCGTTTTTTCAATCGGTTTGACGGTGCTCCTGTTAATGCTCAACAAGCAGCGGCTGGGTCAAACGGTGACCTCGGTTGCCGCCCTCTTTCTCCCCCCCCCCACCCACCCTGTTTCTCACCACCGAGCAAGTGAGGCGCCAACTCGGAAAAGTCAACACCAGGAAAGCAGCGGGACCTGATAACATCAACTCTAAGGTGCTTAAGGCTTGCGCGGAGCAGCTTGCTGTCCCCCTCACGCATCTCTTCAACCTCTCCCTGAGGACGGGGAAGGTACCACAGCTGTGGAAGTCCTCCTGCATTGTCCCAGTGCCTAAGAAGACCCGTCCCTCGGTCCTCAATGATTACAGACCAGTCGCCCTGACATCACAGGTCATGAAGGTCTTTGAACGGCTGGTTCTGAACCTACTGAGACCGGCGGTCAGTGATCACCTGGACCCCCTTCAGTTTGCCTACCAGGCTGATATTGGGGTTGATGACGCCATCACCTACATGCTCCATAAGTCTCTCACCCATCTGGAAGATCTGGGCAGCACAGTCAGAATTATGTTTTTTGACTTCTCCAGTGCTTTCAACACTATCCGACCGTCTCTGCTTGCGGAGAAGCTTACGCTGATGGGGGTGGACAAGGGCTTTGTGGCATGGATCACAGACTACCTTTCAGAAAGACCACAGTCTGTGAGACTGCAGGGCTGTCAGTCCGATGTGCTGGTGAGCAACACGGGGGCCCCTCAAGGAACTGTGCTCTCACCCTTCCTGTTCACTCTCTATACATCGGACTTCCGCTTCAACTCCAAGACCTGTCATCTGCAGAAGTTCTCAGATGATACCGTAGTGATCAGCAAGATCTCGGGTGACAACACGGCTGAGCACGATGGTGTGGTTAGGGACTTTGTGCAGTGGAGCGAGGACAACCATCTCAAGCTCAACGCAAGCAAGACTAAGGAGATGGTGGTGGACTTCCGCACCTCCAAGAGAGTCCCCCCGGTGCCAAGCACCATTAACGGTGAGGTGGTTGAGCTCGTGGATAACTACAAATTCCTCGGAGTACACCTGAATAGTTCACTGGACTGGTCGGACAACGCACAGGCGATTGAGTCGGGCCGTACACGGCTCTCGGTGCCGCGAATCGACCGGTGTGGGTCGTTGTATTCGATCCGCGACGGCCGGTTGGGCTGGAACATGAACATTATCGCGGGAGACAAGGAGCCGCGGAGCGAGGCGTTGTGGACGGATAGGAACGTCGTGACGCACGGGGCGCAGATGACGCATGGATACGCACAACAACGACCGGCGCACGGAGGCGCTCGCCTACAGTACAGTCGTGAGAAACTTCTCTCACTCAAGGATCAATACTCTTTACCCAGTAAAGACATTATTCCCTACCTGAGGACTGGAGGTAGGAGGAAGACTGGGAGTAGGAGGAAGAGAAATGGAAGGAGGAAGAGCAGTGGAATTCACAAAGGGAATAAGCGAGCCCAGTGGAGAACCAAAAACCCCTCTAGCTCCCCTCCCCTCCCCCCTCTCCCCCCCTCTAGCTCCCCTCCCCTCCCCCCCTCTTCTACACAACACGGTCTCCCTTCTGTTGTTTTGGGGAATGTTAGATCAGTTCAGGATATTGATAAAGCGGACAAACTGGTAACTCTCATGTTATCTCAGAGTGAATACAAAAATGCCAACATTATCTGTCTTACAGAATCATGGCTGAACAGTTCATGTCCAGATAACTCTATCTCTGTAGATGGTTTTTGTATGATAAGAGCAGATCGAGAGATAGTGAAAAACAATGGCAAAATGAAAAGAGCGGGTGGGATACTTGTTTACTTTAGTAAGACCTGGTGCAGGGAAGAACACGCCACAGTGAAAAAGGTAATTTGTAACCCAGACATCGAACTACTGGGGGTCGTTTTGAGACCAATTTATCTACCACGGGAATTCTCGTGCGTCGTCCTGTTGACCGTGTACTGTCCACCTAGTGGCAATGCAGCGGTAGCTCGGGACACTATTTTTTCTACTGTGGCCAGTTTTCAAACGCACTACCCTAGCTCCCTTATTCTGCTGAACGGGGACTTAAACCAGGTGAATGTTGCTAAGGGCCTGTCTGATTTCTCCCAGTATGTCACTTGCAAAACAAGAGGTGAAAATACTCTTGACCTCCTGTATGCTAATGTTAGGAACGCATACAGTTGCGTCTCCCTCCCCCCTGTGTGTGGCTCTGATCACTCCATGGTGAAACTGGAGCCCTCGTATCTTCCTGTCGTGAAGAGAGTGCTTCCATTCATCAGGGGGGTTCAGTGTTGGACGGGGGAGGCGGAGGAGAGACTCAGATTTGATTTTGAAATTACAGACTGGGAATCATTTTTCAGTGAACATGGGGATGATGTAGATAGCCTTTGTCAGGTTATCACTGACTATATCTGCTTCTGCGAGAAGGTGTGTGTTCCTACTAAGAAGGTTCGCTGCTTCTCTAACAACAAGCCGTGGATGACAAAAGAAATCATTCACCTCCTTAAGAGAAAAAGGGATCTGTTCCATGCAGGTGACTCGGACGGCATGAGGGTGGTGGTGGAGGAGCTTAAAACAGTCAAGGCTCAGGCAAAAGGGAGCTACAAAGCTAAGCTGGAGAACTCCCTGAGGGAGAACAATACGAGACAAGTGTGGGGTGGTTTTAGGAAGATCACAGGGTACGGCTCTGCCAACTCTACTGTGTCAGGCACGGAGGAGCTGGCAAACGAAATGAACCGTTTTTTCAATCGGTTTGACGGTGCTCCTGTTAATGCTCAACAAGCAGCGGCTGGGTCAAACGGTGACCTCGGTTGCCGCCCTCTTTCTTCCCCCCCCCACCCACCCTGTTTCTCACCACCGAGCAAGTGAGGCGCCAACTCGGAAAAGTCAACACCAGGAAAGCAGCGGGACCTGATAACATCAACTCTAAGGTGCTTAAGGCTTGCGCGGAGCAGCTTGCTGTCCCCCTCACGCATCTCTTCAACCTCTCCCTGAGGACGGGGAAGGTACCACAGCTGTGGAAGTCCTCCTGCATTGTCCCAGTGCCTAAGAAGACCCGTCCCTCGGTCCTCAATGATTACAGACCAGTCGCCCTGACATCACAGGTCATGAAGGTCTTTGAACGGCTGGTTCTGAACCTACTGAGACCGGCGGTCAGTGATCACCTGGACCCCCTTCAGTTTGCCTACCAGGCTGATATTGGGGTTGATGACGCCATCACCTACATGCTCCATAAGTCTCTCACCCATCTGGAAGATCTGGGCAGCACAGTCAGAATTATGTTTTTTGACTTCTCCAGTGCTTTCAACACTATCCGACCGTCTCTGCTTGCGGAGAAGCTTACGCTGATGGGGGTGGACAAGGGCTTTGTGGCATGGATCACAGACTACCTTTCAGAAAGACCACAGTCTGTGAGACTGCAGGGCTGTCAGTCCGATGTGCTGGTGAGCAACACGGGGGCCCCTCAAGGAACTGTGCTCTCACCCTTCCTGTTCACTCTCTATACATCGGACTTCCGCTTCAACTCCAAGACCTGTCATCTGCAGAAGTTCTCAGATGATACCGTAGTGATCAGCAAGATCTCGGGTGACAACACGGCTGAGCACGATGGTGTGGTTAGGGACTTTGTGCAGTGGAGCGAGGACAACCATCTCAAGCTCAACGCAAGCAAGACTAAGGAGATGGTGGTGGACTTCCGCACCTCCAAGAGAGTCCCCCCGGTGCCAAGCACCATTAACGGTGAGGTGGTTGAGCTCGTGGATAACTACAAATTCCTCGGAGTACACCTGAATAGTTCACTGGACTGGTCGGACAACGCACAGGCGATTCACAGCAAGGGGAAAAGCAGGCTGTTCCTCCTGAGAAGACTGAGATCGTTTGGGGTGTGCAATAGGATGCTACAGATGTTCTATCAGTCTGTCATGGCAAGTGTCCTCTTTTTTGGCATAACATGCTGGGGTGGCAACAACAGAGCAGGTGACACGTTTAACCTAAACAGACTGGTGAAGAAAGCAGGCTCTGTCATGGGGTCCTCTCTGCAGGGGGTGGAGGAAGTAACCAGGGTGCACACTGCGAAGAAGCTAGATTCCATCTTGGAATGAATGAATGAATGAATGAACTTTATTTATATAGCACATCTTCACAGCACGAATGCACAGAGTGCTTTACAGATACACAATACTCAATAAAAGTAAGCTCTACAGTTGCAGAGATACAAAATAAAATAAAAATAAGCTCTACAGTTGCAGAGAAGACATCAATAAATTAAAACACCCACAGTAACACGGAATACAAAAGAACAGTAAAAAACAAGGATGCCTATAAGTGACCAAAGGCCTGTCTGAACATGTGTGTTTTCAGATGCCTCTTAAAGGAGACTTCTGAGGGGGCCCTTTTTAGGTCCAGGGGGAGGGCGTTCCAGAGCTTTGGGGCTATGGCCTCAAAGGCTCGGTCACCCTTGGTTACTAGCTTTGTCCAAGGGACATCAAGGAGGTGTTTATCAGCGGATCTGAGTGAGCGAGTGGTAGGGGTGGGACGGATAATTTCTGAGATGTACGTAGGGGCTGGGCCATGAATTGCTCTGTAGGTAAACGTGAGGACTTTGAAGTGGATCCTGTAGTGTACCGGGAGCCAGTGCAGAGAGGCTAGAATGGGGGTGATGTGACATGACTTTTTGGATCTAGTGAGTAACCTGGCAGCAGCGTTGTGAACCAGCTGCAATTTGTCAACGGATGTTTTGTTGAGACAGGTAAAAATGGAGTTACAGTAATCTAGCCTGGATGAGATGAAAGCATGTACAGCCATTTCAAGTTCAGAGTGGGATACGATGGTCCGGAGTTTTGCAATATTTCGGAGGTGAAAGAAACAGGTGCGTGTGAGTGATTTGACATGGTTGTCCAAGTGCATGGATTGGTCAAAGACCACGCCCAGATTTCTCAAATAAGGGCGTACGTTACCCTTGAGGGCCCCCAGGTGTGCAGCTATTCTGGCAGTGTTATTCTCAGCTGCAACAATCAGCACCTCGGTCTTATTGGGGTTCAACTGAAGGAGGCTGTTTCCCAGCCAGGCTTCAATAGCTAGCAGACATTCCTGGAGGACATTTAGTTGTTCCAGTTTATCCGGCTTGGAGAAACCCTCCCACCCCCTCCATCTAGAGATCACCAGTTACTGGAGTAAGAGAGGATACGACCGCTTTACCTACCCAGTACGGAGATGTGAGAGATTAGGAAAATCTTTTGTACCGGCTGCCCTTAAGCTGTACAACGAGACACATAACGGACGCTTGAAAAGGTCTCCCTTCCTAACTTAGACTTACGGAACCATTGCTGTATTGACTTTGACCTCTAAGGAACAATTGCTGTATTGACTTTGACCTCTAAGGACCTTCCAGAAAGAGTGCTCATGTGCGCCTTGCGGTGACACGCTTCCTAGTTTCTTCTTTTTTCGCACTGATTTTTGACACTGCACTATTAGGTTGTTAGTGTTGGTAGTTTCTGAGTATTTTTGCTTTGTTTAACAATGACAGTGAGATACTTGTTTGCACTAACTAGCATTGACTGCTATGGTCTCTTTTGCAAGACACTTTATGTATATATACTTATATATTATTCGCCCCCTCTATTGATGCACCTTCTCCTTATTGGTACTGTACTGCTCTTGTCTTTGTTTTGTTTTTGTTTTTTTCCCTCTTATCTATCTTTCTTACGTCTCTGTAACTTTGTAAATAACTGTATACTGCTGTGCTACTACTGGACAACTAAATTTCCCCCTTGGGATAATAAAGGTATCTATCTATCTATCTATCTACACACACACACACACACACACACACACACACACACACACACACACACACACCTTACCTTTTAGAGGAGATGTGTTACAGATGAGGAAACAAAGAAAGAAAGTATTCCACAAAGCCATTTAGCATTTAGCCTGGGGAGTGTAATCCATTCCAAATGTGCACACGATCGAGTGAAGTTCCTGGCTAATGTCGAACACAATCGGCCCTTTTGCGGGACACCTCCGCCGTCAGGAACACTTCTTACCTTTTGTGAACATCCTATCAAAAAAGTAAAAGTTTTTACTTTTCTCTCATCTGTTTACTTCTCAACCGTGGAAGAAGATCCAAGCATCGTGTTGAAATAGAGAGTTTATATCGCTCATTTTGTGCAGTGCATTATGCTTAATCACTTTGATTGTTGTATTGCTTATTGCTTTTTGTATTGCTTTGCTTGTTGTGGGCCGCTTTGGATTTGGAGCTTCTAGTTTGGGTATTGATGTTGATTAAGTCCCATGAGGAGGTGGCATAACGCTATCCTCATGCTTAATCACTTTGATTGTTGTATTGCTTATTACACTTATAGGAATAGGTGTGCACTTGCAGCAGTTTCTATGGCCGGTGTTCATGGCCAAATTCCGGGTCCCACTGCGCAGCCTGTGGGGACGTGAAAATTAAGGGGACAGACTCTACATGTCCTCTGGGCCCATCTCTGTGCGTTGACACCACTTGTTTGCCCACCAGTCCTACAGATGACCCACACTGATTTTTTTTCCTTTGTTTACATTTTTAGGGTACTATACTTGCAGTTCATGCATGATTCCACAGTGTGGCAGGCTACTATTTTGCAGTTCATGCATGATTCCACAGTGTGGCAGGCTATGAGCCAAAACTATTAGACATGTGCTCTGTGAATTATGTCATTTCATTTCAACTTTTATTTAGTTCTCAGTAACAGACGGAGGGATGGTACCCTCTTTTTACAACAAATTAAGGCTGAAGACACTTTCCAGCATAGTGACATGCAGAACAAACTCTCCATATAGTATGGTTTACATAAAAGTCAGTTGTCTTTCACACACACACACACACACACACACACACACACACACACGCACACACACACACACACACACACACACACACACACACACACACACACACACACACACACACACATATATATATATTTATATATATATATATATATATATATATATATATATATATATATATATATATATGTTACAGTCATTTTGGGTACCTCAGTGAGACTGTGGTAAGAGCGCTCGTTTTGTAGTTCACCACACACTAATCACCACCAGATGGCGACGCAGCCATTCAATAGTGAAGGCGCTGACGTCACTCGTTTGCGACTCTCTTTCTTTATTTACTAGCCTAGCCTAGCCTAGCTTAGCCTAGCCTAGCCTAGCCTAGCCTAGCCTAGCCTAGCCTAGCCTAGCTTAGCCATTAGCTCCATTGTAGTCACTTGGACAGGGCGTTTATCATGGGCTTGCCCAGGCCTTACGGCCTGGGCATAAATATAATGATTGCATTCACCACGGCTTCGTAACTCGCGCGGCCCTGGACCAAGGTCCGCTGGCCTTCGCGCCGCTTGCAATGTCGTGGACAATCGAGTGGCTCCGCCTGGAGGACGTTGTTGTGGCGACCGCTTGTTCCGCCCCATGCGGCACGGCAAGCGCTCCGTTTCTCTATCTCACCGTTTCTCTATCTAACCGTGACATATATATATATATATATATCACCGGCGCCTAACTCTGTCCCCACTAGGGGGAGCACAAATCCTGGAATCTTTTTTTTTTTTTTTTTTTTTGGCGCCGCGAAGCGGCGCCGCGAAAATCGGTTATCTGCGGTTATAAAGTCGTCTAAAACGACTAAAACGGGTTTCCTTTATTAAGTCATTTTCGGGTGTCTTTGGGGCTTCAGGAGAGGACCTGGATATGTTGCTTGGTGCGCACCTTTTTTTTAATAGGCTCTGACATGACCAAATAAATAGAACACTAGGTCTATGCAAGCCTTTCAGAGCTGCACATTAAATAGTTATCCTATTCAACAGTGCGATTTTTAAAAGCAATGATGAATAGATGGAGAACTATGGCAGATTGTATCAAGATATGCTGCACAGTGCACACCTCGTAGTTGCTCATGCAAGACAATATAAATAATAGCCTAGTAAAGAGAAAAGACGCCGGCGATGCGTCGTTTGCACCTGATAACTGCACAGCAAGCGTTTTATCGGAGCAACAAGCTCTGCTCCCACAACGTGAAAGCCTTGTGATGCGACATGCCAGAGAGACACAGACAGAGAGACAGATGAGATGCTCTACTCACATATATGCTGCTGCGGAGATTCCGAGAGGTTAACGTGCCATATTTCCAAAGTGTGTTCTTGTTTAAGTCACAGCATGGTTTAAATATCCTATCGTAAATATGAACTGTGGCTATAATATATTGTTTTTAATCCACGTGGGTCCGTGTTTACTTAGTTACACTAGAGTTTCGAGTGTCATGGCAGCTGTGTTAAGACGGACTTCCTCTAAAATCGGATTTCAAAATAAGAGAAATAAGAGACACTTGTAATGATTAGTCAACACACTACTTTTATTTTTAGGTCTACTTAAAGGACGTACGTGTTAACGTGCAGTAAGTGACGCCAGAGCTAGGGTCTGACGTTAAATAAATGATTAAATAAGTACGCAAAAGCACTTCAAGTTGTTTGATCGGCACGCAAAATTCCTGCGGGGGGGGGGGGGGGGGGGGGCGGCAGATCTGGGGGAGCCGTTGCTCCCCTTGGCTCTATTGAATAGGCGCCAGTGATATATATATATATCATTTATTTATTTCATAAATAATTTTCATCACAATTGGGTTTGTGGGGAGTAGGGATGCGGAGATATACCGATACGGATCGTAATCGCGATACAAACGTGCGCGACACGAGTGAATCGGTTCATTCAGGGTACAATTGACGGCTGGAATCGTGATTGTATCGTATCGTGGGTGTCTGGATCGGTACATTCCACGGTTGGATCGTTTTTTGCATAATAGTATTTCATTCTATACTGTGTTTCCGAGGCGCATTGAATACCCCATCAGCCCTCCCCCAAAAAGCACTTGTAGCGACTCTGCGTCTTTTACAGCAGCACTGAGCTGTAGCGCAGTGAACACCCGACCAATGCAGACAGACAGCACTCGTGAGTCGTGAGCCCACTGGTTAAACATGCAAGATTAGTACCACGTTTAGCTGTATAACATCCCTGTCCAATGTTCGCTGATGTGATCCGTTGTTGTGTCACTGGACTGGAGCACGCTGCGTGATATTATGATCCACATTCCACACCCGTTTGTTCTTCTTGTCGAGTCTGCGACGGAATTGATTTAAACAAAGCAGAAGCTTCCACGCTTTAACTACACACACGTATGAACTACAACAACGATACTGGGCGTGCAACTAGCGATTTAAAGTATTTGACACTGATTCACAACTTGTTACTGTAGCTGCGCAGGCTGCTGCTGTTCCCTCTGCAAAGAGAGGCTCAGGCTGGAGCCTGATTTATACTTGGCAGCTCGACGGTGTCGCGCACGCACCTAAATAGCAGACCTACAAGCTCACAACGCGATGCGTTGTGACTCAAATATCTACGTTTTAAAACATTTTGACTAGAAATGGCAAAATCCTAGATTATATTCATACAATATAATAATAATACAGGTCAAGGATCCTTAACTGAGAAGAGAGAGATCAAGCAGGGACCCCCACTGTAGGCTATATTATGTTAGACTACTGTAGGCTATTATATAAAACTGTTGCAGATTAAAACTTGTCAGAGACTTGTTTGACAGCACTATATCATCAGTGACATTAATACATTACTATGTTGTGTTTATTTGTTCACACATTATCTTTTCTATTAATATGATGGATTTATGTTATTCATTATAATCCATTAATTATTATTTCTTAAACCCCCACTAAGTGTTAATGTATTGGCTAATGTTCCCCTATAGGGTTGCTACTTGCTAGGGTTCAATTGGTTACTGTAACAACTAAGTATTAATATTTGGCCACCTCACATAACTCTGAGGACCCTAGGGGTCCCTGACCACCTGTTGAGGATGTAATGATATATAATAATTATATCATGATATAGTATTAATCAAACAATTCTACCAGCCAGGGAGTGTTCTCCCAGATTTCAATAAGTTGGATTGTTAGACAGAGCCTAGTACTACAGTGAAACAATAAATTGTTTTGAAATTAAATGTAATGCATTTTTAGTATTTTTTTTTGGGGGGGGGGGGAATTTACATGGGCATTAATATAAATCCTTTGCATTGTGTTGAATCGCACCGAATCGTGAATCGTATCGCATCGTAAGGACCAGGGGTGTATCGCAAAGTATCGTGAAACATATCGCATCGTATCGGGGTCAGGGGTGAATCGTGATGTATCGTATCGGCAAGATTTCAATGTATCGCAATTATATCGTATCGCTGGTAGTGTATCGTGATGCGTATCGTATCGCCTCAGTGGTCGAGATTCGCATCCCTAGTGGGGAGCCATCCCTGCTTCAAGCTGTCACAGCACGGCACCAACACTTCAAACTAGTTAAAAAACCCAATACAGCAGATCTACAAGCGCCTCACAGATCTACAAGCACCTCGCACATGCCAGGGACAGAGTTAGGTTGGCCTGCATAAGCCTTGCTGTCAACACACTATACTACACCACTCAGGCCACCAAGCCAGGTGTGGTCAATTAGTGCCTTCTTTTGATCAGTGGCTTCTGCTTGATGAGTGGCACCAGTCTGTCTTTGTTCACTGGTCAGTCAAGTTCACTGGGAGAGAATATGTTTCAGATCAGTGCAAGTGTATTTGTTTTCCATTTGGACTTACTGTGTTTTGTTGGTACAGTATGCGTGCAACTAACATATTTCTGATAATTCCAATTTGTTTGTTGTTTAATTAGCCGGATTGTGAATGCCCTGCATTTTTCTTTCATCTTTAGAACCACACGTGTGTAACAAAACAGAGTGGTGATCATTTGGTGTGGGTGAAGAGAAGAAAAACATTTCATTAAAGGAGTAGTTCACCCCCAAAGTGACTTTTTTTCTATTGAACTCAAGTCTCCATGGCGTGAGTAATACATTGAAAAAATAAGTCATTTTGGGGGTGAACTACTCCTTGAATGTCAGTTTTGTGGTGTTTTGACTGGACACCCTGAGGATATTGCCAGATAGATAGACAGACAGACAGACAGACAGACAGACAGACAGACAGACAGACAGACAGGGAATTGTAGGCCTTGCATTTATTTGACTTGGTTCCACAGATGGCGAAAATAGCTAATCTTCAAGCTCACAATGCCTCACTGTTTGGACAAAGAGTTGAGGCGTTACATTTTGTAAAACACGGCCTTGTGAAAATAGCAGATCTACATGCTCACAACACCTCACAACGCAGGGCGGCGTGAGCATGTAGATCTGATATTTTCACAATTTCTGCCCCTAATATTTAATTTATCATTTTAAAAGTATTAAAAAGTCCTTAAATAGTCTCTTTAGAAATGTGCAGATAGCCTCTGTACACTGTTGAGTGGAAAAACAATCTTTCACATTAAGCTAATCATTTGGGACCACCCAAGATCATTTGGAGACCCCTCTAGGGGTCCCATAGTTGAACCACTGACTTATAAGGGGAGTATGGAGACCCCTCTAGGGGTCCCATAGTTGAACCACTGACTTATAAGGGGAGTATATGAGGCTGGATCCGTCTGGAACACTGCACTAGGCTCTCGCCAGCTCTGTAGCTCTCCACACTTGAACAGTTGTGTCCTTAAATTCAATTATAATAATTAACCCCTGTGTATACGGGCAATAGTTTTACATGACTTTGTGTACACAGCCAATAGTTTTACATGAACATGTTCAGGCTTTAGTACTGTACTGTCTCGTGTAGCCCAACAGAGCCCATCACAGCCTACCAGAGCCCAATAGACTCCAGCAAACCTAAGTCCAGCCCAGTCCTGCCCAATAGGAGTATAGACCAGGGAAGGGGGGTAGTTAGATGACTGTAATGGCAGACCAGGGTAGACAGGACTGCACCAGACTCCACCAGGCTGCTCCATGCTCCAGCCAGCTCTGTAGATCCTGTGTACAAGGCACTCATAACTCGAAAGGTCAAGGAAAAGGGTCGTTTTAGGCGTCAAAACAGGCCCTTTGTCCTTAAAATGAATAAATAAATCAAAAAAATATGTTTTGTTTCAGGCAGGACACACGTTTCATATTTGAAGCATGCCCGATCTGATGGAATGGGTTTCGTGTCTCTCCGACACTTTGAACCCTTTACGATTGCAAAAAAGACACCGAAACCCGGATTTTTGTCCTTAAAATCAATAAAAAAATCTAAAAAAATCTGTTTGTTTTACGCAGGAAACACTTTTCATATTTGAAGGATGCCTGATCCGATGGAATGGGTTTCGTGTCTCTCCGACAATTTTAACCCTTTATGATTGCGAAAAAGACACGAAATTTGCACGCCACCAACACGATTACACATTCTTTCAGATAAAAGACTTACTTTTTGACGCTGAATCCAACAAACCCGGTCTCGTGTCTCTACGACACTCCTAACTCGAAAGGTCAAGGAAAAGGCCACTGTGTACACGGGCAATAGTTTTACATGACTTTGTGTACACGGCCAATAGTTTTACATGAACATGTCTAGGCTTTAGTACTGTACTGCCTCGTATAGCCCAACAGAGCCCAGCACAGAACAGCACAGCCCACCAGAGCCCAATACAGCCCACCAGAGCCCAATAGAGTCCAGCAAACCTAAGTCAAGCCCAGTCCTGCCCAGTAGGAGTATAGACCAGGGAAGGGGGGTAGTTAGATGGCTCCATCAGGCCATTACAGGCCAGATCTGGCTTGAATAGGCCAGACCAGGGTAGACACGACTGCACCAGACTCCACCAGGCTTCTCCATGCTCCAGCCAGCTCTGTAGATCCTTGCACATGCGATTAACCACTGTGTACACCGGCAATAGTTTTACATGAGTTTGTGTACACGGGCAATAGTTTTACATGACTTTGTGTACACAGCCAATAGTTTTACATGAACATGTTCAGGCTTTAGTACTGTACTGTCTCGTGTAGCCCAACAGAGCCCAGCACAGCACAACACGGCCCACCAGAGCCCAATAGAGCCTACCAGAGCCCAATAGAGTCCAGCAAACCTAAGTCCAGCCCAGTCCTGCCGAGTAGGAGTATAGACCGGGGAAAGGGGGTAGTTAGATGAATCCACCAGGCCATTACTGTCCAGATCTGGCTTGAATAGGCCAGACCAGGGTAGACAGGACTGCACCAGACTCCACCAGGCTGCTCCATGCTCCAGCCAGCTCTGTAGATCCTTGCACATGTGATTAACCACTGTGTACACGGGCAATAGTTTTACATGAGTTTGTGTACACGGGCAATCATTTTACATGACTTTGTGTACACGGCCAATAGTTTTACATGAACATGTCTAGGCTTTAGTACTGTACTGCCTCGTATAGCCCAACAGAGCCCAGCACAGAACAGCACAGCCCACCAGAGCCCAATACAGCCCACCAGAGCCCAATACAGCCCACCAGAGCCCAATAGAGTCCAGCAAACCTAAGTCAAGCCCAGTCCTGCCCAGTAGGAGTATAGACCAGCTAAGGGGGGTAGTTAGATGGCTCCATCAGGCCATTACAGGCCACATCTGGCTTGAATAGGCCAGACCAGGGTAGACAGGACTGCACCAGACTCCACCAGGCTTCTCCATGCTCCAGCCAGCTCTGTAGATCCTTGCACATGCGATTAACCACTGTCTACACCGGCAATAGTTTTACATGAGTTTGTGTACACGGGCAATAGTTTTACATGACTTTGTGTACACAGCCAATAGTTTTACATGAACATGTTCAGGCTTTAGTACTGTACTGTCTCGTGTAGCCCAACAGAGCCCAGCACAGCACAACACGGCCCACCAGAGCCCAATAGAGCCTACCAGAGCCCAATAGAGTCCAGCAAACCTAAGTCCAGCCCAGTCCTGCCGAGTAGGAGTATAGACCGGGGAAAGGGGGTAGTTAGATGAATCCACCATGCCATTACTGTCCAGATCTGGCTTGAATAGGCCAGACCAGGGTAGACAGGACTGCACCAGACTCCACCAGGCTGCTCCATGCTCCAGCCAGCTCTGTAGATCCTTGCACATGTGATTAACCACTGTGTACACGGGCAATAGTTTTACATGAGTTTGTGTACACGGGCAATCATTTTGCATGACTTTGTGTACATGGCCAATAGTTTTACATGACCATGTCCAGGCTTTAGTACTGTACTGCCTCGTGTAGCCCAACAGAGCCCAGCACAGCACAGCACAGCCCACCAGAGCCCAATACAGCCCACCAGAGCCCAAAAGAGTCCAGCAAACCTAAGTCCAGCCCAGTCCTGCCCAATAGGAGTATAGACCAGGGAAGGGGGGTAGTTAGATGACTCCACCAGGCCATTACAGTGACTGTAATGGCAGACCAGGGTAGACAGGACTGGCCGGATTGTGAATGCCCTGCATTTTTCTTTCATCTTTAGAACCACACATGTGTAACACAACAGAGTGGTGATCATTTGGTGTGGGTGAAGAGAAGAAAAACATTTCATTAAAGGAGTAGTTCACCCCCAAAGTGACTTTTTTTTCTATTGAACTCAAGTCTCCATGGCGTGAGTAATACATTGAAAAAATAAGTCATTTTGGGTGTGAACTACTCCTTGAATGTCAGTTTTGTGGTGTTTTGACTGGACACCCTGAGGATATTGCCAGATAGATAGACAGACAGACAGACAGACAGACAGACAGACAGACAGACAGACAGACAGACAGACAGAGAATTGTAGGCCTTGCATTTATTTGACTTGGTTCCACAGATGGCGAAAATAGCTAATCTTCAAGCTCACAATGCCTCACTGTTTGGACAAAGAGTTGAGGCGTTACATTTTGTAAAACACGGCCTTGTGAAAATAGCAGATCTACATGCTCACAACACCTCACAACGCAGGGCGGCGTGAGCATGTAGATCTGATATTTTCACAATTTCTGCCCCTAATATTTAATTTATCATTTTAAAAGTATTAAAAAGTCCTTAAATTGTCTCTTTAGAAATGTGCAGATAGCCTCTGTACACTGTTGAGTGGAAAAACAATGTTTCACATTAAGCTAATCATTTGGGACCACCCAAGATCATTTGGAGACCCCTCTAGGGGTCCCATAGTTGAACCACTGACTTATAAGGGGAGTATATGAGGCTGGATCCGTCTGGAACACTGCACTAGGCTCTCGCCAGCTCTGTAGCTCTCCACACTTGAACAGTTGTGTCCTTAAATTCAATTATAATAATTAACCCCTGTGTATACGGGCAATAGTTTTACATGACTTTGTGTACAGAGCCAATAGTTTTACATGAACATGTTGAGGCTTTAGTACTGTACTGTCTTGTGTAGCCCAACAGAGCCCATCACAGCACAACACGGCCCACCAGAGCCCAATACAGCCTACCAGAGCCCAATAGACTCCAGCAAACCTAAGTCCAGCCCAGTCCTGCCCAATAGGAGTATAGACCAGGGAAGGGGGGTAGTTAGATGACTCCACCAGGCCATTACAGTGACTGTAATGGCAGACCAGGGTAGACAGGACTGCACCAGACTCCACCAGGCTGCTCCATGCTCCAGCCAGCTCTGTAGATCCTGTGTACACGGCACTCCTAACTCGAAAGGTCAAGGAAAAGGGTCGTTTTAGGTGTCAAAACAGGCCCTTTGTCCTTAAAATGAATAAAAAAAATCTAAAAAATATGTTTTGTTTCAGGCAGGACACACGTTTCATATTTGAAGCATGCCCGATCTGATGGAATGGGTTTCGTGTCTCTCCGACACTTTGAACCCTTTACGATTGCGAAAAAGACACCGAAACCCGGATTTTTGTCCTTAAAATCAATAAAAAAATCTAAAAAAATCTGTTTGTTTTACGCAGGAAACACTTTTCATATTTGAAGGATGCCTGATCCGATGGAATGGGTTTCGTGTCTCTCCGACAATTTTAACCCTTTATGATTGCGAAAAAGACACGAAATTTGCACGCCACCAACACGATTACACATTCTTTCGGATAAAAGACACTTATTCTGACTTACCTTTTGACGCTGAATCCAACAAACCCGGTCTCGTGTCTCTACGACACTCCTAACTCGAAAGGTCAAGGAAAAAGCCACTGTGTACACGGGCAATAGTTTTACATGACTTTGTGTACACGGCCAATAGTTTTACATGAACATGTCTTGGCTTTAGTACTGTACTGCCTCGTATAGCCCAACAGAGCCCAGCACAGCACAGCACAGCCCACCAGAGCCCAATACAACCCACCAGAACCTAATGGACTAAAGAGTCCAGCAAACCTAAGTCCAGCCCAGTCCTGCCCAGTAGAGTATAGACCAGGGAAGAGGGGTAGTTAGATGGCTCTACCAGGCCATTAAAGCCCATATCCAGCTTGAATAGGCCAGACCAGGGTAGACAGGACTGCACCAGGCTGCTCCATGCTCCAGCCAGCCCTGTAGCTCCTTGCACATGCGATTAACCACTGTGTACACGGGCAATAGTTTTACATGAGTTTGTGTACACGGGCAATAGTTTTACATGAGTTTGTGTACACGGCCAATAATTTTACATGAACATTTCTTGGCTTTAGTACTGTACTACCTTGTATAGCCCAACAGAGCCCAGCACAGCCCACCAGAGCCCAAATGCTTCCCACCAGAGCCCAATAGGGTCCAGCACAAGTCCAGTCCCATTTGCCCAGTGTGAGTATAGACCAGGGAAGAGGGGTATATAGATTGCTGCACCAGGCCATTACTCTATCGGGCTTTGGCTGGCTGTACTTTGCTTTAGTGGGCTGTGCTGTGCTGTGCAGGGTTCTGTTGGGCTATACGAGGCAGAACTGTACGCCCAGACATGTTCATGTAAAACTATTGGCCGTGTACACGAACTCATGTAAAACTATTGCCCGTGTTCACGGTTAATCGCATGTGCAAGGAGCTACAGGGGTCCACCGCTAGGTGGCGCTCTACGCACAGCTGTCTCCGTGCCACCACTCCCGGTCGCTCCTAGCCCGAGTTACAGCATTTTATGTGCGCTGCAGTGGCAGGGGGTCCTCCACTAGGGGCTGCGAGCACTTTTGCATCCGTTATGGATGGTCCTCGGAATTCCCTGTGAGCAGCTCCGTTGGGGTGGTCATTTGGTCATTTTTGCAGTTTTCGGCAGCGGCACCAGGGGGTCCCTGGGTGTCCATGGATTTCCAGGGGTCCCGGAAACTTTGGGACCAGCCATGGACCTCCTTCGAAACCCCTCATGGACCCCCAGAGGTCCCCGAACCACACTTTGGGACTAGCCATGGCTGTCCCAGGCTGTTGTGAACCAGCCATGGAAACCCTGGGGGTCCCCAAACCACACTTTTGGAATCAGCCATGGATCCCCTTGGTAACCCCTCAGGGACCCCCAGAGGTCCCCAAACCACACCTTGGGAACCAGCCAAGGCAGTACTTGGCTGTATGAAGCTCAACCATGCCGTAGTAGGCTAGACTATGGCTCTCTGCTGCCCCCCATTGAGAAAGTATAGTCGGCACAGAGACCGGGCTTCGTGATCGTGAAGCGTGAACACGAGCCTTAGGAACTCGAGCAAATGATTGTGTCGTGTACACCGGCTCGAGTGTGTACAGCGGCCACAGGATTTTGAATAGAAACTGCCTGAAGTGTTCGTCAGTATTATTGTTGCTTAGTGTATTGCTTTGCTTGTTGTGGGTCGCTTTGGATTTGAAGCTTCCAGTTTGGGTATTGATGTTGATTAAGTGTCTTTTCAACCTGCAAGTGGTCCTTGCCCAAGACTAGGAGAGCCGAGTCATCCGCGAACAGGAACAGGTTGCAGTCACAAGCAAGCATGTCGTTCACGTATATTAGGAACAACAGAAGTCCCAGTATGCTACCTTGAGGAATACCACAGCTTACTGGGAGGGGGGGGGGGGGGGGGGGGCAGTGTACCGTTAATCTCCACCACCTGTTCCCTCCCCACCAGGTAAGATTGCATCCAGCTCACTGCTGCGCTGTCAAGACCGATGGCTTTTAGTTTCTCAATCAGAATAGCATGATCCACGGTGTCAAATGCCTTCTGGAGGTCCATCATGACCATGCCACTATATTTACCCTGATCCGCTTCGCGTTTGATTTGGTCAGTCAAATAGAGAAGGCATGTGTCAGTGGAATGGGATTTTCTGAATCCAGATTGGAACTCGTAAATCAGATTATTCTCATCGAGATATCTTGCAATCTGCTCGTAGACTATTTTCTCCATGACTTTGGATATGGAGCTAAGAATGGAAACGGGGCGGTAGTTTCCAGGGTCTAGTTTGCTACCTTTTTTGTGCAGGGGGGTTACTTTTGCTAGTTTGAAGTCCTGGGGGACATGACCCTGTTCGATGGAAAGGTTAATTACGGTATGTGGGTAATGATTGGAGCAATCATGCAATTCCAGACGGCAGATTCGTCTCACCATGGGAGCCAGACCTGCGGCCGGACGTTTGGTGGCCTGCATTGGATTCCATAGAAGTCCGTGGAGAAGCTCATGAACAAACCAACAACAAACAATTATTCTGACTGTCTTAGACCTTTGTCAAATAATCACTTCTGGAAAATAAAAGACATCATATAAAACTTTTTTTTCCTGCTATGTTACTTTTCAATGTGCACACTGCAATTTTATAGAGGTATCTAAAGAGTACAAAGTACGTTCTGAACGTGCCAAGGATTTAGTGTTGCCATGTGTGCTTATTATAAGCGACTTTGGACTTATTTGTCTGTGAAGTTGCTTGTAAATATTGGTTGTTGCAGGTGGCGTCTTGGGTGTGTGTGTGTGTGTGTGGGGGGGGGGGGGATCCCCGGGGGGTCCGCGGAGGTACTGCAGGGGGTCCGCGAAATTATTGCTTGATTGATGAACATGAATACATTTCTTTTACTCTTTTCCCCCCAAATGTCCATTTATCTTCAAATATCTTTTAAAACATTTTCCACATATATGTTAAAAATAAAACATGCTTACTGTGCAATTGACATTGTTGATAGTATTATTGACATTGTTCTCAATAAGGTATGCCTATGTATTCATGTTTAAAAAAAAATACATATGAAACACAATGTTATACATATATATAGCCTACCCGAATGTTCAATCTGCTCCATCTGATGGAGCAGATTGAAGACCTCTGTTCTAAAGTGAACAAGTTGCTTATTTATTTATTTTTTATTGATTGAAGAATGTATTAAAAGCCTGGAAAACGTACAGTTTTATGACAGTAGGCCTACTTGTACCCTAATCATTGGTACAAGGTCAACTAAAAGGAGATCCTAGTAAGCTTTTCGTCTTATTTTAATTAAGCCACTTTATGTATCTCATAACATTGAAAGAGACCGATGGAGCACAGTAGGCTACTTTGCATAGGATATGCAGTAACAAGGGAATGGGCTTTTTGTTGTTTTAACCAGTGGTTCTAAGTGGTGGTGGTGGTAGCAGGCTACCAACGTTTTTTACTTGAGTAAAAGTATCATCAATATTATCAATGTTTCGATCAATTGAGTACAAAGGACCCCATGGAAACAAGCCATAGCCTACTTGTACTTTTTTGGAAAAATTATTTTAGCAGAACTTGTACTGTACTGTAGCCTACTTCTCTGTACCTGTCTCTGCAAACTGTAAGTAATCAATCAATACAGCAATTTAGAAATAATCGTTAAACTCAGGAATTAAAAATGAATGATATTAAAATATAATTAAAGTACCAATATAGAAAGTGCTCATTATGCAGAAAGTTATCAAATTCTTAGCAGATCTATAGCTTGTTGATGGTTATTTTCAATACAGCAGTAAGTGCTCATAAAAGCCTAGTACCTGCCTGGCCCTAGTTGGTTATTAGTGGCCAAGGCACAAAGTGCCCGAAGGCCACTCATTAGTGGCCAAGGCCACGAAGTGGCAAATGGCCACTCATTGATATTGGACTTCATCATCATAACTATTATTATTATTATTCCGCCACTTTTGCTCTAGCGGCTAGACCGTGCAGTCGCTTTTTACGAAACTCTGCAGTATGGCAGAGGACTATGCCAAACGGCTAAAACGCGAAGCTCGCAACAATCGGCCAAAGGGTGGCGCTGTAGGAAGCCTTCGAAAGTGCAAACTTTGAACTGGTGTAGCTCATGCCCTGTTTCAGGTACAGCAATGAAACCTGTATACACTTATGCGTCTCCTCATGCCGAACAACTTTTACGCTCTGACTTTTGACCTCTGACCTTTACTTCTCCCACAATTTTGAATTATATGAAAAACAGTCAAAATCTATCTCCTCCTGGGATTTTCGCGTAACGTGCGCGAAACTTTTTTTACATGAACTTTGGACCAACACGGTCATCGCACAGCGGCCGGATTTTCTTTAAAGCGAAACATTATTTTTTAATAATTAACCGTATAATGCAGTTTCATGCAAATTATTCTTCTGCCTCTAAATCATACATGCAAAGTGACACGTTCATGGCAGTATGGCAGAGGACTATGCCAAACGGCTAAAACGCGAAGCTCGCAACAATCGGCCAAAGGGTGGCGCTGTAGGAAGCCTTCGAAAGTGCAAACTTTGAACTGGTGTAGCTCATGCCCTGTTTCAGGTACAGCAATGAAACCTGTATACACGTATGCGTCTCCTCATGCCGAACAACTTTTACGCTCTGACTTTTGACCTCTGACCTTTACCTCTCCCACAATTTTGAATTATATGAAAAACAGTCAAAATCTATCTCCTCCTGGGATTTTCGCGTAACGTGCGCGAAACTTTTTTTACATGAACTTTGGACCAACACGGTCATCGCACAGCAGCCGGATTTCTTTTAAAGATAAACATTATGTTTTAATAATTCACTCAATGTTGCAGTTATATGCAAATTATTCTTCTGCCTCTAAATCATACATGCAAAGTGACACGTTCATGGCATTTGGCAAATATGTAGAGGGTTAGTCCAAATATCACTGAAAGCAATCTTACTCCAATTGGCCAAAGGGGGGCGCTATACGAAGCGTTTGAAAACTCAAACTTTAAAGGGGCATAAGTCATGCCTCGTTTCGTTTAAAGACATGCAACTTGGTTACACGCGTGCCTTGACTCAAGCGGAAGCCATCCGTGTCTTTCTTAAGTAAGCTCCGTCCTTAGATTTTCCGCAATTTTGAGCAGTTTGTAAAACACTTAAACCCGCTTTTATTCCGGAACTTTCGCGTCACGTGCACGGAACTTTTTTTACATGAACTTTGGACCAATGTCTAAAGATCTGTCAGATCGGATTTTTAAAAAATTGAAACATGCATTTTTAATAATTCAATAAATATTGCAAGTTGTATGCAAATTATTCTTCTGCCTCTAAAACATACATGCAAAGTAAAATTTTCATGATGAACTACTGTAGAGGGTTAGTCCAAACATCGCTGAAACCAATCTTACCCCAATTGGCCAAAGGGGGGCACTATATCATTTTGAAAGAAGGCGTCAAGTACATTAAATGAAACTTTTTCTTTTTTCTTTTCTTTAAAAAAAAAATGACAAGTCCATCATGTGTGGCTGCTGTAGTGTAGTGGTCAGTGCCTGTGCCTGGTATACGGATGGTTGTCAGTTCAAACCCCACATCGGGTTGAGTTGATGTTCATTTCCTGGATGCCATGGTATGTGCATATGTCAAACTCTTTAATGTTGACACGTCTGATCTAAATCCAGATCACGTTCATGTTTAAAATGAGCCCCACAACTACTGTAGATTTACATGAAACTTTTTCTTTTTTCTTTTCTTTAAAAAAAAGAAAAAAATGACACGTCCATTATGTGTGACTGTGGTAGTGTAGTGGTCAGTGCCTGTGCCTGGTATACGGATGGTTGTCAGTTCAAATCCCACCTCGGGTTGAGTTGATGTTAACATCCTGGATGCCCATGGCATGTGCATATGTCAAACTCTTTAATGTTAACACGTCTGATCTAACTCCAGATCACGTTCATGTTTAAAATGAGCCCCACAACTACTGTAGATTTACATGAAACTTTTTCTTTTTTCTTTTCTTTTTTTTTTTTAAATGACGGGTCCATAATGTGTGACTGCCGTAGTGTAGTGGTCAGTGCCTGTGCCTGGTATACGGATGGTTGGCAGTTCAAACCCCACGTCGGGTTGAGTTGATGTTAACATCCTGGATGCCCATGGCATGTGCATATGTCAAACTCTTTAATGTTGACACGTCTGATCTAGCTCCAGATCACGTTCATGTTTAAAATGAGTCCTTCTCTACCGGCTGTTTTTTTCTGTTTTGAGTAAAATGAGCCGTTCTCTACCGGCTGTTTTTTTCTGTTTTGAGTAAAAGAAAATATGATCACTCGAAAATGTCAGAAATACTCAGATTACATTTACTCAGATTGATTTCACCCCAAACCTCCAAAATATAAAAAATAAATCAATAAAATCAAGGCACTCAAACTACATAGAACTTTTTTTTTTAAACAAACATGGTTAACAGATCCTGTGGCTGCCTAGTGTAGTGGTCAGGGCATATGCCTTTCATGCAGAAGGTTGTTGGATCGAATCCCGCTTGGGGTTTATATAAGCATAATACCATGACATTTAGTAGACTTTACAGTTTGGTTCCTTGAACAATGTCTGATATGGAGCCTTCCTAAAAATGTCCCCCAACCCCCCTTGATGCGTATTTTAATATCCGCCATTACTAAATAATGTATTTTGCATCATAAATCCTGAAACAAGCATTATAATACAAACTGTCATGTCTACACCTATGTTGTGATTTTCAAGGATTGCAATGATATCATGTACCAGCTCCAGTGGCCTAGTGGTTTGAGTGTCTGCCCTGAGACTAGGAGATCCGGGTTCAAACCCGGGTCGTGTCATACCAAAGATTCTAAAAAATGGGACCCAGTGCCTCCCTGCTTGAAACTCAGCATCAAGGGTTGGATTGGGGGAAACTCCCTGCGACATACTAGCGTCATGATGTACTTGTACATCAAGCTCCCTTACGCTACAGAAACAGGAGATAGGCTCCCGCCCTATGAGATTCATAGCCTGGCTGATTCATATGGTCTTCATAGCTCAGCAAGGCTTACTATGTACATCATCAAACTGTGCATAGTATCACAGTTTTTTTTATGTCTGTTGCATATAGGCCTACAGTCTTTTGCATACATGTTGTGTAGAGGCCAATTTGTGCTTTTACCTATAACCACCGATTAGTGTAAAACTTTGTATGCACACTTCCCAGAGGCCAAGGAAAAACCTGTGCCCTGCATTTTTCACATCTGCCATTTATAGCGCCACCAGAAGGCCGACTTACAGTATGTAAAACACATTCTTCGATATTACTCCTTCAGATTTGATCCGAAAATCACACAAATCAGTACACAGTAGTCTCTACAGTGATGTAATCATGACAGATTTGTCAGATATCATATTCTATCTAATTGGCTAACATTGAATTCCAAGGTTTGCAGGATTGCTCCTTTTTGAACAAAATGTCTCAAACGCAGCCTGCTATGTGTGTGAGATTTTGCACACACATTCCCACTAGGCCAAGGAACAGATGCCACCCTTCTCACATTGGCCTGTTATAGCGCCACCAGCGGGTTAATTTTTGCAAAACACATTTTTGGAACAAAATGCTTCAAATCCCGCATGCAGCGTCCGATTGCCGTGAAAGGCCCAAGAACACGTGGCACCCTTTTCACTTTGGCCTATTATAGAGTCACCGCTAGGCCAAAAAAAACCTACCTGACCTGCCAGAGTCCTGTTCGGAAGAACACTGCTTCTAGTTTTTCTTTGATATTCTTCTTTGCTTTCCCTTGATGCCTTTTTGCTTTCCTGCTTTTTATGCCTTGGACACTTTATCGCTGCTTGCAGCTATATTTGATATTGGACTTCATCATTATTCTTCCGCCACTTTTTCTCTAGCGGCTAGACCGTGCAGTCGCTTTTTACGAAACTCGGCAGTATGGCAGAGGACTATGCCAAACGGCTAAAACGCGAAGCTCGCAACAATCGGCCAAAGGGTGGCGCTGTAGGAAGCCTTTGAAAAATGCCAACTTTGAACAGGTATAGCTCATGCCCTGTTTCAGGTACATTAATGAAACCTGTATACACTTATGCGTCTCCTCATGCCGAACAACTTTTACACTCTGACTTTTGACCTCTGACCTTTACCTCTACCACAATTTTGAATTATATGAAAAACAGTCAAAATCTATCTCCTCCTGGGATTTTCGCGTAACGTGCGCGAAACTTTTTTTACATGAACTTTGGACCAACACGGTCAACGCACAGCGGCCGGATTTTCTTTAAAGCGAAACATTATTTTTTAATAATTCACTCAATCTTGCAGTTTTATGCAAATTATTCTTCTGCCTCTAAATCATACATGCAAAGTGACACGTTCATGGCATTTGGCAAATATGTAGAGGGTTAGTCCAAATATCACTGAAAGCAATCTTACTCCAATTGGCCAAAGGCGGGCGCTATACGAAGCGTTTGAAAACTCAAATTTTAAAGGGGCATAAGTCATGCCTCGTTTCGTTTGAAGACATGCAACTTGCTTACACGCGTGCCTTGACTCAAGCGGAAGACATCTGTGTCTTTGTTAAGTAAGCTCCGCCCTTAGATTTTCCGCCACTTTGAGCAGTTTGTAAAACACTTAAACCCGCTTTTATTCCGGTACTTTCGCGTCACGTGCACGGAACTTTTTTTACATGAACTTTGGACCAATATCTAAAGATCTGTCAGATCGTTTTTTTTTAATTGAAACATGCTTTTTTAATAATTCAATCAACATTGCAAGTCTTATGCAAATTATTCTTCTGCCTCTAAAACATACATGCAAAGTAAAATTTCATGATGAACTACTATAGAGGGTTAGTCCAAATATCACTGAAACCAATCTTACCCCAATTGGCCAAAGGGGGGCGCTATATCATTTTGAAAGAAGGCGTCAAGTACATTACATGAAACTTTTTATTTTTTCTTTTATTTTTTTTAAATGACAGGTCCATTATGTGTGACTGCCTTAGTGTAGTGGTCAGTGCCTGTGCCTGATATTCGGATGGTTGTGAGTTCGAACCCCACGTTGGGTAGAGATGATGTTAACATTCTGGATGCCCATGGCATGTGCGTGTGTCAAACTCTTTAATGTTGACACGTCTGATCTAACTCCAGATCACGTTCATGTTTAAAATGAGCCCTTCTCTACCGGCCGTTTTGAGTAAAAGAAAATATGATCACTCGAAAATGTCAGAAATACTCAGATTACCTTTACTCAGATTGATTTCACCCCAAGCCTCCAAAATATAAAAAAGAAATCAATAAAATCAAGGCACTCAGCCTACATAGAACTTTTTTTTTTAAACAAACATGGCTAACAGATTCTGTGGCTCGCTAGTGTAGTGGTCAGGGCATATGCCTTTCATGCAGAAGGTTGTTGGATCGAATCCCGCCTGGGGTTTAAATAAGTGTAAAACCATGATATTTGGTACACTTCACAGTTTGGTTCCTTGAACAATGTCTGATATGGAGCCTTCCTAAAAATGTCCCCCAACCCCCCTTGATGCGTGTTTTAATATCCGCCATTACTAAATAATGTATTTTGCATCATAAATCCTGAAACAAGCATTATAATACAAACTGTCATGTCTACACCTATGTTGTGATTTTCAAGGATTGCAACGATATCATGTACCAGCTCAGTGGCCTAGTTAGTGGTTTCAGTGTCTTCCCTGAGACTGGGAGATCCAGGTTCAAACCCTGGTCGCGTCATACCAAAGATTCTAAAAAATGTTACCCAGTGCCTCCCTGCTTGAAACTCAGAATCAGGGGTTGGAATGGGGTAAACTACCTGTGACATGCTAGCGTCATGTCCAGGGGGTGTACTTGTACATCAAGTTGCCTTACGCTACAGAAACAGGAGATAGGCTCCTGCCCTATGAGATTCATAGCTGTGCCGATTCATATGATCTTCATAGCTCAGCAAGGCTTACTATGTACAGTACATAATCAAACTGTCCAGGTGTAACAGTTTTTTATGTCTGTTGCATATAGGCCTACAGTCTTTTGCATACATGTTGTGTAGAGGCCAATTTGTGCTTTTACCTATAACCACCGATTAGTTTAAAACTTTGTATGCATACTTCCCAGAGGCCAAGGAAAAACCTGTGCCCTGCATTTTTCACATCTGCCATTTATAGCGCCACCAGAAGGCCAACTTACAGTATGTAAAACACATTCTTCGATATTACTCCTTCAGATTTTATCCGAAAATCACACAAATCAGTACACAGTATCTCTACAGTGATGTAATCATGACGGATTTGTCAGATATCATATTCTATCTAATTGGCTAACATTGAATTCCAAGGTTTGCAGGATTGCTCCTTTTTGAACAAAATGTCTCAAACGCAGCCTGCTATGTGTGTGAGATTTTGCACACACATTCCCACTAGGCCAAGGAACAGATGCCACCCTTCTCACATTGGCCTGTTATAGCGCCACCAGCGGGTCAATTTTTGCAAAACACATTTTTGGAACAAAATGCTTCAAATCCCGCATGCAGCGTCCGATTGCCGTGAAAGGCCAAAGAACACGTGGCACCCTTTTCACTTTGGCCTATTATAGAGTCACCACTAGGCAAAAAAAAAAACTACCTGACCTGCCGGAGTCCTGTTCGGAAGAACACTGCTTCTAGTTTTTCTTTGATATTCTTCTTTGCTTTCCCTTGATGCCTTTTTGCTTTCCTGCTTTTTATGCCTTGGACACTTCATCGCTGCTTGCAGCTATATTTTTGGTCTTGTTTTCCTAGGCCTGGTTGCTTATTTCTCAGAACCTGGCAACACTACCAGAAACGATACATGACGGAGGATGACGCTGTTTAGATGCCTCAATAAAATTATACAGTGTGCACATAAAAAAACAATTGATTGGAAAACAACCTGTGATATGCATTCTTTTATATTCCTGGACCGATTAACTGACAAAGGAGACAAACGTTCAGAAATAATTTATTCACAAGCATGGTCCAGCTGGCTGTCATCCTTCTGCCATGGACTCCATTGCAGTTCACACAACTTCCGGTCCCAGTTTTGGCTCCCATGAGCGTCAATGGCGGATCCCCAGCCGTGGCGACTCTACCTTCTTTATAGTTATCTTGACTAGGGAGGAAGTGAAAAGATATTGAATGAAGCAGTACACATAGGCCTACATAATGTTGACATTATATAATAAATATAATATAATGTGGACATTTATAATAAATAAAATGATGATTAACTGAATGTGCAACATTGTTTTCTCTCTCAACAGTAAACAAACCAACATAAAGTTTAAGTGTATAGAGGGTATCTGCACATTTATAAAGTGACAATTTAATACAAAATGACCCATGAAATATTGACCAAATACATTGTGAAAGCATTGTGAGCATGTAGATCTGATATTTTCACTATAGAACTGTGTTATACAAAATGTAACGCCTCGACTCTTAGTGCTCGTCAGGGTGATGCCTTAATGCCCCTCAAACCAATGGCATGACCTGAGGCCACAGTGGCCTTAATGCCCCTCAAACCAATGGCATGACCTGAGACCACAGTGGCCTTAATGCCCCTCAAACCAATGGCATGACCTGAGACCACAGTGGCCTTAATGCCCCTCAAACCAATGGCATGACCTGAGACCACAGTGGCCTTAATGCCCCTCAAACCAATGGCATGACCTGAGACCACAGTGGCCTTAATGCCCCTCAAACCAATGGCATGTCCTGAGACCACAGTGGCCTTAATGCCCCTCAAACCAATGGCATGACCTGAGACCACAGTGGCCTTAATGCCCCTCAAACCAATGGCATGACCTGAGGCCACAGTGGCCTTAATGCCCCTCAAACCAATGGCATGACCTGAGGCCACAGTGGCCTTAATGCCCCTCAAACCAATGTCATGACCTGAGGCCACAGTGGCCTTAATGCCCCTCAAACCAATGGCATGACCTGAGACCACAGTGGCCTTAATGCCCCTCAAACCAATGTCATGACCTGAGGCCACAGTGGCCTTAATGCCCCTCAAACCAATGGCATGACCTGAGACCACAGTGGCCTTAATGCCCCTCAAACCAATGGCATGACCTGAGACCACAGTGGCCTTAATGCCCCTCAAACCAATGTCATGACCTGAGGCCACAGTGGCCTTAATGCCCCTCAAACCAATGGCATGACCTGAGGCCACAGTGCCCTCAAAAAATGGACAACCCCAAAGGCCAAGTGGACTTGCCCCTTCTTCTTCTTCTTCTTCTTCTGTGTATCATCGTCCTTGATGATTGGTTGGCGACATTTTCTTTCACAAGATTTCTTGTTACTTAAAATGCCTAAAATGCCTTGCCCCTAAAATGATGAAATTCCAGGCCTGGTAACAACCCTGCAAGAGATCCGGCCGTAACTCGCTCCACCAAGCGAGCTAGCTCTCTAGCTTGGCGTTGCTCAGGTTGCTTGCCTAGTCTGCTGAGTGGGAGGCTGGGGTTCGTCTCCCGTTTGGAGGTGAAAAGGTTGAGAACCAGTTCCTCGTGGGCCTCAAAATTGGCCTCTTTGTTGCCAATTTACTACTTTCATCAGTCTTCCGGGTGCTTCAAACACCACTGAGCAACTTGCATTGAAATGAATAGCTGGGGGCGGGGCCGTCCGCTCTCTGATTTTGCATTTTGTAAATACTGTATGGTAGTTATTGGGAGATGATTGATAGATTTAATGAAATAATGTGTGAATCAAAATAACAACATCTTGACGCATGTTTTTACTATTGCAACATTTATTAACTCATTAAGAGCCCCTGAAATTAACGGATTATAAAGTCCACTACGCCACCTTCAGGCTGGCATCACCGCCGTTATCTTATTTTGAAGGCCAGAAGTCCACCGCGCAATCACTTCCGGTCTGACGTCATCGGATCGTGCGCCGGAACCGATCCGTGTCCACGTGGAGTTGTGTAATGGCCGACCGGGAGCTTTTATAACTGTGTAACATAAGCGAGCATCTGCCTCCATTCTAGCTTCTAAAGTGTTGTTTTGAGATAATGGACATTAAAGATGAGATCCCCCGTCCACCTCAATGTTATGGATGGGACTATTTTGTGCTCGTGGAGCCGTGATGATGCGAAATCAGCGACGGATTTCGTCTCCGGACCGACGGCCATTCTTCTCGGTAATGTACTCGCCATTACAGTAATATATTACTTTTCCCGAGATATCCCGTGAATGGCACAACACATACTCGAGTACATTTCGCGAGACATCTCGGGAATGGCACTAGATGAGTTAAGAGCTATCAAAACAACACATTCACAGGGGGTTGCGGTGCAAGTAGGACTCCAGCACACAAGGGGGCGACATTTTGGTAAAGTTACATAAATCTGTGATTTCGTAAGCTGCATCTATGATAGACAGCTTGAAATGCTGGGTTCAAATCCGACTCCTCCAGATGAGACTGTTTAACACCGGGAGGATGAGGGTTCAAATCCGACTCCTCTGGGGAAGGGTCCCACTTGTTCCCATAGCCAGGGAGACCTGTGTTAGTCCCACATGTTCCCATAGCCCAGGGGTTCCCAAACTGTTTTGTCTCAGGTCTCCCCATAAATATTGTTTTAATCCGGTGGAAACCTTGTATGTCCAAAACCGTTCGTTTTGTGTTTATCATCTATAAAATGTACTAAACTAGTGAAAACAGCAGATCTACGAGCACACAACGCCTCGCATCGCGAGGCGTTGTGTGCTTGTTGATCGGCTGTTTTCACTAGTTTTGTGCGACAGTCTTGTATGATGAAGCAGGGCTTTGCTTTACCAAAAGACGTACATATTTGAAACTTGGAGATACGAGGTTTCTGCCCGACAGTGGCCCAGTGGTTCAGTGTCTTGCTCAAGGACACTTTGACACAAAGACCAGGTCTCTGAGTTTAACCAACAGAAGGAGCGAATGTGAAATTGTGATTTGTGTGTGAAATAGGGAAATAGCTGATCTACAAGCTCACAACGCCTCATGTTACGATGTGTTGTGAGCTTGTAGATGCGATGTTCTGGAAATGTTTTGATTTTGAAGTTGTGGGGAGATTAAATTGAGAATGATATGAATTTAAATGATTTCCAACTTCATCGCCAGCAAGCGTCAGATAAGAGAAATATTTGTCCAACGTATCGTCACTGTGGGGCAGAAACCTCGTATCTCCAAGTTTTAAATGTGTACGTTTTTTGTGTAAGCAAAGCCCTGCTTCATCATACAAGACTGTCACACAAAACTACAAGCACACAACAATTGCGAGGCGTTGTGTGCTTGTAGATCTGCTGTTTTCACCAGTTTAGTACATTTTATAGATGATAAATACAAAACGAACGGTTTTGGACATACTGTACAAGGTTTCCAACTGACAACAACGATATGGTATAAACACATAAATGGTATAAAACATTTATTATGGTACAAAACAGTCTCTCAGGAGGGCTGTGGGCAGTTCAGAAACCTGTCTACCTGTCTAACATTGTTAGGCAGATTTTCACTTGTAAAACGATCATTTAAAAAACATTTACATTTTGGCTTCCATTAGGCCTACAGCATTGGTAACTTGTCAGGAATAGAAAGCCTGCTGTTTCAATTAGCTTGGATTCCCCATCAATGTTTTTTTTTTTTTTCTGAACAGCCCTCCTCTGAGACACAGAGCGAGTGAAAAAAGATTGTGTTATTAAATCATGAACTGAATGATTAAAGGCCACTTTTCAATCTTCATATAATTGGTCCTCAGTAATGTATCAATGTTTTTGGACCCGGAATAAAATATTTTAAGGTCATAATTCACCAGCATCCTGCATGGATGTCTGATTCTAGGGTTAAAATAATTCATATCAATATTTTTGTAAATCTTTATGGGGGAAATGAATGGGTTTTCAATCTGTGGCATCACAAAATGGCCGCCCTATAGGTTTTAAGTGCAGCAACCTTGATGCGGATGGAAAGGCCAGAGGACCGAGCACACAGCCCTGGGGTGCTCCGGTATGGATAAAGTGTAGTGTAGAGTTGAAGGGGTTAAATGGTTGAGATGATGTAATCTGACACCATGCTTTCATCATGTGTTACATGCTAGTGATGTCATCACTATGATTATGTATAAAACCAACAAACAAACAAACATAAAATACATTCTCAACCAGGAAGTACTGCCATATAAGGCCTGTCCAGGTTCCAGGTGCGGTAAATGATGTTTTAATATTCATTCATAATGTTTAAATAAGTGTTAAACAGCTCTGTATTGTTACAGTAATCATTGTGTAACAGTAAATGATGTTTTAATATTCATTCATAATGTTTAAATAAGTGTTAAACAGCTCTGTATTGTTACAGTAATCATTGTGTAACAGTAAATGATGTTTTAGTATTCATTCATAATGTTTAAATAAGTGTTAAACAGCTCTTTATTGTTACAGTAATCATTGTGTAACAGTAAATGATGTTTTAATATTCATTCATAATGTTTAAATAAGTGTTAAACAGCTCTGTATTGTTACAGTAATCATTGTGTAACAGTAAATGATGTTTTAATATTCATTCATAATGTTTAAATAAGTGTTAAACAGCTCTGTATTGTTACAGTAATCATTGTGTAACAGTAAATGATGTTTTAATATTCATTCATAATGTTTTAAATAAGTGTTAAACAGCTCTGTATTGTTACAGTAATCATTCATAATGTTTTAAATAAGTGTTAAACAGCTCTGTATTGTTACAGTAATCATTGTGTAACAGTAAATTATGTTTTAATATTCATTCATAATGTTTTAAATAAGTGTTAAACAGCTCTGTATTGTTACAGTAATCATTGTGTGGTGGAATTCAGATCAATCAATAATCATGAGAAATGAGGAGACAAGACAATGTATATTAGGTGGTGGTGTGGTCAAGTTTATATATAACATGATATCATGGACAGAAGTACAATTAACACTCTGGGCAGTGGTAAAAGAGTTCTGCCCAGAAGAATGGTCAAACACTAGAATCAATAATCATGAGAAATGAGGAGACAAGACAATGTATATTAGGTGGTGGTGTGGTCAAGTTTATATATAACATGATATCATGGACAGAAGTACAATTAACACTCTGGGCAGTGGTAAAAGAGTTCTGCCCAGAAGAATGGTCAAACACTAGAATTATACTGTGGCTTCAAGGCCTCTGGAACAAGCTGTACCATAACAAGATAGGCTTTACCAAAACAATAACTACTCAGTCCTAGGTAGACATCTAGACTCTTACAAGTTTTACAGTATCAATGATGTGTCATTAGGCTAGATATTAATATAATCAATGAACACTTTATCTACTCTATAACGTCACAAATAATCAATCATGATAATCTCTAATCTACCGCAATTCCTCCCTTTTTTTACTTGTATTTTTTTTTATTTTATTTTTATAATAAAATACAATCTTTCTAAAACATCTAATGAAAAAATAATAAATGAATGTCATCTAATGGAAAAAAAAATACTTCATCAAAGTCATCATTGGGAAAAATTGGTACATGAACTATTTAAACAAAAGCACAAAACACTAATCACAACATAACAAATTAATAAAATGAATGTCAGTTGATCGTGGTTCAATAATGATCGACCCAATTGTGGATGAGATCTAAACCTGCTTTATCTTGCAGGGCAAAGTCACTCATCACTCCTCATTACCACCATCATTAAGGCAGCGGCCTGCTAACCTAATCAGGCACACAAGTTGTTCCATTATAATTGATCGCCATCAATTGACAGACATAACCCATCAAACAAAACATGTATGTGTATCTGTGAATGTTTCAAAATAAAAAAACATAATGGGACTTGGGAAAGGGGGTGGGGCCGGGGTGTGTGTGTGTGTGTGTGTGTGTGTGTGTGTCTAAGTGGGAAGGGAAGGGGGGGAAAATATGGCGGCTTTTTAGTGCCTTGTGGACGTTGCGACGCTCACGTGCACACATACGATTTTATCTGTGTTGTACTGAACGCATGGACGTCTCCTGTAGTTTTTCAAAGGCATTTAATAGCTTACACATAGGCGTCGCTGGCACGCGTATCTCTGTGACTTCATTTAAGTGGCCAGGCGGGGTACACGGGGACGCGTTTAATTAGGCGTTTGTGGCGAACGCATGTGTTAACGCACGCATAAATCTTTTGGTCCGTTTTTTTCATCCGCTCAGGCATGCGCTCATGAGCAGAACAGCAGCCATAAGCTGGCGTGATTCACTTGTTGCTCTGCTCTGGAACGCACGTGTGAGATGTGTGCCACACATTTGATTCAGCGCTAAACCTGCGTGTGTGTGTGTAGACGTGTATATCAAATAAAACATCCATCCAGACGTTCATGCGAGCATGCGTTGGTCTGTCACTGTCTCCATGTGGGCTGCTCTCTGTGCTCCTTATAGGGCTGACGTAGCAAATTTGCTTTATATAGGCCTATTTGAATTGGGATAAAATACAGACCCTCAAGGACCACCGGTGGTCCTTTGGTGAGTCGGTGGTCCTGGTGGTCCCTCCCCCCCCCCAAGGACCACCGTTGGCCAAGGACCACCGTTTCTCCTTGGGGGAAGTTCCAAGTGGTCCACAGCTAAATTATGGAGAGTTGTTAACCAAATGGATCTTTTAAATCTTGAGAGCATAAAGTGAAACCAAATAGATTTCGTTTCATTTTCTGGAAACACCCCGCCATTCCGAATATATTATTTATTATTATTTGGGCGATGATGTGATGATGAAATGTAACTGTCAGATCAGCGCATGCATGAGTCACGGCCTTGCGCCCTGCTGGTTGGGACTAATATATTAAGTAGAAGTGTGTTGTGTTTATGGACTAAAATAACAGATGCTGGTTATTTTATTTGTTTTGCCCATTTTTATATTTGCATTTTAACCAAATGTTTTAATCCTTGACTGATTGAGACTATACATATTTCGTTAATTTATTTATATTTATTTATTTATTTATTTAACTGTTTTTGTTTTGTTTGGTGTTCCTAAGTTGAGCCCTTCGGAATGGCTGCCTTCTGGTTAAGTTGTCAGTTAAATTGCTTTATTTATTATTTGTTTAGTTCTGTTCAGTTATGTTGTGTTTAGACCTTTATTTCGTTATTTGTTTGTTTTGTTTAGTTGTTAACTTCAGCTCTGAGCAGCTCGGTGCTGCGTCGGTACAGTCGTTCTAGTTTCAGCGCAAACTAAAACTCGAACCATTTAGGCCTACTGCTAATCTGCATAGATTCTCTGCCATTCTGTTCGGTCGGTCTTGTTTTTTTTTTGGTACCATGTTCCAAGCTCCTCCGTGCTCCGGTCTGCTCTATAACTACAACGCCTTTGCCCATCTACGCAATAGAGCCAGGTCTGTCTGTCTGTCTGTCTGTCTGCTTTGCACGCACCGCCACGCAGCTGCCGTTATTTGCCGGGGCACGAGCAATGCATGCGCTCAGTGGAGAGGCACCCCCTTGCCTTAGTAGTATAGTAGTAATAAGGGTAATAATAATAATAATAATAATGATCTATCTATCTATCTATCTATCTATCTATCTATCTATCTATCTATCTATCTATCTGGTGTCACGCTGTTCATGACTGTCGCAGGACGGGCGTATAGTTCCAACTTCCAAAGGCAATCAAAACGAACACTTTGATAATATAGCCTATTAGCTCTATATCTGTTTTATTTCGGGAGTTTCCGTACTGGTCTGTCTGTCTGCCTGTCTGTCTGTCTGTCTCTGTCTGTCTGTCTGTCTGTCTGTCTGCCTGCCTGCCTGTCTGCCTGTCTGCCTGTCTGTCTGTCTGTCTGTCTGTCTGTCTGTCTGTCTCTCCGTCTCTCCGATTACAGTAACAAGCTCACAACACATTAGTTGAGTAGACCAACCTTCCACTCTCTCCCTCCCTCTCTCTTTTTCTCTATATCTCTCCCCCTCTCTCTCTTTCCTTTAGTTGTCTATTTTCAAATAGGCATATAGGCATAAAATGTAGGGCTAAAGTGGATCAATGGATGTTTTATAATATAATAGGCCTAATCATATCTTCAAATACCTCAACATTTTACTTGAGTACAGTATAAATAAATCTACTCAGTTACTTTGCCCCACTGCGCCCAGTGAGAGCGGGGCCGAGAGAGAGAGAGAGAGAGAGAGAGAGAGAGAGAGAGAGAGAGAGAGATATCTCGGCAAGCGCCGAGGTCCATTTGGTTACCAACTGTCCAACACCATCATTAATAAGCTGGGGATTCCTCAAGGACCACTGGTGGTATTTGAAGCAGAGGATCAGATTGTGCAAAAACTCTACCCCGAAACGCTTTGCGTGGTGTCACAGGCGAGAGAGATGAAGCAGGGATCCCCACAACCTTCATAGATTCCATACAGTTTCATTGCTTGACAGCACAATCATCAGTGTATTTTGGATTAATGTATGAAATAGCCGATTTACAAGCTCACAATGCCTAGCAGCATGAGGCGGTGAGAGACGAGAGAGAGAGAGACGAGGTCCATTGCTTTTCCATTGAATCTTTTTTTTTTGCGCAGCCTCCTCGCCAGCATGGTGCTTTAAAACGGCGAAATTAAACAAATATATTCGCTATATAATATAAAGAGCCTCTCTAACATCTCAATAAACTGCTTAAGTCCTATTGAAAGATTGTCTTTGTAAGCCTATAGTTCAGGTAGTGACTGACGGGGTGAGCAGGCCAATGCTTTCTAGGAAAAACCAGAACAGTCACCCATTAAGTGGCCAATTAGCTCCTGCTGTGTCAAACAAACATTGACTACATCAAAGTGAATGCCTATCAAGACATCAAAGGTGTTATTCTCAGGCACTTCACGGCTTGGTAATCGAGGTTGTTGTTTGTTGGGTAGCAATAGGCCTATTCAAGCAGGCTGGAGCCTACATTTATGTCATGTTAAATAAATGTTGTGACAAAAGAAGGCTAGAAACACAACCACCCTAAGGACTATAAACCATGGATTGACATCTAGACCTACTGCACATACAGTATGAAACATCTAGACCTACTGCACATACAGTATGAAACAGAGCTGATACCTTTAAATGCATTTTGAGAAAAGATAATGATGTTATTTATTCCAAAAGCTTTATACCCTGTGTTTGTATATATATATATATATATATATATATATATATATATATATATAAAATGTCACAATGCGACATAGCTCTGTTTACACAATGCTGTACCCTCTGTATGTTCCCCATTTTCAACTGTTTTTATTTTGTATTTGTGACACTTGCTTTGGCAATGTAAACGTATGTTTTTTTTGTTTGTTTTTTGGCCTATGTCTATAAATATTGTGTTCGTGGGCCTGTGTTTCGCCGTTAATAGTTCTCCTTGGCTTTATTTATTTTTTCCTATACGCCAATGTAATGTGCACAGGAGTATTTTAGTTGCACAAAAAACAACCGCTCGCCCAGAACGAACCAACGGCACAGGACAAAACCAAGGCAGGCAGGGTCCATTTGGTTTCATTTTACGCTCTCAAGAGTTAAGGGTCTATATAGTTCCGTTTGGTTAGGCCTACTCTCCATATTTTAACTGGAGATCACCTGCATGGAAACCCTAACCCCTCAAGGACCATCCAGCACTGGTGGTCCCCGGACCACTGGTTGAGACCCACTGCTGTAGACTCAATATACTGTAATCATATCGAACAAAAATAAATAGCCTATGAATTCAATGAAATGTCGGCTTGATGCGTTGCCGTCTGTCCAAAATAACAGATGCGTAAGCTGTCAGCACGCCATGATATAGTGCTGATAGCTTGTTTTATTGGAGTTGCAAATGCCACGCGCATAAATTGGCCTATACAACAAGTGTACCGCTGACACTGCATGTGTAATGTAACCAAATGAACCCTAACGGGTCCATTAGCTCTATTATAGGCCTATATCTGTTTTATTTCAGGAGTTTCAAAAATGTAGGGCTAAAGTGGATATGTTTTATAATATAATACGCCTAATCATATCTTCAAATTAAGTTTTCAGACAATTGTAGTGGAGCAAAATTGTACTTGAGTACAGTATAAGTAAATCTACTTAGTTACTTTGCCGAACGCTGTGATGGGTGCGCGGGCAATACGGAGGTGGATGGGGACAGAACGACAGAGAGTTCAGGTTCCTCCCACCCCCCTCACCCCCCTCTCTCTCCCCCCAGACAGCGATAATAATAAGAAGAGACTGATTGTTTTAAAATATCTATCTATCCATGACCGTCCAGAGCCGGACAGTGCACATGTAAGCACTGTGCACGCCACTATGCACAATGCTCTATTGAGCGCAAAGCTGCTGCACAGAATTAGGCTATTAATAGGCAACACGTCGCTTTGAAGATGGAATGGCCAATTTCCTATATTGAACAGATGCACCATGATGAGAAGTTAATTTGAGCACTATATGGTAAAAGTACTCTCATTCTTTACTTAAGTAAAAGTATAAGTACTGCAATATAAGCTATAAGTAATATATGTTATATGTTAGATCAGGGGTCTTCAACGTTTTCAGGCCAAGGACCCCTTAGTTGAGAGAGAGATGAAGCAGGGACCCCTTAGTTGAGAGAGAGATGAAGCAGGGACCCCTTAGTTGAGAGAGAGATGAAGCAGGGACCCCCACAACCTGTTCATAGATCCATAGTTTCATTGTTTGACAGCACAATCATCAGTGTATTTTGGAGGCGTTGTGAGCTTGTAGATCTGCTATTTTTGGCTAAAGTTCTCAGGGGGAAAAAAAAGGTTTCTATCACACAAAGATTTGGAGGACCCCCTGTAGTAACTCTGAGGACCCCCGAGGGGTCCTGGACCCCCTGTTGAAGACCCTTGTGTTAGATGTAAAAGTCCGGACAGACAGACAGACAGACAGACAGACAGACAGACAGACAGACAGAGAGGCAGCTAAATAAGTCTGGGCTCGCCGAGCCATAGCCCATGCATAAGGGTTGGGCTTCTTTCCTCTTTATATCACAGATGCATTCTGTTCCTGTTTTTATAGTTAACTAAATAATATCTATCTATGCAGAACTATTGCTTGCCAAAAAATGAGTGAATAAAGTGGGTGCAAGTGAACTGCCTGTGCGCCACCGCCGCCACACAATAGCCTACGAATTAATCTACGTATGGTGTCACGGAATCCATAGATTATCCACGATTATAGCCACGGAATCCGTACGGTTCTGTAACAGTAAACCCCGACTCCAGGGTCTCCAGCGAACAAGACAGCGCTGATATGGGACAAGCGCTGCTGCAGCTATGAAGCTTGATGAGTGCTTCGCCGTATGGCCGTGTTGCGTATCTATAGCAGATATACAAGCTCATAGCGTGGCGAATTGCGACGAGTTGTGAGCTTGTAGCTCTGATATTTTCAACGCGCGTCACCATCGTACGACGAATAGGCTGATTTTAACAGCGCACAGCACAGAAGAAGCAGCCCGCAGCACGCTCACCCTTCGGGATTTAAACCATGCTGACAGATCATGATACAAAAATGATGATGTTGTTTTAATGGTTGTAGCCTACTACTTTAACCAAATAATAATAAGAATAATAGGCTTAAATCTGATAAAATAGCCTAAAGGGAGCCAAATGATATAAGGGAGACATTTTCCCAGCCGGTCACAGTGTCCGGTGGACTTTATAATTACCGGCCAATTAAACATTTTAACGGTCAATGGCACAACGTATGCTTCGCCACTATCTTTATATATACAGACAGACAGACAGACAGACAGACAGACAGACAGACAGACAGACAGACAGACAGACAGACAGACAGACAGACATAGAGAGAGAGAGGGGGTCCATTGCTAATGTTCATGAATCATGGAGACTTGTAGAGGATTGATTGAATAGCCATTAAACACCTGGCACCCCCTCAAGAACCACTGGGGGGCCCCGGACCACTGGTTGAAATCCACTGTCAGAAAGAAAGTAATGACGTGCTGCCGTGCATATCACCGAAAAAAAATTTCTGGACATTATCTATGGGGATGGGCGATATAAAGTCGGAAAAAACGCATAACGCACCAATGGATGCGAGTGAGGCAGCGAGTGGAGTAGACTACAGAGGCGCACATGGGTATGGTAGCTACCGTACCTTGATTACAGGAGAAAATAATAAAATGTACTTCTTAAAATGAATTCATCATGCTTGTTGCTAAGTATTGGCAACATGACTGGTGTATTGCATGAGTGCCTTCACACGTGCAAAACAACAGCCATGTTACCATACCTTAGCATTTGCAGAACTGACGCTGCTGGCGGGATCGCGCAGCCGAGGAGGATTTTTTTATTTTATTTTTTGCATTATGAGCAGTGTGCGGGCCGTGCGCGGGCCTATTCGTGGACTCTTTTTATTCTGTCTGTCTGTCAGCATATTCATTACATTACTCTGTGTGAGTAGCCTAATGGCAACGCATCTGGATAAATCACTGTCTGTCTGTCTGTCTGTCTGTCTGTCTGTCTGTCTGTCTGTCTTCCTTCCACACTGGATGTGTGGACAAATTGAATGAATTTTGATATTTTGATAAATGAATTAATAGGCCTACTGTCATTGCATTTCCATTTTTCAATTATACACCGAATAGCGCAATTAAGTAGGCCTAGGTCAACGAGTCAACCCAATTAGCGCTCCCGCAGCTGGTCTGATTGGACTCTGACCAGCTCTGCGCTTCTCAAAGTTACATTAGATCATTTAAACCATTGTGGCATTATTCTCAGCCAACTAATGATAGTCTATTCTGCATTCTGGTTGTCGTCACCCCAAATAATGGATTACTTCTTCATATAATTAATATAGGATATAATGCAGCAGCACTCTTTATGTGCAAAGCCCTCTTCTATAATAATCAGATTCATTTTTACTCACAACAGAGTAAAATATATTTAAACTATTAGATCTGCATTGTTAAATGCAACGGAACAGGCAACAATAGTGGATGGCAATGGCATAGAATTGAATGGTTTGGTCTGTATTTGAACTGGAATGAGTTACTGCTTAAAACGAATACAATGAAAAAAATGATATAAGAATCACAGTACATTTACAGATTTTTTTTTTTATTATTTATTTTTTTACATGACACAAGACGTGTACCTTGTTGGCTGCATGGCATCGTTACAGGACGCGTGACGCGTACCAAAGACGCGCATGGCATTGTTACAGGACGCGTGACGCGTACCAAAGACGCGAAAAGAGACCGGAAAACCGGGGCGAGGTTTAATAACCTGCAGCCCCCCTTTTCCTCAAAATCTCACTGCCCGGTTAAACAACGGTTGTTTCTCCTTTGTCTTCAAACAAGCCAGCAAGAGGAATAACAGGTACCCAACGATATATTCCACACGAAAACAACGCTCGAGACTGCAAGGCACATTCAACTGCATCCAGCCCAGATGATTCATATCTCTGGTGACTGATGTGCCATTTCAAACTTCCCACGTCATGTGGAAAACATGTATTTCCATTGGATTGGTAGAAGATTCACAATGACAGCCTTATCCATATTTGAAGCTCTAATCAGGACTGATCCTTATTCTCCAGCCATTTACTGCACACTTTAACATGCAGAGTGTTGTTTTGCTCTGCTGGGCCCTCGCTGTGAAACAAACCGATGAACATGGCACACAAAGCCACTTTTGCATGCATACTGTATATAATCATCTTCAGAATTAATATGATTGGGTTTGTTTAGTTAGGTTAGTAAGCTGGTTAATTCATTTGCATTATTCAATTAGCACACACAAGATGTAATTGGAAACAACAACAACAACACAAAACCTCCTGTGTTTGTCACAGGACAATATCCATGATTCAGCTTTCTCTGTAAAAAATTTGGGGTTAAAAGGCATACAAAATGCTGGACTGCTCAGCGTCCTCTGTCAAATCCCCTGTAAATCAAAATTCAAAAGAACTTGCAGTATATGGTTATTAATTTGATCATTGCCCCGTAGAGGTCACTGGGAATAAAAGTAAAGTTCATGTTAATGATTGAATCCATGATATATCAAACAGGAAAAGGCATTATTACAAGAAGAAAATATATTATTATAACCTTTAAATATGTCAGTTTCCCTACCTGCCTGCTCAGTCGTTCGAGTAGCGAATAAGGTAAAAATGAGTCTGAGTCAAAGTCAAATGAAAGTCATTAACCCATGGGCTGATTGGAAAAAGAACAAATGCATATCATTCACTGTAGATTATTTCAAAATCGCAAAATGTCCGCTTTTCAGCACACTGAAAAGCTCCCATCTAAATGTACAAATGTATGTACTTATGGACTTAATTAAACATCACTTGAGTCCTTCGGACCTCCATAAGGCGCAGTCCCGGGCAGACCCCTTTCCACTCGAGGTCTGCGCCCAGGCAACCCTGGACAGAGAGTTCAAGTTCTCCTGCTTCCCGGTGTCTTCTTTTCAAAGCCCACCGATCACAAGAGACACAGCTCGCCTACTGACGCATTCGCTTTTGGCTTACTGTGGCTAGACTCTACATTAAGCCCCACACGACGGCCGCTAGGGTCTTACTGTCATCTGTGATGGGACCGACCGGTGACCGAGTCGTTAGCGACCCCTGAACCCGTAGTGATGATTGGTCACCCAGGGAGGAAGCCGACGGTCTGATCCCGACCCCATTTGGCTATGGGAATCGAAACTTTAACCGTTTTCACCAGTCTTGGCTGTTCACAGAGGTCGTCCCAAAAACCGCACCCTCTGCTAGGTGTGGACTGTCATCCACGTACCACGTGTTGCCTGCCACACTGCCACAGGGTCTTACGCTGTGCGACAATCCCGCCGACTAGACGGTACCATGGCAGGATGTTAACTCACCCTTCACTAGACACGGGGGCCTTCAGTCAAACTCCCCAGCACTATAGAGAGTATTTATCGTGCCCTCGGAACCTTGCGATTCCGCCGCCGCCTGTTGTGGACAAAGGTCCAGGGTGCCCAATCCCCTCCCTTGCCCACTTTCTCTCAAATAAAAATAAAATAATAAGTCATATCTTATTAGCTGTGGGACAGAAAACTTCACTTGAGTCCTTCGGACCTCCATAAGGCGCAGTCCCGGGCAGACCCCTTTCCACTCGAGGTCTGCGCCCAGGCGACCCTGGACAGAGAGTTCAAGTTCTCCTGCTTCCCGGTGTCTTCTTTTCAAAGCCCACCGATCACAAGAGACACAGCTCGCCTACTGACGCATTCGCTTTTGGCTTACTGTGGCTAGACTCTACATTAAGCCCCACACGACGGCCGCTAGGGTCTTACTGTCATCTGTGATGGGACCGACCGGTGACCGAGTCGTTAGCGACCCCTGACCCCGTAGTGATGATTGGTCACCCAGGGAGGAAGCCGACGGTCTGATCCCGACCCCACTTGGCTATGGGAATCGAAACTTTAACCGTTTTCACCAGTCTTGCCTGTTCACAGAGGTCGTCCCAAAAACCGCACCCTCTGCTAGGTGTGGACTGTCATCCACGTACCACGTGTTGCCTGCCACACTGCCACAGGGTCTTACGATGTGCGACAATCACGCCGACTAGACGGTACCACGGCAGGGTGTGAACTCACCCTTCATTAGACACGGGGGCCTTCAGTCACTCCCCAGCACTATATACAGTCTTTATCGTGCCCTCGGAACCTCGCGATTCCACCGCCGCCTGTTTTGGAGAAAGGTCCAGGGTGCCCAATCCCCTCCCTTCTCCAAATGTACTTATTTGAGTAAAAATATCAGCAGTTACCTTTCAACCACTGCAGGCCTCTATCTTGTTTGGAATTCCATTCCAAGAACACATAACAATAATAAACTCGTGCTGTTGGCCCCTATGTAACAATGGAAAAAGAAATGGGCACTATTTCATGAAAAGAGTAACTCAAACTAAACAACATAATTCTACCGCTGCTAAATGGTGTTAGATAAATATGCCCTGAACTATGTTTATTATTGATTTTCAGTTATTACAAATTACGTTTTCACTTAATCACTTTATAATCATTTAACTTTATAGGTAGTATGACCTTTGCCGGTCACTTCACATTTCAGACTTCCATAGATATCAACATTTCCTGTAGAAATCTAAAGTAATTTTTTTCTCTACTGACATCTTATTTTATAAAAAATACTATTTCGGCATAATGTCAACACTTAAATTAAAGTTCAATTAAAGTTTATGTTTCACTTGTGTCACAAATGTAACTTCAGTTTTATTTTATTTCTGTTTTTATACCAACACCAGCACACACCACTAAATTTCAAATTATTTGTGCTCTGAAAACACTTTCTTTGCTCCTTTTAATTTGTCTCTTTTAAGAAATATATATTATATCGGATAGATTATTCTGATAATGACATTCTATTTCACACCACACATTACAATTTCTCCCATGTATTTGGTTGTCTTATTTGATTAAGCTATGATGAGATGTCACTCTAATATTCTGACTTCTCAAACAACTTAAAATGTACGGAGAGAAAAAAAATGTTTAAAATGATATACTGTATATATGTTCGCTCTTTATGTGTGTGAGTCTAAAATTGTGTTATGTTCGCCCAGCGCGATAAAAAAATGTATTCTGTTTTCACATGCGAAACCTTACAAAATGATTAGGCAAGAAATCAATCTTATCTTGATAGTCCTCTGTGCTGAACAATGAGCTGGTCATGTGTCCTTGACCGTGGCACGAAAAACGAACAGTTCCAGTGTGTCTGTAACAGATTAGAAGGTTGTCAACACAAGCTCTCCCCAAAAGCTTGCACTCAGAAATGAAATGTCTCTCAAAACCCCTTGATAGGTCCTTGACTGTCATACAGACAGTGTTGAAATGTTGTGGCTTCTGTAGTGTCCATCAAAACAATGCAAAATGTGCTCCCTCCATAGTCACAGTTCGTAATCATTATGCCTTTTCTTTCTTCCCCTCCTGTGTTTTTGTTCGTCAACCTGTTTTGGTTTTCCTTATGTCTGTTGTTTTTTTTGTTTGTTTTTGTTTGTTTTGTTTTTGTCTTCATGTGGGGACTACGGATGAAATTTAGCATTCTTGCTAATTCCGGTGTATTTACATTGCATTCATGTAGTGTTCATTAATATGCATTGTCCCGTCTAAATAAACAAATAAATACAAAATAAAATTTCATAAAAATTCAGCACTTCCAGTGGCATAATTGACTATTTGTCATGAGCATCTGTTCCTGCTGCAGGATCGACTTCCACCCACACAATCTATAAATCTTTCAGATGTGAAAGAAAGATACAACTCTAAAGTCTGGGCGTGACTGTGTAATTGACTTACAATTGTAGTGTATGTGATAATTTGGATGCAAAATGTATATTATTGTGCCCTATACATAATAACTCCACATTCTAAATAGTGTGCATCCACTTGTGTTGATGGTTTGTTACCAATAAGATTACCCACCGAAATAAGTCTCTCCACACTATTGAATATTGGCCTTGGTTAGTTTTGAGCCATTGGCTCCATGTTTTCCTGAAACTAAAGAACACACCCTAAAATGTGTCTTCCAAAACGTTGAGTCGGCCTTGCTATTCAAACCATGTTTGGATGATTTAATCGTTTGAAGCCATTGATAGTCAGGTCCCTTATCTATTTTTGTTGGAGTTTTGTGAAGATTTGCAAAACTATACATTTTTCGAAAGGTTATTGTCTAAGGAATCGGAAAATCGATGTTTCCATTTGCCCAGGTGTGTTTATGGTGACCATATTGGAATTTACAAAATGGCCACCATAAAATTACGATTTGTATTATCTCGGCCTCTAAATAAGCTGGAACATTGATTTTAACTGCTAAACCTATATTTCAGGGTCAAGGAATCCAATGGTGGTAGTTAAAAATCTCAAATAATTCCAAAATTAACCCTTAGATGCATGACTGAGTCCAAAACGGCCTGGTGTGATTGTTTTCTTGCAATATTAGTTTCACTAATTCATTTTGTTGGATTATTTTTGAAGATTTGCAAAACTATATATTTTTTTGAAAGATTATTATCTAAGGAATCAGAAAAACAATGTTTCCATTTGCCCGGATGTGTTTATGGCGGCCATATTGGAATATGTTTAGTCATATCTTGGCTTCTAAATAAGACGGAACATTGATTTTAATGGCTAAACCTGTACATTTTCAGGGTCAAGGAATCCACCATATGAGTAAAAAAAACGACACAGCCCAGGCAGTCAGTCAGATACCAACTAGTTATTTTATATCTAACTGTGAACTTTAAATGTTTGTGTAACCATCTTAAACATCATGACATGTGTAAAATCATAGACAGTCTCTATGCATCATCATAATCATTACCAGTAAGACGACTCAGGGCGACATGCGACCTTGCCCTAAAGGCCAATTCTTGGCTATCTGGCCAGTGATGTATATCGGACCAGTTACCCAATCTCAACAGTGCCTGTTGAAAATGCCCATATATGGGCATTTCCTGACATCACATTGTCGACTATATATGGGTATAAAATATATGGGCATAAAAAGGGCATGAAGACATGAAAGAGTGTGATGTCAAGGCAGCAAACCTATTCTGACATCAGAGCATGATGTCAGAGTGATGTCACCACAGTGACAAGGGAACCAATAGACTGTAAAATGGGTACTGACTGACTGAAGGAAGGACTGACACAGACAGAGACAAGCTGCAACATTTGTCATGGTATACTGCGACCTTCAACAATCATCACTTTCGTGCATCACAGATTGGGAATCATCGTTCTGGAACTGGCTGCTGCATTGATACATGTCAATACAGGCTTAGCTTTGCAGGAACATCTGCTAGAAGAACAGTCAGATTTACACTTGTATTGGACCATCTCAAGGATGGCCTTTGGGTCTGGGAGGACCTCTTTGGTCGTTAGTTTCAGCATGCCAATCAAGTGTTTGAAGTACCCATTTTGCAGGAGATCCAGATGTGGATCCTTCAGAGCAATGGCTGCTTGAGTGAGTTGAGTCCATGCCAGTGTTTGGACATTGACTCTCTTTTGAGCTAGATCTGTGCATTATGCTGTGAAGTCAGCACAGCCTGGTGGATCAGCAGTGTGTCTGCTTCTTCACGGTTATGTTCTTCAAAGACCAGGTCTTTGTTGCTCTAAATGTATCTAGAAGCAGATGTGATGATCAGCTTGGAAGATCCCCTGTTGTACTCTAGAGTTTTGGCTGCAAGATAGTCAGATCAGCCTTGGTCTGACACCAACATCAGACACATAACAAGCATGTGTTTGATGTTGGTGTCATCTCTGACTTGATACTTAATAGAAGCTTCTACTTGTCTTTGTTTATCTCTGGTTGCACAGTCTGTCATTGAAGAAGCCACTCAGATCCACTACAGTCGCTGTTTTTTTTCTCAGCTTCTGCACAAGCACCATGCCATCCACTAGTGCCATTCACTGTTTTCTTTTTACAGCTTCTGCACAAGCACCATGCCATCCACTAGTGCCGTCTAATGACTGTAAATCCTGTATCTGTTGCATCTTGGTGGGTAGAATTTCCAGCTTGAGGTGACTGGTCTTCATGGGGCATATCTTGTCTTGTCACACAGGGGAAATCTCGCTTTTTCAAACGCACATCATTTCGACAACGGAGCGTCGGCAGGTATTGCTGCTCACCCCACGGAGGTTAGGGTTAGGGTTAGGTTGTCGAAAAGATGACTTGTAGAAATAGTGACACGCTCCCTGTCACACAGGGATATAGGCAAGGCAACTAGCTGCAGAGTCTAACTCGGGAGCGTGTCGCTGTTTCTACATGTCATCTTTTCGACAAACAAACCTAACCCAAACCCCAACCCTAACCTCCGTGGGGTGAGGCGATATCCTGCCAACGCTCCGTTAACAGATGAAGATGTTAACAATGCTCTGCAGATTGGATGACGCTGAAATTCTGGAAGAATGCTGTCAACACTGGAGTCCTTTGTATGTGCATCAACATCAAGACAATCCCTGAAATGCCATGGCATCTGTTCTGCAAACATAGGGCAGAAAGTGACAAGCTCCCTCCAACACCTGGAGCTCTGAAGCGGAACATCTTCAGGGTCCATGTCCAAACAAGGGCATGGACACAAGCAGCCATTGCACTGAAGGATCCACAGCTGGATCCCCTGCGAAATGGGTACTTCAAACACTTGATTGGCATGCTGAAACCAACGACCACAGAGGTCCTCCCAGCCCCAAAGGCCATCCTTGAGATGGTCCAATACAAGTGTAAATCTGAAGTGATGAAAATGATTATGATGATGCTAGAGACTGTATATGATTACACATGTCATGATGTTCAAAATGGTTACACAAACATCAAAAGTTCACTACTAAAATACATCTCAATAAAAATAACTCAAGAGTTATCTGACTGACTGCCTGAGCTGTGCCATTTTTTACCCATATGGTGGATTATGCATTTCAATGGGAATGATAACTTGAACCATTGGATTCCTTGACCCTGCAACTGTAGGTTTAGCCATTGAAATCGATGTTCCGTGTTATTTAGAGGTCAAGATATTACAAAACATACATTTTACGGTGGCCATTTTGTCAAGTCCAATCTGGGCAAATGGGAAAATGTATTTTCTGATTCCTTAAATATCCTTTCCAAAAATGTATAGTTTAGCAAATCTTAAAAAAAAAGAAAAAATATCTAATATTGCAAGAAAACAAGAATTATACTTATCTTATTTTTCCGATCCCGTGTGATGTTCTGTTTTTGTTTTGTGCGGCATAACTCCCAAATATTTAGTTAGTTTCCTATACTAACAATTAAAGTATTATTCAATGCAATGCATATTATTCAATGTAAAAATCACAATATAATTGACACTTCTGATAAGTAGAATTTATGTTTATTTGTTATTGATGCTTCATATTTCAACAACATTTTATGTTCTATGTTTATTGCCATTTCTATTTGCCCATTCTTCACTAATGTCATAATTGTAACCCCTTTTGTTTACAGTATCCGGGACAGTCTATCTCGACCTTTTCCCTACTACAGAATTCACTCACTCTAGTTTATCTTCTTTTGCACAAAACTGTCTCATTAGTTGACCTTGAATGTCTTGGATGGCACTGTTGAAACTACATATGTTATTGCTTAACACAACATAGTCACTACTTCTCGCTTGTATTTTAGTATTCCCACACATTTGATCATCTATGAAAATCATAATCATTTACCAGCTATTCTCTGCTATGTTCCTTCTCAATGAATTTATTTTGTGGTTGTAATCGGCCCTTACTGAGTTGAAGTACACTTCTGCCATCAATTACTGAAAATTATGCACTTAATATTAACATACTATATAACAGCAAAAAGATTTGCAATTAACTTAAATGTGTGTATAGATGTTAAACATGCTCAATATTGTCATTACACTTAAGACTTCCTGTCTTTCTTTCTCCCTCTCTTCAACATGTGAAAGAAAATAGCAGATCTACAAGCTCAAATAATGTAGTCTCATTCTGTTCCCCATGATTCTAGCGGAAATACCAGTCCAATATCTGTCTTAAAATCTTGTAGAATAGAAATAAAAATACTGAAACTTGGAACTACTCAAAAAACAAAACAAAGAATATCCCTCAAAACCATACTTGATTACAGAACCCAAGTAAATGTACTCAGTTACTCTCCAGTGAACTATACTATTATACATTATTGATTCACTATAATAAAGACACCAAATCAATTTACAAGAAACCCCACTTCACACACTTTGTCTAGAATATTTTCAAAATAATTCAACTCGCGACACGGCATACGGTATGGCCTTGACTCTGCTGCCTGCATCTATTTCTTATCAGTCTCTCTGCTCACTACCCCAGGCAGGCCCTTGTCCACTAAAGAAACCCTGTATGTCTCTACATTATACAGTTCTATTCGATATTTATATGAATAAATGTTACTTGGATGGAACAATCACAATGTCAATGTCTTTAGTATGGATGAAAATGTCAGTTTATCTATAATTCTGGTAGGATAACACAAATTCTACTGCAGAGATTTACAATTTGCTACAACCAACAGTGGCTGACTTACTGTATGTCCATTAATTCTTAAGGTGAGGCATTCACACAACTGGCATGTTGACCATGGTTAGGCGTTAAACAATTTATAGGATGCACTATTTAGCTAAAAATCTATGTTTACACTTTCCGTTTTGTAATCTCTGACAATCATAATCATTTCAATGAGCCAGTCAACAACCTACATGTTAGTTACAGATCATAGTGTACTCTAGTCACATTATACAATTATTTAGAATATAAGTAGCTCATCTAAATTTGAAGAGTCAGTGACACTTTCTTTCATCACTTTGTTTATGGGATCCTCTTTTATTTAATTTTGTTTATTTATCATTTCCAGTAGTTTTAGAAGGATGGATCATTTCCAGTAGTTTAAGCTTTTCTGCTTCAATTTTCTACAACCAAAAGTGGTTTACATATGTCCATTAATTCTCAAAATGGGGCATTCATCACGACTGGCATATTGACTGTGGTTACACGTCCCCAGTCCGATGTAGTGGTGGTGGTTACAGTGAATCTGGTGTTCCCACCATTTAAGCATTTCCACTGCAGTGCATGGTGACCAATGAATATTATCCCCCACCGTTCTAAAATGTTGCTCAGCTAACGGGGTCAAGTGGCGATATGTCTTCTGAATGTATTGGTTCAAGCTGGACAACATATCCCTTTGTCTAAGTGGCAGGGCTGGCGAAAAATTTACAATGGGTACATAAATGATTGCGTTGCAGAAAACCTTGCGGGCTTCGCAATGCATTTCGTCGAGGTGGGCAAAAAGAACCTCAGGGTTTGAATTTACTGGGTTGCGGTTGTTGATGCCTACAGATAAGATTACTATCTCAGTGTATGGGTCTTTCTCAGTCCTTGCTAACAATCGAGAGAAATGTTCAAATCTTGCTCCAGAAAATGATTGTATATGAGCATTGGCCGTGTAAGGCAGTTTTGGAATTCTCTTCAAATTAGAGTCACCGATGATCAGAATTGGTTTAGTGGGTCTTTGTTCAATTTCCCACAATAACTTGCATTTTATGCGTATGTGATTCATTTCTCCGCAATTAAAACACGTGTTGCCGTAATGACTTCCTCTAGGTCGGGTGGATTCTCCCTGTCGGGCATAAGGCCCTGAACTGGCCGTTGAGCTGAACATTATTGTTATTTAAAATCCCTTCGTTTTGAAAATATACTGTATACTACAAGAGAATCTATCTTGCTCTGCTCTAGACAATCTCTGAGTGTGTCTGTGCGTGTGAGCGTGCATGTACTGGTTATGTGCGTGTCACTCACTGAGTGTGGATGAGTGAGTGTGCGAGTACTGTATGTGTGTGTGTGAGTCACTCACTCTCCTTCCTTAATCTTTAAAGTCTGCGTTTCAAATACTTATTCAATGATAACTATTTGCTTCAACATTCTCTATACAATCTGATCATTTTTAACAATCGAGCTCAAAATCATATCACTATTTCCCACTCTTACACATTTATTTGTTTATTTAGTTTTACAAAAAATCCAAACTATAAGCCTAAAGGGATCTACAAAATATCTGACCAACCTGTAGGGATCTACAAAAGACCAACCTGTACCTATAGGGATCTACAAAAGATCAACCTGTACCTATAGGGATCTACAAAAGACCAACCTGTACCTATAGGGATCTACAAAAGATCAACCTGTACCTATAGGGATCTACAAAAGATCAACCTGTACCTATAGGGATCTACAAAAGATCAACCTGTACCTATAGGGATCTACAAAAGATCAACCTGTACCTATAGGGATTTACAAAAGATCAACCTGTACCTATAGGGATCTACAAAAGATCAACCTGTACCTATAGGGATCTACAAAAGATCAACCTGTACCTATAGGGATCTACAAAAGATCAACCCAAGAACAACCTTACATATAGGGATCTACAAAAGACCAACTTATAAGGATCTACAAAAGATCTCTCTTCAAAGTCAACAATAATGGACTATTGTAAAACAACTTCTTTAAAACACACTTGTTCAAGCTATTATTTCAAAACCAACTATAATAGTGTACTATTGTAAAACAACGTCTATAAAACAACACCTGTTCAAACTATTATTTCAACAATCTTTTATTTGTCTGACTCCTCTCATCAATACAATTTGGCAAGGTTTAGAATTCCCCTTTCAAGACAGTTCTAACTTAAATAAATATTCCGTACCGTTGTACAGAGTCCAACCACACAGAGACAGGAGGGAAGGCCAATGCCTTACCTTAACTGCAGCTGCGACTCCTTCTCTGTGTCCATGGATCTGTCAACGGGTTTGGAATCCTGTTCCGTGACGCCAACTGTGGTGGAATTCAGATCAATCAATAATCATGAGAAATGAGGAGACAAGACAATGTATATTAGGTGGTGGTGTGGTCAAGTTTATATATAACATGATATCATGGACAGAAGTACAATTAACACTCTGGGCAGTGGTAAAAGAGTTCTGCCCAGAAGAATGGTCAAACACTAGAATTATACTGTGGCTTCAAGGCCTCTGGAACAAGCTGTACCATAACAAGATAGGCTTTACCAAAACAATAACTACTCAGTCCTAGGTAGACATCTAGACTCTTACAAGCTTTACAGTATCAATGATGTGTCAAGTGTTTCAAGTGTTTTGTGCTGGCCTTTTGCCTTAAACTATAGGTTACTAGGGTAACCTCGGGTTTTTGCACATTTTTTGATGCGCTTGTTTTTTGGTACCTTTTTCGCTTTGCGATAACTTTTTCTGTACAAATTGGTCATTAGTCATTGTTCAGAATGGACGTGGAGGAATTTGTTAAGCAGCCTTCTCTTGACGTGTTTCATAAATGCACCAAAGATAATTTGATTGCTATTGCTGATCACCATACTATCGTAGTCTCAAAGACAAAAGCAAAGAAAGTTATAAAACATGAGCTATGGACTGCAATGTTTGAGAAAGGCGTGTTGCCTGAACCTGCTATTGCTGCTTCACCAGCAAAACCAACTGTTTCTGATGTAAGCATTAGGAAGTTGGAATTGGAGCTAGAGCTGCGCCGTATAGAGGCACAGGACAAGGAAAGTGAGAGGCAAGCTAAACTTAAAGAGCAGGAGTTCAACTATAATGTTCAAGTAAAGCAGATGGAAGAGCAGACTAAACGGGAAATACGCATAAAAGAGTTAGAGCTAGCCCAGCCTTCTCCCCCACATGTTGGTGGTTCACAAGCTGAATTTGATGTTAACAGGTGCATTCGCATGATTCCTCCATTTAATGGTAAAGATGTCGATAAGTACTTGGTTCTGTTCGAGCGCACAGCTGAGACTTTGAAATGGCCCAAAAAAGTTTGGCCACTACTGTTGCAGTGTGTGCTAACTGGGAAAGCCCAGGAAGCATACACAGCGTTGTCACCAGCTGACAGTCTTGATTATGACAAAGTCAAGGCTAGAGCTTTTGAATTGGTGCCTAATGCCTATAGGCAGAAGTTTCGCCGCTTTAAAAAGCTAGACAGTCACACCTTTTCTGAGTTTGGTCGGGAGAAGGAAGCTCTGTTTGACCGCTGATGTCAGTCATCTAAGGTAACTGAGTTCGACCAATTGCGAGAGCTCATCCTCTTAGAGGAGTTTAAGAACTGTTTGCCTGATAGACTTGCAACCTATATTAATGAACAGAAGGCTTCGAAACTTGCAGTTGCAACTGTCCTTGCGGATGAGTATGTGCTCACCCACAAAGACAGTTTTGAAAGGGCTCCTGTTTCCTCAGAGCGTAGTTCTCACTCCTCATGGCGTAAACCTCACTCTTTTCATTCAGAGAAGTCTAACTCAGACAAATCTAACTCTTCTCACTCAGACAGTGTTCCATCTGCTAAACGGGAGGGTGAGGTGAAGCCTGAGAAGTCAGACAGTTGGGAGGGTGCTAAGGAAAGGCCAACTTGCAGTTATTGCAAGAAAATTGGTCACACCATTAACAAATGCTTTACCCTTAAGAACAAGTCTCAGCCACCGAAATCTGTTGTGTTGATCAAAAGTGAACCTTTGACTTCTGCTTCCGTAGAGCCGGTGCCCATTCCTGACCCTGAATTCCAGCCCTTTCTAATGAAAGGCTTTGTGTCTCTGACAGAAGGGGACCTTAAGTTACCAGTTACTATTATCAGGGACACTGCGTCCAACCAATCGGTTATCTTAGAGCATGTGTTGCCCTTTTCTGACAAATCTGCTGTTAAATCAGATGTTCTTGTTCGAGGGTTTGATATGTGTTATGTAGGCCTACCACTCCATAATATCTATCTTGAATCAGACTTGGTCAAGGGGTGTGTTAAGGTGGGGCTCCGTGCACAACTTCCAATTGAGGGGGTAACTCTGCTCTTGGGCAATGATTTGGCTGGTGGTAAAATGCTCATTAATCCAGAGGTAATTGCTGTTCCTCTTCCAGAAAATTCTGATGATTTAGCACTGAAATTTCCCAAAGTCTTTTCAGTCTGTGCTGTGACGCGTGCTATGGCTGAGCGTCAGAAACTGGAGGCTGAGGTGGAACTGTCTGACAGTTTTCTGGTTAACTGTTCAGCTTCTCCACCTGCCTCTCCAGAGGTCCCTGCCCATGCTGTTTTGCCTCCACTTGACTCTAAGGTTTGCATGTCACGTGAGCAGCTAGTTGCCGATCAAAAGCGTGATGCATCACTAGCTCCTCTCCTTGAAAGTGTTATTTCGGGAAGGGAGTTGGATGATGTGTCAACAGGGTTTTTCCTAAAGGGTGACGTGCTCATGCGTAAGTGGACACCTCGACGGTTATTTAGCCATGATAGTTGGGGGGTGGTGGAACAGATTGTTATTCCTCAAACTTATCGGGGTGAAGTTTTGAAACTTGCCCACGATAACCCACTTTCTGGCCACTTAGGGATTAACAAGACCTTTGATCGTATCTTGCGGTACTTTTTCTGGCCAGGGCTAAAAGGTGACGTGCGTCACCACTGCAAGACGTGTCATGTTTGCCAGGTTGCTAAAAGTCAAGCCATCGCTCCATATCCACTTTATCCAATCCCTGTTATTGGTGAGCCATTCGAGCACGTGCAAATTGACTGCGTGGGGCCTCTCCCTCGCACTAAGAGTGGAAACAAATTTCTGCTAACCATAATGTGTACAGCGACTCGCTTTCCTGAGGCCATCCCTCTGCGTTCTATTACAGCTCCAGCTGTCGTTAAGGCCTTGGTTAAGTTCTTCTCTCTGTTTGGTCTGCCCAAAATTTGCCAATCTGACCAGGGTTCTAACTTCATGTCACGTGTGTTTTCACAAGTCATGAAGGAGCTTAACATCACTCATGTGTGTTCAAGCGCTTATCATCCAGAGAGTCAGGGAGCCATTGAACGCTTCCATAGAACTTTGAAGAACATGTTGCGCACCTACTGTTTTGAGTTCGACAGGGACTGGGACGAGGGTGTCCATCTTCTCCTCTTTGCCGCTCGTGAGGTGGTACAGGAGTCCCTCGGCTTTAGTCCCGCCGAACTGGTGTTTGCACACACGGTGAGAGGGCCCCTTAGACTCTTGCAGGAGAAGTGGCTGGGTGATAGCAAACCTCAAAATCTGCTCGATTATGTGTCAAAGTTTCGTTTCAAACTGCACCGTGCTGGTGAATTGGCAAAACAAAACATGACCGTTGCACAGGGCAAAATGAAAAGATGGTTTGACAAAGATGCAAAAAGCAGGAGTTTCAGTCCCGGTGACAAAGTGCTGGTTTTATTGCCGGTTCCTGGCTCTTCTCTGCAGGCCCGTTACAGCGGGCCTTACAAAGTTAAAAAGAAGGTGATCGAGACTACATAATCGACACCCCTGAGCGTCGACGTCATAGTAGGCTGTGTCATATTAACATGTTGAAGCCTTATTTTGACAGAGAGTCTGAATCTGTTTCCACCCCTTCTGATGGTCCAGAGGTCAGTGTGGCACCGGAGATGACCAGTGCAGAAACCACTGACGGTGACAAGGTAACTCTGGCGATGTCTAGCAACGCCAGTGTTCCCCCTCTTGAATCTCAGGATGACCAAGATGATATTGTAGGTATATCCAGTGATGTGATTCAGGGGCGACTGAAGAATTCAGAAATGCTTTCTAACCTTCATGATTGTCTTCCAAATTTGGTTCAGTCTCAACGTGAGGACGTGATCGGTTTAATTGGCTCGAATTTAAATCTCTTTTCGGATGTGCCAACTAGGACGCATGTGTTGCAGCATGACATTGATGTCAGTAATTCTCCGCCAATCAAACAACACGCTTATCGTGTGAATCCTGAAAAAAGGCTTCGTCTCCAAAAACAGGTGAACTACATGTTGGAAAATGGCATAGCTGTGCCCAGCACAAGTGCTTGGAGTTCACCCTGTCTCTTGGCTGCAAAGTCTGACGGCTCGGATCGGTTTTGCACCGATTATCGGAAAGTTAATGGGGTCACAAAACCTGACTGTTATCCTCTGCCTAGAATAGATGACTGTGTTGATAATGTTGGCAGTGCAAAGTATGTCACAAAACTCGACCTATTAAAAGGTTATTGGCAGGTGCCATTAACACCTAGAGCTCAAGCTATTTCTGCCTTTGTGACCCCTGACGCTTTCCTAGAGTACACTGTGATGCCATTTGGTGTACGAAACGCTCCAGCAACGTTCCAGCATCTAGTCAACACAGTACTGTCGGGTCTATCGGGGTGCTAGGCTTATTTGGACGACATTGTCGTTTACTCCAAAACATGGGAGGAACATATTCAACAGCTTCATGCAGTGTTTGGCAGGTTGGGTGAGGCCAATCTCACTCTGAATCTTGCCAAGTGTGAGTTCGGGCAGGCTACAGTGACATACCTCGGCAAAATTGTGGGTCGGGGTCAAGTTAAGCCTGTCCATTCTAAAGTTGAAGCAATCCTCTCATTTCCTGCACCAGTCACTCGCCGTGGTCTAATGCGGTATCTAGGAATGGCTGGTTACTATAGAAGTTTCTGTAGGAACTTCTCTGCCGTCGCAGCCCCATTAACCGACTTGTTGAGCCCAAAAGTGCGTTACAAATGGTCTCCGAGCTGTCAGCATTCTTTTGATAGTATTAAAGCCTTGTTAACTAATGCTCCAGTTCTAGCTGCACCTGCGTTTGAACGGCCGTTTAAACTCACTGTGGATGCAAGTGATGCGGGGGCGGGTGCGGTCCTTCTTCAAGATGGTGATGATGGCATTGCGCATCCGGTCTCGTATTACTCTAAAAAGTTTAATCGGCATCCATGTGTGTATTCCACAGTTGAAAAAGAAGCGCTTGCGCTCATTTTGGCTCTAAAACATTTCGAGGTTTATTTGGGCTCTTCGAATGAGCCTACCCTCGTTTACACCGATCACAACCCTCTCGTTTTTCTGAACCAGATGCGGAACACAAATCGAAGGTTAATGAGGTGGTCAATATTTCTACAGCATTTCAATGTAGAGGTCAGGCATATCCGTGGCAAAGATAATGTCCTGGCCGACACATTGTCACGCTCTTTTTCTGATGAGTGAATGACCTCTCGTTGCACTCCCGGTATTCGCCATCATAGGGTGGGGGTGTTAAGGATGGCCATGACATCACTCACTCACTCACTCACTCTACTCATTCATTTACTGTGCTGTGACTAAATACCAATTGTCTTTCCTCACTCAGGCTGGCACAGTGGCACACCCAGGCTGACACAGCTGCAGCAGATCCCAATCGCTGCCGCCCAAATCACCAGCCTGCTATAAAAGCCAGCCAGCTCAATTGTTCACCAGACACAGACCCAGCAACAACTCCCACAGTGATGCACTCTTAGTTTTGTTTAAACTTTAACTTGGTTATTTTCCTTTGGCCTGGAGATGGCCGGTAACCTTGTTTTCGTTTAGCCTTTAGTTTTTTATCTGGTTTTGTTAGGCAGGGAGGGGGGCCAGCTTCAACGTCCCTATAGGGGGTGGCCTGCGCCCCCCCTCCATTCTTTTGAGTTTTGCCGGCATCTCCAGGTCCCCTTTTGGTTTCCTGTCTTCTTTGGTAAAGTACCTTGAACTGAATTTAAGTTGTGGTTAAAAGCTGTTTACATTAAATGTTTAAAGTGTTAAAAAGGTTTATTAAAACACATTAAAACTTGCTACTGTGGGAAAAGGTTAAATAAAAACCGTTAAAACATTCCATTTTGTGGTGTCCTTCCTTATGTTGAAGTCTCCATTTTGAGCCATTGTTTATTTTTCCTTAAATTGTTTGGAGACCTTAACAGTCCCCAGTTGAAATATGATTATTTTGGGGGTCCGATTATTTTGGGGGTCCCCAGTTGAAATATGATTATTTTGGGGGGGTCCCCAGTTGAAATATGGATTATTTTGGGGGTCCCCCGTTGAAATATGATTATTTTGGGGGGGTCCCCAGTTCCCAGTTGAAATATGATTATTTTGGGGGTCCCCAGTTGAAATATGATTACTTTGGGGGTCCCCATTTGAAATATGATTATTTTGGGGGTCCCCAGTTGAAATATGATTATTTTGGGGGGTCACGGCCTGAAAAGGTTGAGAACCACTGCTCTACCTGACCAGTGCCTATCATTGATTGATTGATTGATTGAATCATTTATTTGGCAATTTTGAAAAACAAGACAACAACACAACATGTTTACATGTCGAGCAGCACCGGCCGGTTTACCATCCAGGCCAAAAAGGAACATCCCAAATAAGACCTTTTACGGCTTTGTTTACATTGGAAGTGTGTTCACACAGTCATTAAGATCTCCTTGTCCAGTGAACACAGTCTGCCCCAGTATGAGGTTCTCCACTGCATTCCTCTCTGACTGGTTATTCCCAAACAGCGCCACCCTCATACCCCAGACGGGGACGGGCCTCCATTCCGAAACACCACCATTCCGAAATTTAAATTATTTTAACTTTCACCCACTTTCACCCACATCCACCCACTTTTGTTTGAATGCTTGATTCTGATTGGTCTATCGCTGAAATCAGCGGTCTGATCAAAGACTCAGAACACCTGCTGCACTCAGGCTGCACTGTGTGGATTTAGTGCCATATCCAACATGTCAGCCATGTAAACAAACACACAGCGACATTTACAACTAAACGTTGCTCTCAAGAATGTTTTTGAAAACATTTGAAGTGAGAAATAGACGACGCAGTGACCAAATATGGATTCTATTTGATCAACACTTCCTAGTTTGAGTGGAGGAGACGTTGTGCTCTGTGGACGACCAGTGCAACACTTTCACTGTAAGTACAGGTAAGGAAATATTTAGTTGTTTTTTTACTTGGGTCAATGTATTAATTTATTTAGTAAGTAACTGTGCAATAAGTGGGATAACATCTCGCTGAGCGGTCATTATGGAGTGATAGGAGCCTGACAGGTTGAATGGCCACCGACGCGGAGCGAAGGTTTTAAGTTAAAATAAATCACTTCCACCATTTCCTTTACATCTGTTAAGATTTGCAAGACTTAAAGGGATATTCCACTTTCAAAAAAACTTTTGGTAATTTTATTGCTTGATTCAATATTTAGATATTTGATGTAAAGGTCCCCCCCCCCCCCCCCCCCCAAACTCCATTTTAACCATGATAGATTCATTAAAAACACCCATTATTTTTTCTGGTTACTCATACTACCCTCCAAATAGGCCTACGTGAGCAGGCCGTGTTTTTTCGATAACTTTTTTCATTTATTTTTTAATTTTGTTTGTATTTATTTTTTCTCATTTTCCTAAACAATTATTACAAATAAATGAAAACTGTTATGGATAAAACACGGCCTGCTCACGTATTAGGAGGGTAGTATGAGTCACCAGAAAAACATAATGTGTGTTTTTAATGAATCTATCATGGTTAAAATGAAGTTTGAAGTTACAATGTGTGTGTGTGGGGAGAGGCCCTGAGCCTGGGGGGGCTAAATATTGAATGAAGTAAATTAAAAACTGTTCAGGGTGTTCATAAAAGCCTGATTAGACGATGACCAAACGTTTTTTTCAAAGTGGAATATCCCTTTAACATTCCTGTATCAAATCATATCAAATAAAACTTTACTTATAGAGCAAATGTAAAAGGAGCAAAATCATAAACATGTAAACAAGTGTCAACATGAGCACAACACACATACCTGTAAGCACATTAAAAACAAACTGAAGATGAGCTCAAGCTGAGACTAAAAGACAAAGAAAACTAGAAAAGAAAATTTCTAAGAAATTTTAAGTGTGCCTGCAGCTCGCTAAGTCTGTGCAACCTTGTGTAGCGGTTGGTGTTAGCATTAGCGTTATATTTTTTAACATTAGCATTTTTTGCATCAGCTTTAACATTACTGTTCTTCATATGACACCACCCACATGTCTGTACGACAAACGGTTCACGAGAAAAAGGGTCACTTCCTGTTTGGTGAGGGGCACTTCCTGTTTGGCGAAATAGGCCAGGATTAATGAATTAAAGCTGCAAGCAGCGATGACCGGGCCCTCGCAGCTCTACACACGTCACAAGGAAGTCAGCCATTTCGACTAATTAGTGGCGTTTTGGCGCATTTTTGGCCGTTACCACGGGTCGCACTTTAACAACAGTTTTTTGAGAAAAAATTGTTTTGTGAGAAAAAAAATATTTTTGAGAAAAAAAGTTGAGAAAAAAAAATTTTGAGTAAAAAAAATTTTGAGAAAAAAAAATTTTGAGAAAAAAAAAATTTTGAGAAAAAAATTTTTTTGAGAAAAAAAATGTTTTGAGAAAAAAAAAATTTTTGAGAAGAAAAAAATTTTTTGAGAAAAAAAAATGTTGAGAAAAAAAAATTGAGAAAAAAAAAAATTTGAGAAAAAGAATTTGAGAAAAAAAATTTGAGAAAAAAATTTTTTGAGAAAAAAAAATTGAGAAAAAAAAATTTGAGAAAAAAAAATTTTGAGAAAAAAAATTTTTGAGAAAAAAAATTTTTGAGAAAAAAAAAATTTGAGAAAAAAAAAATTTGAGAAAAAAAAAATTGAGAAAAAAAAATATATGACACCAGCCGCGAGTCTGTGGGGAAATCTCGCTTTTTCGACGTCCCAAATGTTCGACGGCCCGCAACTTTGACGCGCCGATAGTTCGACTTAGGGATCGCGAGATTTCGGCGCCGCTGTTTCGACGGCACGTTTTTTCGAAAAAACTGACGCCGGTCTTTCGACTGGGCGGCACACTCTTTCGACAAGGCAGCACGGTATTTCGACAATGAAAAAAACAAGTCTCTCTCACACGCACAGACAGACTCACAATGCCAACTAACCCAGCTTACCTCCCCGACTTTTTTGTTCTTTCTCGTCCCTCTCTCTCTCTCTCTCTCTCTCTCTCTCTCTCTCTCTCTCTCTCTGGATTAACATTACCTGAGGACGTGGGGTAAAGTAATCTTTACGGACGGGAAAAGCAGGGCCGTGCTTAGGGCCTAGGGGGACCCAGGCAAGGCAAACCCCGGTTTGAGGCCCCTGGCCCAATTTGGTAACCATCAAAATTGCATATATATTTTAAGTCCATGTTAATCATTGCCAGTAAAACAAACACTGCGTGCCATCTTTAAGAAGCCCCAGTAAACCCTGTAAAAAATTGATCTCATCCTGGGGGGCGCCACTTTAAAGTAGCCTAACTGTCCAGGGCCCCCAAAACTAAAGGGAATTGATACACATATGTATATCAATTTAGGGGGCCTCAAAACCTTTTAAATATAAATATTTACACAGACTTTAGAAGAAATGGATCCATTCCCTGCATCCTTTAAATTAGCAGGGACGTGCACACATAGACACTAGGGGGTGCTAGAAAACCTGCCTTTTTGCCTGCCTGGATCAATGTGCCCTTTTCATAAAGTTAGTTTTTTGTACAGTGTTTGTTTGTTTTGTACAGTGCTCAGTATGTGGACCATGGTGACATCGGTCAATTCTGGATTAAAATCTTCTAATATATATATTTATGCTCCAAAATGCTCTGGAATCTTACTACACGTGTAGGCTATCTGTGATCAAAGCAGCATGTATCTATTCTGCATCTAGCTTAAGGCAAGACCCAAATTAACTAAAAACTTTGCTTCTGGGGGTCCCTGGAACAAAATATTTTGAGCAGCAGGGACGTGCACACATAGACACAAGCCTTTTTGCCTGCCTGGATCAATGTGCCCGTTTTATAATGTAATTTTTTTGTTCAGTGTTTGTTTGTTTTGTTGTTTTGTACAGTGTTCAGTATGTGGAAATTATTACCCCTAATTATACCCCAAAAATAAATACTCTTGCCACATATGTAGGCTATCTGTGATCAAAGCAGCATTTATCTATTCTGCATCTAGCTTGAGGCAAGACCCGAATAAACTAAAATCTAAAATCTAAACTAAAAATATTTTGAGATTGGGGTCTGTGGCCAAATACATATCATTTTGGAGGTCCTTGACATGACAAAGTTTGAGAACCACTGATTGAGGCAACATTTAGCTTGTCAGGGTGGTTGTGTTGGAGCGCCTCAGTGCGGCTGCAGAGTTCATGTATAGCCTCTCTTCCGAGTAGAGAGAGACACTAGAAACTCTGCTGGAGAGACAAAACAAACTGCTGAATTAAATTAATTATGAATTTTAACTTAGAGAAGGAAAAAAAAAGGACTCATGTCCCTTTCAACTCGAAGGGACTATATGGCATTATTTCTGCAAATGGTGAGTCTTTCTTAGATACATGCTGCTTGCTTGCTTGCTTGCTTGCATTCATTTCATTTCCATTTCATCATGTTGTGAAGAAAGTCTCAGCATAGCTGTGTGTATTTACCACTTGCAGAAGTAATGCCATATAGTCTTTTTTTCTTTCTTCCAAAAGTCAAAATTCATATTTCATTTCATTCATCAGTTTGTTTTGTCTCTGGAACATATAATATGTTTTTTGATAATCGACTTTGATCTCATAAATGATTTATCGATTATTCAATTAATTGATTCATGCATATCAATAGACATAGATATGTCACAGCAGGGCATGTGTGTATATCAATAAACCATTGTCTGAACATGTTAATGTAGGTGTAAGCACTGTCCATCCCTAACTACTAGGCAGTTGACGGTTCCACGCGCCGCACAAGGTGCCCTTTTTTATTCACTTGAGCACCCCCTCCTCAAAATGTCTGTGCACGCCCCTGTAAATTAGTGTACATGACATCACAGAACATTCATGAAGGAACTGCTTGTGTAATCAGGGCCATTGTTATCTGGTCTCACCTTTGCGAGCCAAGCTCTTTTCAAATTCTAATGAGCTAATATATCCAAAGCAATTGTGCTTCACTCTCACATATTTTTTTTAGAGTTACAAGATTACATAATTGGAATATCAGAGTTATTACCTACAAATAACTATACCTTAATGATAATAAGAACAAGAACAACTTTAAGTGCATGTTTTGCAGTGGTTCTCAACCTTTGTCTCACACTAAATACATGTAAATGGATGTGTGTCCACAGGCAGCCTGTTAATTATATTTCAATTCATAGCTACTTCAATTATTGCCAGTAAAACAAACTAGCATGCCATCTTTAAGAAGCCCCAGTAAACCTGTTTAAAGTATTAAGTTAAACATAACATTTATGTTAAGTCGCTTACCGTTCATTATGTTGACATCATCATGGGCCCACTTCAAACTGTCAGGGGGGCCCCAAATGAGATTGAATATATATATCAATATATGTACCTCAATTTGGTAACCCTCATATATATGTTAAGTCCATAGCTACTTTAATTAATCTCATCCTGGGGGGCCCCCATTCCCTGCATCCGGAATGGATACATTTCTTCTAAAGTCTGTGTAAATATTTACATTTAAAAAAAGTTTTGAGGGCCCCCAAATTGATATTTGTGGGGGCCCTGGACAGTTTGAAGTGGGCCCTCCAGGCCAGGATGAGATAACATTTTCACAGGGTTTATTGGGGCCTCTTAAAGATGTATGTGACATCACAGAACACACATGAAGGAACTGCTTGGGTAAATTAGGGCCATTGTTATCTGGCCTGCACCTTTGAGAGCCAATCTCTTTTCATATTCTAATGAGCTAATATGTCCAAAGCAATTGTTTCATGTTAACCCTCACTTCAACTGTTCTCTGTTCAACAGCTCAACTGGGGCCCATGCCCATATTGGTTAAAATAAATCAAAATCTCATGAGGCCCCCAGCCTGTGTGGGGTTTGCCTGTATGGACTGCACGGCCCTGTTTAAGAGTAGCCTAATGAATGACCACAGTCAGTGCGCAACAGGCTCCGCCAATCACTTATCTTACTTGTTAAAAGCAACATATTATAAAGACATGACAGTAATATGGGTGCATATAAACGTAAAATATACTCTCCTCCCTAGCTGTAGGCCTATGCACATATGAACATGTCTGTGTCCAATAGAAAGCTGCAGAGCATGGATTTTTTTTTTAAACAAGGCAGTACAAGGCAAAAATAACAGGCTATCAACACCGTCGGATAGTAGCCTACAGGATGTTAACTTGCAGATCTGTTCTTTAAGCATGCACACAGAGAGAGGGAGAGGAGAGCATGGAGGAGAGAGAGAAAGTGAGGAGGGGAGAGAGAGACAGACAGACAGACAGACAGACAGACAGACAGACAGACAGACAGAAGATGCGCGAACACCCTTTGCTTTTTTAGCACCTCGCAAAAACACTACTGATCTAGTAGGTGTGATAAGTTCTGTCGGGTCAGTCTGGAGCATATTAAAGAGGTTATTATAGGCCTAATCGGCGATCACTCGCGTGCGCGAGCGCATGCATGCGACCGCTCCAGCTAATAAATCCGTGCACAGGGCTTCTAAATGGAGACCCACTCCCCCCACAAGTTGCCACAACACCCCTGCCTACAGTTCATGCATGTCACGAATACAGGTCACTTCGCCAAAAATCCAACGCAACATAGGCTTCAAAGGAGCTTTATTGGCAAACACGGGCTTATGACAGCAGAACAAAAGTTTACATTTGGGCCATTGTGAGAA
>NC_137811.1:8842329-8854829 GCF_963921795.1 Nannobrachium achirus
TTAGAAACCCACTTGTGTTAGTAGTGTACCTGTAGGCTGTATCCATATGCATGCGGGAGGAACCAGCTTCAACGGCCGTAGCGTAGATGATATCCGAGCTGATCGTGAAATCCACAGACAACTCCGGGGGTCCGCAGCCAACTACGGGCAGGTATTCCGACACATAAAACTAACCCTAACCCCCAAGTTGGCCCAACCCTAACCTCAGTGACCGGCGAACGCGACCACGACGCCTTGGTTCTTCAACAAGCAATCTGAGTTCACACGCAGTGCCCAGGGGTGGGGGCTGCTGCCAGCAGTGGCGTCAGTTCAGCAAAAGCTAAGGTATGGCAACATGACTGGTGTCTTGCATGCACGGTCGCGTGCCCTCACGCGCATGTAAGACAACAGTCATGTTGCCATACCTTAGCAACAGACACAATGAAAAGTACATTTTATTATTTCCCCTGTAGCCAAGGGATGGCAGCTGCCATAACTTGCCATACCCAATTGACACCTCTCATACCCAATTGACACCTCTGGCTGTCAGAGCCGAAAGCCGTGCTGTGCTGCGTGCACCACAGAAATCAACCATACATTTGTATAATATACAATAAAAGGCAGAGAAATGGGCAGTTATCCTTGATTTTATAGAGGATTCTAAGTGATCACTTGCTCACTGGATGTCCTAGGCACATGGACAACATCGCAAAACAACGGATCTTTGTCAGATTAAAGATCAAAATGTGATTTTTCCAAAAAAAAAAAAAAAAAAAAAAAAAAAACGAACATTTTCGGTTTTGGCATTTCTTAATACGTTTTAAAAAACCGAACATTTTCGGTTTTGGCACTAGATGAGTTAATAAGTGAGTTGTAAGCACAGATCTTAAAACACTGACAGAGCAGACCTAATGAGGAAGGACAGGCTGACCATAGCCTGGGGGCTGCAGCACCACATGCTGGCCCCCCATGTGGAGGTTTAACCCATTTTGACTGGGAACACATTATTGTGCATTATTTTGTGCTTTAAATATGATTCAGCCCAGGAAAAAGAGTTGTAGAGGCCCTCATTGCGCGCTATAGAGAGATCTCGCTGCTGCTACTCAAAGATTTGCCATTTTAGATCATGACAAGTGACAAGCCAGAGGGCCAATTATTGTACATGAGTTATATTTCGTTGTTGTCAGGTGGAAACCTTGTATGTCCAAAACTGTTTGTTTTGCATTTATCATTTTAAATATGATTTAAACTAGTGAAAACAGCCCATCTACAAGCAAGTAGATCGGCTGTTTTCACTACTTTTGTGCGACGGCCTTGTATGATGAAGCAGGGCTTTGCTTTGCGAAAAATTTTACAAATTTGAAACTTGGGAGATACAAGGTTTCTGCCCGACAGTGACGATTTACTTTGTTGGCCGCCCAGCCCCCAAAATGGAATGAAGGATGACATTTATTATTATTTTATTATTTTTTTCCTAATGGCCGACCTGGACCGGCTAGGAATGAACCGGCCGTTCGGGAGTTGTCCCGCTTTTCCCAATGGCCAGCACGTCCCTGTGCGTGGGTTTCCAGCTTCATGACTTCCTCATGTGTGCAGAGCAGGGGCTGTGATGGAGAACAACCACCACACCATGGATAAAACAACACAAGGATCTTTAGAAACACATTTCAATGGTTTTCTTTTTGTCTCTGTCAGGCCGAAGGCGGAGTTTCTGTGAAACTTTACACACACATTCCCACCAGTGATGTCACAGTGCCCCTCCCACCTCGTTAATGTTGCAGCTGCTTTGCAAACAACTTGAGACCAACATGCACTCATCAAGCACGGTGAGTTTGCTACTCCATCAATACATTGCTTTTAATTTACACTCATCAAGCATGGTGAGTTTGCTACTCCATCAACATGTTGCTTTTAATTTACACTCATCAAGCACGGTGAGTTTGCTGCTCCATCAATACATTGCTTTTAATTCATGGTGAGATCAATCACCCATGTTTTACACTGTAACTGAGATGTTTTCATATCATGATCGTTTTGTTATCTTGGTTTGTACAGAGTCAGCTTTGTTTTCCCTCTTATTCCAATCAATGTGATGATGAAGTAAACTGGCTCCTGGCTTTAGCTTGCCCTCATCTTCACGTGATCATGTCAGGCTGTTTGTGGTTGAGATGCAGGAGAACTAGTGGAGAAGAGATCCAGTTTCTACTGGATCTCTTCTAAGACTAGAGAAGAGATCCAGTAGAACTAAGACTAGTGGAGAAGAGATCCAGTAGAACTGAGACTAGAGAAGAGATCCAGTAGAACTAAGACTAGTGGAGAAGAGATCCAGTAGAACTAAGACTAGTGGAGAAGAGATCCAGTAGAACTAAGACTAGAGAAGAGATCCAGTAGAACTAAGACTAGAGAAGAGATCCAGTAGAACTAAGACTAGTGGAGAAGAGATCCAGTAGAACTAAGACTAGAGAAGAGATCCAGTAGAACTAAGACTAGTGGAGAAGAGATCCAGTAGAACTAAGACTAGTGGAGAAGAGATCCAGTAGAACTAAGACTAGTGGAGAAGAGATCCAGTAGAACTAAGACTAGTGGAGAAGAGATCCAGTAGAACTACTAGTGGAGAAGAGATCCAGTAGAACTAGGAATAGTGGAGAAGAGATCCAGTAGAACTAAGACTAGTGGAGAAGAGATCCAGTAGAACTAAGACTAGAGGAGAAGAGATCCAGTAGAACTAAGACTAGTGGAGAAGAGATCCAGTAGAACTAAGACTAGAGGAGAAGAGATCCAGTAGAACTAAGACTAGAGGAGAAGAGATCCAGTAGAACTAAGACTAGTGGAGAAGAGATCCAGTAGAACTAAGACTAGAGGAGAAGAGATCCAGTAGAACTAAGACTAGTAGAGAAGAGATCCAGTAGAACTAAGACTAGAGGAGAAGAGATCCAGTAGAACTAAGACTAGTAGAGAAGAGATCCAGTAGAACTAAGATCAGTCATGTTATGCTTTGCTGTGTGTGGGTGTCGTGTGGGGAACTTGTAGATCAGCTAAATCTCCCTCTTTCTCTCAGATATGTATCTGTTTAAAGGACAACTTTAGTTTTTTACAACAAGGGTTCATATTTTAGATTGTAATTAAAGAATATAAAAGATGAGATTTCATTTACTTCTTTCTATTGTTTTAGAGATTCTGATTTCAGTGGTTGGGGGCATGCGTACAAGTGGCTACATATGTCATTGCCAGACCCATGAAATGGGTAGGCCTACATAAGCAAATGTCGGTCTGTCCCTTTTCTATATAAAGGGTATATATGATGATGACATGATGATGACATGCCTACAAAAGGCATGATGTCATAAATGATGATGACAGACAGGGGGTCTGGCACAACCAGGTTGACCTGGTCTAGTTTTACACAGAATAAGCCCATTCCCAAGATACAACGCAACCTTTCATGGTTGGATGTGACTTATGGGGGCTAGAAGTGTTACTGTAAATAGCAATAAAGAAACTGCTGGCTTATTGTGTCTAAAAAGACATATTTAGCCACTTGTACGCATGTCCCACATTTTGATGATGATGAAGTAAACTGGCTCCTGGCTTTAGCTTGCCCTCATCTTCACGTGATCATGTCAGGCTGTTTGTGGTTGAGATGCAGGAGAACTAGTGGAGAAGAGATCCAGTTTCTACTGGATCTCTTCTAAGACTAGAGAAGAGATCCAGTAGAACTAAGACTAGTGGAGAAGAGATCCAGTAGAACTGAGACTAGAGAAGAGATCCAGTAGAACTAAGACTAGTGGAGAAGAGATCCAGTAGAACTAAGACTAGTGGAGAAGAGATCCAGTAGAACTAAGACTAGAGAAGAGATCCAGTAGAACTAAGACTAGTGGAGAAGAGATCCAGTAGAACTAAGACTAGAGAAGAGATCCAGTAGAACTAAGACTAGTGGAGAAGAGATCCAGTAGAACTAAGACTAGTGGAGAAGAGATCCAGTAGAACTAAGACTAGTGGAGAAGAGATCCAGTAGAACTAAGACTAGTGGAGAAGAGATCCAGTAGAACTAAGACTAGAGGAGAAGAGATCCAGTAGAACTAAGACTAGTGGAGAAGAGATCCAGTAGAACTAAGACTAGAGGAGAAGAGATCCAGTAGAACTAAGACTAGTGGAGAAGAGATCCAGTAGAACTAAGACTAGAGGAGAAGAGATCCAGTAGAACTAAGACTAGTAGAGAAGAGATCCAGTAGAACTAAGACTAGTAGAGAAGAGATCCAGTAGAACTAAGACTAGAGGAGAAGAGATCCAGTAGAACTAAGATCAGTCATGTTATGCTTTGCTGTGCGTGGGTGTCGTGTGGGGAACTTGTAGATCAGCTAAATCTCCCTCTTTCTCTCAGATATGTATCTGTTTAAAGGACAACTTTAGTTTTTTACAACAAGGGTTCATATTTTAGATTGTAATTAAAGAATATAAAAGATGAGATTTCATTTACTTCTTTCTATTGTTTTAGAGATTCTGATTTCAGTGGTTGGGGGCATGCGTACAAGTGGCTACATATGTCATTTTACACAGAATAAGCCCATTCCCAAGATACAACGCAACCTTTCATGGTTGGATGTGATTTATGGGGGCTAGAAGTGTTACTGTAAATAGCAATAAAGAAACTGCTGGCTTATTGTGTCTAAAAAGACATATTTAGCCACTTGTACGCATGTCCCACATTTTGATGATGATGAAGTAAACTGGCTCCTGGCTTTAGCCTGCCCTCATCTTCACGTGATCATGTCAGGCTGTTTGTGGTTGAGATGCAGGAGAACTAGTGGAGAAGAGATCCAGTTTCTACTGGATCTCTTCTAAGACTAGAGAAGAGATCCAGTAGAACTAAGACTAGTGGAGAAGAGATCCAGTAGAACTGAGACTAGAGAAGAGATCCAGTAGAACTAAGACTAGTGGAGAAGAGATCCAGTAGAACTAAGACTAGTGGAGAAGAGATCCAGTAGAACTAAGACTAGAGAAGAGATCCAGTAGAACTAAGACTAGTGGAGAAGAGATCCAGTAGAACTAAGACTAGAGAAGAGATCCAGTAGAACTAAGACTAGTGGAGAAGAGATCCAGTAGAACTAAGACTAGTGGAGAAGAGATCCAGTAGAACTAAGACTAGTGGAGAAGAGATCCAGTAGAACTAAGACTAGTGGAGAAGAGATCCAGTAGAACTACTAGTGGAGAAGAGATCCAGTAGAACTAGGAATAGTGGAGAAGAGATCCAGTAGAACTAAGACTAGTGGAGAAGAGATCCAGTAGAACTAAGACTAGAGGAGAAGAGATCCAGTAGAACTAAGACTAGTGGAGAAGAGATCCAGTAGAACTAAGACTAGAGGAGAAGAGATCCAGTAGAACTAAGACTAGTGGAGAAGAGATCCAGTAGAACTGAGACTAGAGAAGAGATCCAGTAGAACTAAGACTAGTGGAGAAGAGATCCAGTAGAACTAAGACTAGTGGAGAAGAGATCCAGTAGAACTAAGACTAGAGAAGAGATCCAGTAGAACTAAGACTAGTGGAGAAGAGATCCAGTAGAACTAAGACTAGAGAAGAGATCCAGTAGAACTAAGACTAGTGGAGAAGAGATCCAGTAGAACTAAGACTAGTGGAGAAGAGATCCAGTAGAACTAAGACTAGTGGAGAAGAGATCCAGTAGAACTAAGACTAGTGGAGAAGAGATCCAGTAGAACTAAGACTAGTGGAGAAGAGATCCAGTAGAACTACTAGTGGAGAAGAGATCCAGTAGAACTAGGAATAGTGGAGAAGAGATCCAGTAGAACTAAGACTAGTGGAGAAGAGATCCAGTAGAACTAAGACTAGAGGAGAAGAGATCCAGTAGAACTAAGACTAGTGGAGAAGAGATCCAGTAGAACTAAGACTAGAGGAGAAGAGATCCAGTAGAACTAAGACTAGTGGAGAAGAGATCCAGTAGAACTAAGACTAGAGGAGAAGAGATCCAGTAGAACTAAGACTAGTGGAGAAGAGATCCAGTAGAACTAAGACTAGAGGAGAAGAGATCCAGTAGAACTAAGACTAGTAGAGAAGAGATCCAGTAGAACTAAGACTAGTAGAGAAGAGATCCAGTAGAACTAAGACTAGAGGAGAAGAGATCCAGTAGAACTAAGATCAGTCATGTTATGCTTTGCTGTGCGTGGGTGTCGTGTGGGGAACTTGTAGATCAGCTAAATCTCCCTCTTTCTCTCAGATATGTATCTGTTTAAAGGACAACTTTAGTTTTTTACAACAAGGGTTCATATTTTAGATTGTAATTAAAGAATATAAAAGATGAGATTTCATTTACTTCTTTCTATTGTTTTAGAGATTCTGATTTCAGTGGTTGGGGGCATGCGTACAAGTGGCTACATATGTCATTTTACACAGAATAAGCCCATTCCCAAGATACAACGCAACCTTTCATGGTTGGATGTGACTTATGGGGGCTAGAAGTGTTACTGTAAATAGCAATAAAGAAACTGCTGGCTTATTGTGTCTAAAAAGACATATTTAGCCACTTGTACGCATGTCCCACATTTTAGCACGGTAAACGCAATAAAACAATAGAACGAAGCAAATGCAAACATTTTAACACTCCCTTTTTCTTTTATCTAATTACAATCTAAAATATGAACACTTGTTGTAAAAAACTAAAGTTGTCCTTCAATACCTCTCTCAGTCTCTTCAGGACTTGTATTCACATCTCGAAACAAGCTGTTTGTGCTTTTAATACTGACTGTACTTACGTTTATTTCCTATTTGATACCGGCCATAGTGATGGAAAGTTAGCAAATCAGCAGATAATATTTCTGCAAGTTTTTTAACACAGGGGGTGAAGCTTACGTTAGTAGCAGATACCTGTGTGACATGTGTGAGCTATACCGAGTTATACTTCTCCAGTACAATGGTGTGTGACAGAGAGGTTTAAAAAAGCTTTTGGGCATCCCTATCCACCTGTTTCCGCGGGAGTTTACTGGAGATTATTTGGACCTGTTTGGACCACACTTCCAGTTTAACAGCAGACATACAAGCTCACGTTGCGTTGCAGATGCAACCGTTGTGAGCTTGTAAATCACACTCGGCTGCGGCGCCGGAAGCTCGGTACAGCGTCCGCGCAATGCACTATGGGGCGTTGGAAACTCGTGGATAGGGTGTATCCTTTCAATAAATTAAATTCTGACCAGGGAACATCACAACTGCAATTGCACATTAATGCCACAAAGTGGCAACCAAACACCACTCTATTGACGTAACATCAAGAGAAGCCTCTATGACTTTCCTTGGATTGGATTGGACAATCATTTCAAGTGATTGTGATTCAGGAGGTAGGCGGGTAGGAAGGACGGAAGGAAGGAAGGAAGGAAGGAAGGAAGGAAGGAAGGAAGGAAGGAAGGAAGGAAGGAAGGAAGGGGACAGACAGACACAATGTAACAACATTAAACAATACTGCACATTCAAATGTAGAAAGATTAAATTCTGGGAAGTGTGGTTGTTGTGAATGTCACACTTGCAATTTCCCAGAATTTCATCTTGCAAATGTGAATGTCACACTTGCAAATGAATTCCGTCCTTGTCCCTTTTATGCCCTTATATGGAGATCCCTGGTCTATGATGTCAGACATTTATGATGTCAGACATTGCCATATTTGGGAAACGGAGTCAATGGAGAAAAAATAATTCACAAATACATCAATATAAATTAAACTATAAAACATCTCTTAGCAAAAGTAAGGGGCAACCACACTAATTTCCACCCTAGTGTGGTTGCCCTGTTACTAGATAGTTTAGAGTTAGAAAGACGTGAAAGCAACTTCCTCACATGAACTCAGTTCACATCAGCAGCATTTTCTCTTCCAACATCTCTTCTACACATGAAGGTAAAATGTTTCTACTTTATATCTGCTGTGAATTCACACTGATACTAGGAGATAATACAGTTTATCTCTTGACATGTCCTGAGTCGCATAAATGAATCATTTGTTATATTATTACAAATGTCATTTGAGTCATTTATGTGAGTGTAGAATCTTGTACAAAACTCAACATTTTCAGGAAATGTAAATAATAATTAAAGCTGCAAGCAGCAATGACCGGGCCCTCGCAGCTCTACCCACGTCACAAGGCCAGCAGCCAATCAGAAACCAAACAGGAAGTCAACCATTTCGACTAATTAGTGGCGTTTTGGCGCATTTTTGGCCGTTATCACGGGTCGCACTTTAACGATAGTTTAAAGTTTTTCTCAAAAAAAAATGTTGAGAAAAAAAAAATTTTGAGAAAAAAATTTGAGAAAAAAAAAATTTGAGAAAAAAAATTTTTTGAGAAAAATTTTTTTTTGAGAAAAAAAACATTTTGAGAAAAAAAAAATTATGACACCAGCCGCAAGTCTGTACGACAAACGGTTCATGAGTTATAGAGGCACTTCCTGTTTGGTGAAGGGCACTTCCTGTTTGGCGAAGGAAGCGTCAATTAAGGTTAAGGACTCTTAATCAAGTCATATGATACCAGCCAGAGTGTATATAAGAGAGTTAAGTCACGCTTTGAACTCGCCGCAGACCGGAAGTGGCGTCGCATGGAGCCTGTTCTCATTCTTATCGAGGCTCTGCTGCTCTCCTGCCCGTCCGCCCCCACTATAGCCGAGGTATTTTCAATCACTGGTAAGTAGACGAAATCACGTCTTTTTCACCCTTTTAACGCATTCACGGGCCTCTCGTGAATGTGTGAATGCGTGAATGCGTTAAAAGGGTGAAAAAGACGTGATTTCGTCTACTTACCAGTGATTGAAAATACCTCGGCTATAGTGGGGGCGGACGGGCTGAAGAGCAGCAGAGGCTAGCTAGGAATGAGAACAGGCTCCATGCGTGCGCAAGTGCGCATGCGTAAGCTTCCCACCATAGAGTAAATAGGCTTTCCACGCTTACTATGGGAGTCGACGTAAGTGACGTAACTCTCTTATATACACTCTGATACCAGCCACAACTCTGTACGATAAACGGTTGAAGAGTAACAGCCAAAAAAAGGAACGATCAAGTATGGACCAATCAGAAGAAGGGGCACTTCTTGTTTGGTGAAGGAAGTTTGACGCTTCGCCACGGGCACGCCGTTTTACGAAAACTCACGATTCGCACAACTTTTCATCGTTAAGGTGTCTTGAGTATGCCGAGCGAACTTGAAGTTGATCTGATTAACCCCCTAGGAGGAGTTCGTTAAAGTGCGACCTGTGAAAACGGCCAAAAATGTGCAAAAACGCCACTAATTAGTCAAAATGGCTGACTTCCTGTTTGGTTTCGGAAGTGGCGCCAAGAGACTTTTTTGTGAGTCCGGACATGATACAGGTGTGTACCGATTTTCGTACGTGTAGGTGAAACCGTATGGTGGGGCTTGAGGCACGAAGTTTTGTAGGGGGTGCTATTGAGCCATTAGGCCACGCCCCCTTTTGATTATTTTTAAATACGAAATTTTTCACCACTTGTGATGTGTGTGCAAAGTTGCGCAACTTTTGGAGTACATTTTGCGGCTCAAAAACACGATTCATTCGGCGGAAGAATAATAATCTTTGCAAATACAATAGGGTCCTCACACATTGTGTGTGCTCGGGCCCTAATAATCAGTGTTCCAATGTAGCAGAAAGAAACTACTCCCTCCTGTGTGTGTGTGTGTGTGTGTGTGTGTGTGTGTGTGTGTGTGTGTGTGTGTGTGTGTGTGTGTGGATGAACGGTGAACTGCAGCTGCCAATGCAATCCCAATGAGAGGCATCGTGAAATATCATAATTTCAGTGGTTGACTACTGAGGCCATAGCAATTTATTTTGTGTTGTAATAAAGTGTCCCATGGGTTTAATTTTGCCTTTTTAAAGTGGCATATCTGTCATCTTGACACACTACCTACAATATACTTTAATATACTTCATCTGTGAGTCAAAAGTGCTAGCATTGGAAATCTTAAGTTTAGGTGGTCGCATGGTACACACGTCATGGACGCATCCCTTGAGGTTTTCAATACCCAGATACGCTTGTCTCTCATGTATAATTAGGCTGTTTATTTTTGGAAAATGATCGCATCTCGCTTCTTCCAAACGGAGTCTTACAGGTTATTTTTGGTTAATACTAACCTGGAGAATCCACTCTGTAGTTGAAAAGGTCGGGATCTTCAAAGTCGGTGCTCATAAACGCACAGCAGTAAAGAGAGTGATGTCACTGAAAAGCTGCAGGTTCTGCGTCTGCCGTCTCCCCTCTTCTCTGTTAACATTATGGGTAACCCATTCTGTGGCAAATTAAACGTGACACACATCATGTATTTAGCAAACAAGAAGATATGTTGTCAGGGTCAGGCCGTACATTTGAAAACATATTTTTATTTAAATCAATATAGTCTTCAGTTCGTGTAGGATTATTTTAATATTAGGCTAACCACAGTTGAATTGCAATGACTTTCTATGGGCTGGCTTGCAGTTCACTGTTCTCCCTTACCCGAAGTGGGGCTGCTGTTTCAATTGTGGGCGTGAATTTGTAGGCACCCGTGTGTCTCTATGGGAATCATAAAGTACATTTCATATGATCTGTCTCCTCCGCTCCTCCTCCAATAGAGGAGGAGCGGAGTGGAGTCCTCAGGTGAACTCAGACACGCAGACACCCCAGTGAATGACAACGTGAACAACGTCTATTTCAACTTCTGCTTCACAAAGGTAAAATCTATTTATATCGACTAAATCATGTTATTGTCATAGTTGGGATTCAGAACAAACAGATGAACAGGTTTAATATTGTAAACATCAACTTCATGAAAGTACATTCCAGGAATGTACAGACAACGGGCGCAATGCAAGTCTGGGCTCGCCACATTTGTGGCACGATGGTTTGAGGGCTCATTTGTCCTAGAAAACTTGTCCTTATGTTTTGAAACTCTAGTCTGGTGTCCTCTCACCGAAACTATAACATGCACTGTACTATGTGTGTGTGTGTGTGTGTGTGTGTGTGTGTGTGTGTGTGTGTGTGTGTGTGTCATCTATTTCAGAACAGCATTAAACCACAACGTCACCGTTGTTTTGGGTTGAGGCACATTTTACTCAGGTTTTTTTCATCTCACTCGTGTCACTTTGTCTGCTGACCTACTCAGCAACTAAATAAACAGAAAATAAACAAAATAAAAATAAAACAATTCACAGGAGGCAAGCAGTGATCACCCCCTGATGTGCACTGCAATGTAGTTTCAAATGCACTACATTGCAGGCACTTTTTGAGAGTAAAAAACTAAAAAAGAAGACATGTGACATGAATTATGTGGGCAGATTGCCCAGGAAATGTGCCAATCTCAACCCAGTAACTGAATCGAAAAAAAAAAAAAGATTTTAATTTACAATGATCTACTATATCATTTGCAAAAGCAAAATATCGTACCGTTTTGGCTTTGTATCGTATTGTTTTAAAATGCAGATAATTGGTATAGAATCGTTTTGCAATGCAAATAATCGATTGTATGGAAACTAAATATTTGTGCCTTGTATTTAGCAGTTTTAAGAAGGAAAATGAAAAGAAGGGTTTAATTACCTTTCTATTCCATAGAGCTACTCTTGGTCTATCGATAAAAGTGTGTAATCTCTATGTTCATGTCAAGGTGCAGGTTTGTCCATATGTGTTGAAATATAATGTCCATGTATTTGCTAGAGAATCACAGTGTTTATTTATATCCATAATAGATTTAATTTATTTGCTAAATAGTTACTATATGGATTTTAAATCATTGAATGGAATCGTATCGTATCACCATGAATGAACAAATATCGTCCTTGTATCGTATTGTCAACCATGTTTCGTGATGCGTATCGTATCGTTAAAAATCACACCTGTGTGAACTGAGCGGTGGTTTACCCACCAACCCCCCCCCCCCCCCCCCCTTCTCCCCTGTGTGTGTGTGTGTGTGTGTGTGTGTGTGTGTGCGTGTGTGTGTGTGTGTGTGTGCCTGGTCTGGCCTGGCCTGAAAACAGCGCCCCTCCCTTAACATGTGTGGCCAGAAAAGGTACTACACAGGCTTGAGGCTACATACGGACGCACCCACCCACCCACCCACATACACATACCTCTACACACACGGCCACGTATAGGAGCGGCGTGACCACCGCTCAAAAATATCGTTACACCCCTAGTGACGTCAGATGTTTTCACTGTTGGAGTTTAGAGTTGGAGGAAGTGAAAGCAACGTCATCACATGAACACATCAGTAGCATCTTCTCTTCTGCACACAAAGGTAAAATGTCTCTACTTTATATATGTTGTGAATTCACTGATCTTAATGTTTCTACTTTATATCTGTTGTGAATTCACTGATCTTAATGTTTCTACTTTATATCTGTTGTGAATTCACTGATCTTAATGTTTCTACTTTATATCTGCTGTGAATTCACCGATCTTAATGTTTCTACTTTATATCTGCTGTGAATTCACCGATCTTAATGTTTCTACTTTATATCTGTTGTGAATTCACTGATCTTAATGTTTCTACTTTATATC
>NC_137811.1:8857329-8952329 GCF_963921795.1 Nannobrachium achirus
ACATTATATTGTCCTTTAATTGTAAATATGGGCATATAAAATACATTTATCCATCAAATATCTTATTTACATAAATATCCTTCATATCAAGTAGTCCGTTTATGCTTTGGTGAAATAATGAAAATCGATATGTATCGCAATGTATTTGCGCACTGCCCGGGTTACAGAGCTCCGTGGAACCTCATTCCTCCTTACCGCTGTATCCGAGCACAGTGCACTGCTCCCCGGGGTCTACCCTGGGGAGCGTAGAGCTCGGGAACGTCCCTCCTTTTACCGACATCATGTCTGAGACATGTCAGTTTGCTGTGACAGTGCACAGCGCACCCACACACACCCCACTGGCATGGGCCGGCGAGCAGACAGTAAAACGCTGATAACACAACCAAATGAAGCAATAGGTTCTCTAAACTGAGGCAAGGGTTACCGCGGCGCGGACGGTCTAAATTGAACTCCGCGAAGGTACATATGTAACCACAAGGCTCCGGTAATGTATCGTCCCCGGGGTAAGAAAAAACACCCGCGCCTCGGGCTCAGCTCGTATTTTGAACACAATTCCCCGCTTAGCCTCTTTAGCTGCCATGGTTCTGTGTGTGTCTGTGTCCTGTGTCTTGTGCGAAAACAACGAAAATGCGAGCACGCACCCGATCCACATTGATCTGCAGCACACATCTCTCAGTGTGTTGGAGGGGCTGCCGCAGATCTGTAAGTGCGTGCGTATGTGTGCGTGCGTGCGTGTGTGTGTGTGGCCACTGGGTCGGGACCATAGTTTGGGAACCGCTGGCCTATAAGGGCTGAAGTGGTTGATTATGTATTAACTCTTTCTGTGCGAAAACCGAATAATCTCGGTTCTTTTTTCCATTCCAATACTAATTTTTTAATCTATTTCGCTTACCCTGAGCTGCTAGTAGCGACGTGGGTGGTCCTGGCTCCTCCACCGCCTCCCAACGAGCCATTCTACTTGTCCCGATGATTTATTCCATTGAAAATGGTTTAGAAAAAAGTTTAGAGCCCCCCCAAAAAAACGCTGTTTCAGCAAGACGTATTAAGGATTACAAGAACCGACATTATTCGGTTCCTTTAGTAAAATGAATTAAATAATCGGAGGCATCAACGAAGCCCCGGTCTAATTTAGCATCCTAGCACAAGGCTGCGATTCTGTTTACACGGCCGGTAATGGGAAGAAAAGGCCGCAGCACGCCGCCCACTCCAATAGAAAAACACATCTTTACAGCAGATTTTCTCCGGATTGTGTTCCGAGGCCAGCAGACAAGTTATTTTGGCGGCTGAATAACTTTAGATCGCTCTTCTAAAAAATTATATAGTCGATTGCTAACTGATAGCTAACTTCCTCCGGCTCGCTAGCATAGCACTCATTCGAGTGAAAAGCCAAGCCAGTTCAGGCTGGCGACCCGGATGTGATAGTGAATGCCTACGGGAGAATGGCTGGCACTCTAGCGGCGCCCGGCAGCTATTGAGTTAATAATCAAAATCTACAAAGTTACTAATAACTAAAGCCTCCAAATGATTGTAGTGGAGAGATAAAGTGCATTTGTCTCTGAGATGTAATGGAGTAGAAGTATAAGAATTGAAAATTGGAAATACTCAAGTAAAGTACAAATACTCAAAATTGTACTCAAGTACATGTACTGCACCATACTAATATTTGTTAGAATGAGTGGGAGAGAGAGGCTCCCCTGGTGGTGAATATAGAGTATTATAGAGTATTTCAGGTGACAGACCTTTTTTCAACAGGGCCCATAAAAGAGAGAGACCACAGCTCCATGGAGTGGATTTTCAAGTTTAAACAATTTAAAACATGTTTTTAGGACCAGGGCAAAGACTTTTATGATTGGTAAAAACAGAATGTCATTTGACCTTTAAAGTCCATAAAGGATCATTTATAAATGTGCAGATTTACTACTTATCTACTTATACTGTATGTTGGTGTGTTTTCTGTTGAGAGAGAAAACGATGCTAACCCCCCCCCCCCCACCCAGTCTCTACCAAACAGGAGGATTTGACCTCTGACCCTCAAAGAAGTTCATCTCAGTCAGTCCACAGAGTTGAAGGAGTAACAGCAGCTTTCCTTTCCCTGATCCTACAGTTTACACATCAAGGTAAAATGACTTCTTTATTTACTGTCTTCTACACATCAAGGTAAAATGACTTCTTTATTTACTGTCTTCTACACATCAAGGTAAAATGACTTCTTTATTTACTGTCTTCTACACATCAAGGTAACATGACTTCTTCTTTATTTACTGTCTTCTACACATCAAGGTAAAATGACTTCTTTATTTACTGTCTTCTACACATCAAGGTAACATGACTTCTTTATTTACTGTCTTCTACACATCAAGGTAACATGACTTCTTTATTTACTGTCTTCTACACATCAAGGTAACATGACTTATTCTTTATTTACTGTCTTCTACACACCAAGGTAACATGACTTCTTTATTTACTGTCTTCTACACATCAAGGTAAAATGACTTCTTTATTTACTGTCTTCTACACATCAAGGTAACATGACTTCTTTATTTACTGTCTTCTACACATCAAGGTAACATGACTTCTTTATTTATTGTCTTCTACACATCAAGGTAACATGACTTATTAAGTGTGCCTGCCATGCAATGGCAAAACACTTATTGTAATCCGCCATACTTAATGATCCCACAAAATTTCGGCACGTAATAAGTGCCGCACGATTTACGCCACCGCCGCAATATATACATCAAAACGTGCGGCTTCGCCGGGAATGGGGTGCTATTACTTTTCTAAGAGAAAAGTTGTATCGTTTAATTGATATTAATTTATTAGTGAATTAATTTTACCCATTGACTTATAATGGGAATCGCAAAAACTCACATTCAATATTTTTTTTCTCGCAAACCATAGGGGCTACAGTTTCAAAACTTGGAGAGGAGATTTATAATGATATCAAGGATTAAATAAAAAATAATTCTGTCAGTTGGCCTCATGGTGGCGCTATAACAGTCCACTTTACCTTTCGGCCTGTAACTCTTGAACCGTGGGTCGGAAAATTAAAATTCCTTTTTCCCTGGATTCCTTGGGTCATGACGCATCTCCTCATATAGGCCACGCCCATTTGCGTCAGGATAGATTTTCCGCCATTTTGAATTTTCTTCAAAACACACTTTTTGCTCCTTTTCCTACATATTTTCTCCAAATGTCACAAAAATTGATACACACGATCTATGGACTCATGCCATAAACATATTTAAACGATATTTTGATAGTCCATACCGTTCTTCCGTAACAGGGTTCCAAAGTTAGCGGGAGGAGCCTGTTTTGTAAGAAGTAGCCATAAATCACAAACGAAACATCCAGTCAACACCAAATTTTAACCACAAGTGGGGGGCGCTATACTGAACATATACCCAAAAGCATTTCCACTTCGACCCATAGGGGGCACCACAAACGCGCAAAACGTAACACCAACACTAACACCAACCGCTACACAAGGTTGCACTTGCACAGACTTAGCGAGCTGCAGGCACACTTAAAATTTCTTAGAAATTTTCTTTTCTAGTTCTTTATTTACTGTCTTCTACACATCAAGGTAACATGACTTATTCTTTATTTACTGTCTTCTACACACCAAGGTAACATGACTTATTCTTTATTTACTGTCTTCTACACATCAAGGTAACATGACTTCTTTATTTACTGTCTTCTACACATCAAGGTAACATGACTTATTCTTTATTTACTGTCTTCTACACATCAAGGTAACATGACTTATTCTTTATTTACTGTCTTCTACACACCAAGGTAACATGACTTATTCTTTATTTACTGTCTTCTACACATCAAGGTAACATGACTTCTTCTTTATTTACTGTCTTCTACACATCAAGGTAACATGACTTCTTTATTTACTGTCTTCTACACATCAAGGTAACATGACTTCTTTATTTACTGTCTTCTACACATCAAGGGAACATGACTTCTTTATTTACTGTCTTCTACACATCAAGGTAACATGACTTATTTATTTACTGTCTTCTACACACCAAGGTAACATGTCTTCTTTATTTACTGTCTTCTACACATCAAGGTAACATGACTTCTTTATTTACTGTCTTCTACGCACCAAGGTAACATGACTTCTTTATTTACTGTCTTCTACACATCAAGGTAACATGACTTCTTTATTTACTGTCTTCTACGCACCAAGGTAACATGACTTATTCTTTATTTACTGTCTTCTACACATCAAGGTAACATGACTTCTTTATTTACTGTCTTCTACACATCAAGGTAACATGACTTCTTTATTGACTGTCTTCTACACATCAAGGTAACATGACTTCTTTATTTACTGTCTTCTACACATCAATGTAACATGACTTCTTTATTTGGGTCAGTGACGTGACGCCCCAAAAAATGTGTTTTTAAAAAAACTTTAAATTGCAGGCATAAAAGTTATTTACTTTTGTTCTACTCACTCTCAACCTTATGGAAATACATTTTGTTTTTAGATATTTTATTGGAATCAGACTTTATTCAGCAGTTTGTTGTACTTGTGCCTAAAATCGTCATATGGTGTGACATGAAAATAATTGTTCATAAAATGAAAATGGAGTACATCTTTCTTAAGTTACTCACTTTATCAAAGTCCTTTATCATAACTAACCAGTGATCCACTATAGTTTTTTGAAAATTAATTATATCTGTATATTTTTTTCATAATCAACACTCTGTGTGAGGCCCATGTTATCGATCTTACAACATATTTTAAATGTATTCTGTCAAAACTTTCTCTAAAATTACACAAATATTTGTGACTCTTCCTGATACTATTCTCTATGTAATCCATAAACATTTTTTTGGTTTAATCATTAATAAAGGTATGATTTTTCACTATTTGGAATGTCACACCAAATGATTTAGTGTCACACCGTATGATCATATCTTCATGTGTCAAAGCAAACTGTGTTTTAACCTACCTATTAGTGAGTACTGAACTTTACTGATTGATTAAACAATTACCCAGGATAACATGGCCTTAATATTTCTGAACAGGATATTATTGTAGGGCTTTAACATGGGATAAGAAAGAATTGTAGTAGTAGATGGATGATGAGGATGTGCACAGGAATGCTACGCACACCTAAGTCTTCTGCCGGCCCACGGCAGAAGGATCCTAAAGAGACAATAAGGCGCATAGCCACACTTGGAGCCAAGGCAACATTTTATTAACACCAATTAGTGGAAACAGAACTCAGCATTCAGGTAAATTGCTTTTTTCCGAAGTCTCCTGAACTTGAACACAGCATTTTGTGTTGAACAAATGTAATTAGGAATCATGACATTACACCACATCTCCACTAGCTAAAGAGTGCTGGGTTGCGCAACTCCGAAAATAGCTGATCTACAAGCTCTCGCAGCACAACGTGTTGAGAGCTTGTAGATCAGCTATTTTCGCTAGTTTTGTCTCGGGTCCTACCTTAACACTGTCCACTGTCCAGTCCAGTGAGTGAAAGTACAAAAGTATTAGATCAGATTAGATTATACATTTAGACTGTATTGTACATCAGCCAGTCGTATTTGGTGAGGGTAGCAAACCGGCTGCCTTGTTGCGGTTCTGCTATGCCACAGACAACCTCCTGCTCTTCGTAGAAAATGCAGTCTCGCCCCTTTGGCTCCTCTCTCCTTGCTGGGTCATTGTTTAGTTTCTCCCTGTACTTTCTCGTTCTCTCAGCACTTGTCATTTTCCAGCTGACAAAAGAAAATGGAATGTATAGTTTAAGACAAAGAGAAAATATTGTTTAGATTGAAACAATATGTTAAGGTTTCTGTGAAGGGGTTTCTGCTCTGTCTGATGAATTTGAAGTATCACTGAATGAAGCTAAATTAAATTTTATGTAAAAATGTTTAAAACAAATGTTTAAATGTACAAAAGAAACATGGAACTTTGTTATTTATTGTTATATCTGTAGTTAAATACAGTATAAATCATATGGTGTGACAATCAAGTCATATGGCGTGACAAGCAGACATGTCACACCATTATGATTAAGTGTCACACCATATTACGTTTTCTGCATTTAGGTTTACCTTGAGGCTACTATGTACACATTAGCATGCTAACAGCATGCTAGCTATAACAAAGCAACCTAGATCTACATGGAAATATGACCAAAACTTCAAATAACTTAAGCTTTTTTTAATGAAAAGGTGTCACACCAACAGACATCCAAAGTGGTGAGTTTGTCAAAGTTTCAACAAGATGGCATTTCATGAAAATGTTAAAATCATAACTCACCTCAGACACCTGTCTTGCAGTTGTGCTGGGAGTGCTGAATAGCCTTACAGAAGAAGGACCTCTCTAGCCAATAGGTGTCCAAATAATTGCCTGTTTAATTTGTCCAAACTAGTGTCACACCAAATGATTTTGGTTTGGGGGACAAAATGTTTTTGATCAGAAATGACTGAAAACATTATGCTTTGACTTTGAAAATATATAGGCTCACAAATAGACATTTTTTTTAGCCTAAATTCATTTTCAAATGATTTTTAGCAATACTTTTTCTTAGTTTTATTCAAGTTCCCACTTTGAGAAACAAGGTCAGGACAGTCACACCATATGAGTTTTGCCATGTTTGGTTGAAAATTCTGAAGAAATGAGGAATGAAATGTTTTAATCTTGAGTAAGTTCACATAAAGCTTAATGTCCTGCACAATATTCAGAAGGTTTTTGACAAATATATTTTTTATTTATACATGTTTGACACCGAGGACAGCGAAAACGTTACGTCACGTCACCCACCCACTTACTGTCTTCTACACATCAAGGTAACATGACTTATTCTTTATTTACTGTCTTCTACACACCAAGGTAACATGACTTCTTTATTTACTGTCTTCTACACATCAAGGTAACATGACTTATTCTTTATTTACTGTCTTCTACACACCAAGGTAACATGACCAATGTTCCCTCTAAGTTGCGTGCATGCGCGCCCGCGCACAACTCAGGACGCTGTCGCACACGACAAATCTTTGTAGCGCACGGCAGATTAACACCAATAGATTTGTGATTATTTTGTGTACTCAGACTCTGTCTGCCTGCATATGCTTAACATAGGCAGCGCTAGGTCTCTCTCTCCCTCCCTCTCTCTCTCTCTCTCTCTCTCTCCCTCCCTCTCTCTCTCTCTCTCTCTCTCTCTCTCTTTCGGTGCCTCAGCTGCCTCCCCCCTCTCGCCAAATTCTCTCCCTCTCGCTCTCTGTCTCCGTCTCTCGAGTCGATTCTCGCTCGCCTCCCCCCCTCCTCTCTCTATCTCTCTCTCTCACACACACACACACGCAGGCATGTGTGGTAAACAGAGAGTTCTTCGGACTAAATTGTTTTATTGCCGTCATAAAACTTTCTCAGTTACATCTTCTATGTGTGCATTAACGTTAGCAACAGCGTGGCTGTAGGGAAGGCTACCAAAACAAAACAAACGCATGTGCTTTGCTTAGCGTATCAGAAGCTCAAAGGACCATTGCTAATGTGCAGTTCATAAAGAAATCCCCCGCCTGTGCACAGCAGAGATTAGACCTACAGTATACACACTACTCCTCCATCCAGCTTCCAGGTATGAACTATATAAACTGCAATGTTTCTCTGGACCTCAAGGGCTTGGCGTGAATGGCGTCTCACCTTCACGACGAGTTACAGTAACAAAAATAACTCCAGTCCTGTAATGCATTGGTCCCAAATTGGGTCTGGGGACCCCCGGGGATCTTGTGAGGTAGTTCCAGGGGTCCCCAGCAAAAGTTAGGAACCAAATGGACCCTTATGTAACTCAGAGTGTACAAATGGAACCCCACACTCGGAGTTAAATTAACTTGTTGATTTTATAAAAAATATAAATTGGGTTAGGGTTAGGGACAGAGTCCACCTCTCTGTAAGGTTATGGGCTAGCTTAGGTCATATTATATGATTTAAGCAATCTACAAGGTCAAAAGCCAGTGTTAATTTAGATTGAGTGTGAAATGGCAGGCCTATACCAAATTTTCGCATGCATGCTTACATTGGCACTTTGGCACATACAGTAGGCTACACATAGTGCTTTTGGACTGTATTTTATTCATAATAATGACACTTCTTTAGATGTGTCAATGTCAATATGTCAATGTATTGTTATTTTGACTCATATTTAGGCCCATATTTAGCCTATTGTATTTACACAACATGTTGTCAACATGTGTATATACTATATAAGATAGATAGATAATTTATTATCCCAAGGGGGAAAATCAGTCTGTAGGCCTAATACTGAATAATAATGGATATAAAACCCTTTTTCCCCCGTCTTTTTAAATGTAACTGTCCTATAGTTGCCTACAGTTTATTAACAGTAGTCGAACCGCTATTACTTATTCTGTAATTAAATTTGAATAAGCCATAACTTGACATGACTTGACGCACTGACACAGTATACACTCGTGCACTCGACATATTTGCTCATCAGTGCTCAAGTTGTGCTCAGAAGGTTGGAGTGTTTGCTCAGACCGAAAAAAAATTAGAGGGAACATTGAACATGACTTCTTTATTTACTGTCTTCTACACACCAAGGTAACATGACTTCTTTATTTACTGTCTTCTACACACCAAGGTAACATGACTTCTTTATTTACTGTCTTCTACACACCAAGGTAACATGACCTCTTTATTTACTGTCTTCTACACATCAAGGTAACATGACTTATTCTTTATTTACTGTCTTCTACACATCAAGGTAACATGACTTATTCTTTATTTACTGTCTTCTACACACCAAGGTAACATGACTCCTTCTTTATTTACTGTCTTCTACACATCGAGGTAACATGTCTTATTTATTTACTGTCTTCTGCACATCAAGGTAACATGACTTCTTTATTTACTGTCTTCTACACATCAAGGTAACATGACTTATTAAGTGTGCCTGCTATGCAATAGCAAAACACTTATTGTAATCCGCCATACTTAAGTCAGTCATGTTCTGGCAAATTTCGGCGCGTAATAACTGCCGCACGATTTACACCACCCCCGCAATATATACATCAAAACGTGCGGCTCGGCCGGGAATGGGGTGCTATTACTTTTCTTTCCGATCCGCGTTACCATGGCGACGTAATTCGCAAAAAACGACGCCCAAAAACCCCATTGACTTAGAATGGGGGAAATTTCGGCACGTAATAACTGACGCAAGATTTACGCCACCCCCGCAATATATACATCAAAATGTGCGGCTCGGCCGGGAATGGTGTGCTATTACTTTTCTTTCCGATCCGCGATACGATTGCGATGTAATTCGCAAAAAACGACGCCCAAAAACCCCATTGACTTAGAATGGGGGACTCCGAAAAAAAACCAGAAACTTTGGCGCCACATAACTCTGCCATACTTTTGCCTAGCAACGTGATTTAAACTTTAAAATGCACACACAACTTTGGTCTTTTTCCGGCCAATAGGGATGAGCTGTAATTGATTAAGCCCCGCCCCCTCTGTATTCCTATTGGCTGGCTTTTAAACAGCCACTACTCCAGTTCACAGCATGGTACCGTCTTGAAACTTGGTGTCTGGACTTAAACGGCCAATAGGGACTTATTACTTAAGCCCCGCCCCTCTTAAGCCACGCCCCTATCTTCCTATTGGCTTAGCTTTAAACAGCTTTATCTCCAGTTTGCAGCATGGTACCGTCTCGAAACTTGCTGTGTGTACTTAGATGGCCAATAGGGATGAGCTGTAATTGATTAAGCCCCGCCCCCTCTGTAACAGGAAGTGCCCTTCGCCAAACAGGAAGTGCCTCTACATCTCATGAACCGTTTGTCGTACAGACGCGCATATTGCGTCATATGACTTGATTAAGAGTCCTTGACCTTAATTGGGGCCTATTTCGCCAAACAGGAAGTGCCCCTCACCAAACAGGAAGTGACCCTTTACCTCGTGAACCGTTTGTCGTACAGACGCATGGATGGCATCAAATGACTTGATTAAGAGTCCTTAACCTTAATTGGGGCCTATTTCGCCAAACAGGAAGTGCCCCTCACCAAACAGGAAGTGACCCTTTACCTCGGGAACCGTTTGTCGTACAGACGCGTGGATGGCATCAAATGACTTGATTAAGAGTCCTTAACCTTAATTGGGGCCTATTTCGCCAAACAGGAAGTGCCCCTCACCAAACAGGAAGTGACCCTTGATCTCGTGAACCGTTTGTCGTACAGATGCGCGGGTTGCGTCAAATGACAAGTTTAAGAGTCCTTAACCTTAATTGGGGCCTATTTCGCCAAACAGGAAGTGCCTCTCACCAAACAGGAAGTGACCCTTGATCTCGTGAACGGTTTGTCGTACAGACGCGCGGGTTGCGTCAAATGACTTGATTACGAGTCCTTAACCTTAATTGGGGCCTAGTTCGCCAAACAGGAAGTGCCCCTCACCAAACAGGAAGTGACCCTTTATCGCGTGAACCGTTTGTCGTACAGACATGTGGGTGGTGTCATATGAAGAACCATAATGTTAAAGCTTATGCAAAAAATGGTAATGTTAAAAAATGTAACGCTAATGCTAACACCAACCGCTACACAAGGTTGCACAGACTTAGCGAGCTGCAGGCACACTTAACATTTCTTAGAAATTTTCTTTTCTAGTTCTTTATTTACTGTCTTCTACACATCAAGGTAACATGACTTATTCTTTATTTACTGTCTTCTACACATCAAGGTAACATGACTTATTCTTTATTTACTGTCTTCTACACACCAAGGTAACATGACTTATTCTTTATTTACTGTCTTCTACACACCAAGGTAACATGACTTCTTTATTTACTGTCTTCTACACATCAAGGTAACATGACTTGTTTTTTATTTACTGTCTTCTACATATCAAGTAACATGTCTTCTTTATTGCGACCGTAGGTCGCATTTACTACCAAAACCTCCACGGGCTGTCTGTGCGTCAGTCAGTCAGTCAGTCAGTCAGTGAGTCAGTCACACTTTTGCCCTGCTCATATCTCCACAACCGTTGCCCCCATCCATGCCAAATTTTGCACACACACTCCTTGACTGCCAAACTACAACCTCCAAGGACCCCCGGAGCCCCAGGGACCAGGTCCCTGGGGGACCCCCAGATGTAAAAAATGACCAAATGTGCTCACACGTCACACTTTTTCCCCGCTTATATCTCCGCACCCGTTGACCCGATCCATGCCAGATTTTACACACACACTCCTTGCCTGCCAAACTACAACCTCCAAGGACCCCCGGAGCCCCCTGGGGGACCCCCAGATGTAAAAAATGACCAAATGTGCAAAAATGACCAAATGACCACCCCAACGGGGCTGCTCACGGGGAATTCCCGGGGACCACCGACTCCTGGTGCTCCAGAACGGATGCAAAAGTGGTGGCGCCCCCAGTGGAGGACCCCCTGCCACTGCAGTGCACATAAAATGCCGTAACTCGGGCTAGGAGCGTCCGGGAGAGCCGGGGCCGGTACCTATTCGTCCGCCAAGGCAACGCGGAGACCCCACCCCTCATTTCTCACATGGCCCTATTCTAGCGCCACCTTCAGGCCGATTTTTAAAACACATTTTTGGACACTGCTCCTACAGTTTTTGCCCTAAAATCACGAATATCACTACACAGCATGTCTACACTCATGTCATCAACATGGATCAGGAAGATTTGGGAAAAACACATTTTTGCCCTATTTGTGGAGATAAGCCACCTACGGTCGCTTATCTCCCGATTAGGGAGTCTTACTGGTTTACTGTCTTCTACACACCAAGGTAACATGACTTCTTCTTTATTTACTGTCTTCTACACATCAAGGTAACATGACTTATTCTTTATTTACTGTCTTCTACACATCAAGGTAACATGTCTTCCTCTTTATTTACTGTCTTCTACACATCAAGGTAAAATTTCTTATTCTTTATTTACTGTCTTCTATACATCAAGGTAACATGACTTCTTTATTTACTGTCTTCTACACACCAAGGTAACATGACTTCTTTATTTACTGTCTTCTACACACCAAGGTAACATGACTTCTTCTTTATTTACTGTCTTCTACACATCAAGGTAACATGACTTCTTTATTTACTGTCTTCTACACATCAAGGTAACATGACTTCTTTATTTACTGTCTTCTACACATCAAGGTAACATGACCTCTTTATTTACTGTCTTCTACACATCAAGGTAACATGACTTCTTTATTTACTGTCTTCTACACATCAAGGTAACATGACTTCTTTATTTACTGTCTTCTACACATCAAGGTAACATGTCTTCTTCTTTATTTACTGTCTTCTACACATCAAGGTAAAATGTCTTATTAAGTGTGCCTGCCATGCAACGCAATGGCAAAACACTTATTGTAATCCGCCATACTTAATTAAGTGTGCCTGCTATGCAATAGCAAAACACTTATTGTAATCCGCCATACTTAAGTCATTAATTAAGTCTTTCGCCACGAATTTCTGCACGTAATAACTGCCGCACAATTTACGCCACCGCCGCAATATATACATCAAAACGTGCGGCTCGGCCGGGAATAGGTTGCTATTACTTTTCTTTCCGATCCGCGTTACCATTGCGACGTAATTCGCAAAAAACGACGCCAAAAAACCCCATTGACTTAGAATGGGGGAAACTTCGGCACGTAATAACTGCCGCACGATTTACGCCACCCCCGCAATATATACATCAAAATGTGCGGCTCGGCCGGGAATGGTGTGCTATTACTTTTCTTTCCGATCCGCTTTACGATTGCGATGTAATCCGCAAAAAACAACGCCCAAAAACTCCATTGACTTTGAATGGGGGACTCCGAAAAAAACCCAGAAACTTTGGCGCCACATAACTCTGCCATACTTTTGCCTAGCAACGTCATTTAAAATGTAAAATGCTCACACAACTTTGGTCTTTTTCCGACCAATAGGGATGAGCTGTAATTGATTAAGCCCCGCCCCCTCTTTAACAGGAAGTGCCCTTCACCAAACAGGAAGTGCCTCTATAACTCATGAACCGTTTGTCGTACAGACTCGCGGCTGGTGTCATACCTTTTCTTTTTTTCTCAATTTTTTTTTCTCAAATTTTTTTTTTCTCAAATTTTTTTTTCTCAATTTTTTTTCTCAAAATTTTTTTTCTCAAAAATTTTTTTTTCTCAATTTTTTTTTTCTCAATTTTTTTTTTCTCCAAATTTTTTTTTCTCAAAAAATTTTTTTCTCAAAAAAATTTTTTTCTCACATTTTTTTTTCTCAAAACATTTTTTTTCTCAAATTTTTTTTCTCAAAATTTTTTTTTCTCAAAATTTTTTTTCTCAAAATTTTTTTTTCTCAAATTTTTTTTTCTCAATTTTTTTTTTCTCAAATTTTTTTTTTCCCAGAAACTTTGGCGCCACATAACTCTGCCATACTTTTGCCTAGCAACGTCATTTAAAATGTAAAATGCTCACACAACTTTGGTCTTTTTCCGACCAATAGGGATAAGCTGTAATTGATTAAGCCCCGCCCCCTCTTTAACAGGAAGTGCCCTTCACCAAACAGGAAGTGCCTCTATAACTCATGAACCGTTTGTCGTACAGACTCGCGGCTGGTGTCATACCTTTTCTTTTTTTCTCAATTTTTTTTTCTCAAATTTTTTTTTTTCTCAAATTTTTTTTTCTCAAATTTTTTTTTTCTCAAATTTTTTTTTTCTCAAAATTTTTTTTCTCAAATTTTTTTTTCTCAAAAATTTTTTTTTCTCAAATTTTTTTTTCTCAATTTTTTTTCTCTCCAAATTTTTTTTTTCTCAAAAAATTTTATTCTCAAAAAATTTTTTTCCTCACATTTTTTTTTCTCAAAATTTTTTTTTCTCAATTTTTTTTTTCTCAAATTTTTTTTCTCAAAATTTTTTTTTCTCAAATTTTTTTTTCTCACATTTTTTTTTCTCAAAATTTTTTTTTCTCACATTTTTTTTTTCAAAATTTCTTTTTCTCAAAAAAGTTTTTTTCTCAAATTTTTTTTTTCTCACAAAACAATTTTTTCTCAAAAAACTGTCGTTAAAGTGCGACCCGTCATAACGGCCAAAAATGCTCCAAAACGCCACTAATTAGTCGAAATGGCTGACTTCCTGTTTGGTTTCTGATTGGCTGCTGGCCTTGTGACGTGGGTAGAGCTGCGAGGGCCCGGTCATCGCTGCTTGCAGCTTTAATTCATTAATCGTCCATGACCTTAATTGGGGCCTATTTCGCCAAACAGGAAGTGCCCCTCACCAAACAGGAAGTGACCCTTGATCTCGTGAACCGTTTGTCATACAGACACGCGGGTTGCGTCAAATGAAATAACGCTAATGCTAACACCAACCGCTACACAAGGTTGCACAGACTTAGCGAGCTGCAGGCACACTTAAAATTTCTTAGAAATTTTCTCTTCTAGTTAATTAATTAAGTCCATAGTTTCGCCACAAATTTCTGCACGTAATAACTGCCGCACAATTTACGCCACCCACGCAATATATACATCAAAACGTGCGGCTCGGCCGGGAATAGGTTGCTATTACTTTTCTTTCCGATCCGCGTTACCATTGCGACGTAATTCGCAAAAAACGACGCCAAAAAACCCCATTGACTTAGAATGGGGGAAACTTCGGCACGTAATAACTGCCGCACGATTTACGCCACCCCCGCAATATATACATCAAAATGTGCGGCTCGGCCGGGAATGGTGTGCTATTACTTTTCTTTCCGATCCGCTTTACGATTGCGATGTAATTCGCAAAAAACAACGCCCAAAAACTCCATTGACTTTGAATGGGGGACTCCGAAAAAAACCCAGAAACTTTGGCGCCACATAACTCTGCCATACTTTTGCCTAGCAACGTCATTTAAAATGTAAAATGCTCACACAACTTTGGTCTTTTTCCGACCAATAGGGATGAGCTGTAATTGATTAAGCCTCGCCCCCTCTTTAACAGGAAGTGCCCTTCACCAAACAGGAAGTGCCTCTATAACTCATGAACCGTTTGTCGTACAGACTTGCGGCTGGTGTCATACCTTTTCTTTTTTTCTCAAATTTTTTTTTCTCAATTTTTTTTTCTCAAATTTTTTTTTCTCAATTTTTTTTTTCTCAAATTTTTTTTTCTCAAAATTTTTTTTTCTCAAAAATTTTTTTTCTCAAATTTTTTTTTCTCATTTTTTTTTCTCAATTTTTTTTTCTCAAAAAATTTTTTTTCTCAAATTTTTTTTCTCAAAAATTTTTTTTTCTCAATTTTTTTTTTCTCAATTTTTTTCTCAAATTTTTTTTTTCTCAAATTTTTTTTCTCAAAATTTTTTTTTTCTCAAATTTTTTTTCTCAATTTTTTTCTCAAAATTTTTTTTTTCTCAAAAATTTTTTTTCTCAATTTTTTTCTCTAATTTTTTTTTTCTCAAAAAAAATTTTTCTCAATTTTTTTTTCTCAAATTTTTTTTCTCAAAATTGTTTTCTCAAAATTATTTTTTTCTCAAAAAATTTTTTTCTCACATTTTTTTTTCTCAAGATTTTTTTTTCTCACAATTTTTTTTTCAAAATTTCTTTTTCTCAAAAAAGTTTTTTTCTCAAATTTTTTTTTTCACAAAACAATTTTTTCTCAAAAAACTGTCGTTAAAGTGCGACCCGTGATAACGGCCAAAAATGCTCCAAAACGCCACTAATTAGTCGAAATGGCTGACTTCCTGTTTGGTTTCTGATTGGCTGCTGGCCTTGTGACGTGGGTAGAGCTGCGAGGGCCTGGTCATCGCTGCTTGCAGCTTTAATTCATTAATCGTCCATGACCTTAATTGGGGCCTATTTCGCCAAACAGGAAGTGCCCCTCACCAAACAGGAAGTGACCCTTGATCTCGTGAACCGTTTGTCATACAGACACGCGGGTTGCGTCAAATGAAATAACGCTAATGCTAACACCAACCGCTACACAAGGTTGCACAGACTTAGCGAGCTGCAGGCACACTTAAAATTTCTTAGAAATTTTCTCTTCTAGTTCTTTATTTACTGTCTTCTATACATCAAGGTAACATGACTTCTTTATTTACTGTCTTCTACACATCAAGGTAACATGACTTATTAAGTGTGCCTGCCATGCAACGCAATGGCAAAACACTTATTGTAATCCGCCATACTTAATTAATTAAGTCCATAGTTTCGCCACAAATTTCTGCACGTAATAACTGCCGCACAATTTACGCCACCCACGCAATATATACATCAAAACGTGCGGCTCGGCCGGGAATAGGTTGCTATTACTTTTCTTTCCGATCCGCGTTACCATTGCGACGTAATTCGCAAAAAACGACGCCCAAAAACCCCATTGACTTAGAATGGGGGAAATTTCGGCACTTAATAACTGCCGCACGATTTACGCCACCCCCGCAATATATACATCAAAATGTGCGGCTCGGCCGGGAATGGTGTGCTATTACTTTTCTTTCCGATCCGCTTTACGATTGCGATGTAATTCGCAAAAAACAACGCCCAAAAACTCCATTGACTTTGAATGGGGGACTCCGAAAAAAACCCAGAAACTTTGGCGCCACATAACTGCCATATTTTTGCCTAGCAACGTCATTTAAAATGTAAAATGCTCACACAACTTTGGTCTTTTTCCGACCAAAAGGGATGAGCTGTAATTGATTAAGCCTCGCCCCCTCTTTAACAGGAAGTGCCCTTCACCAAACAGGAAGTGCCTCTATAACTCATGAACCGTTTGTCGTACAGACTTGCGGCTGGTGTCATACCTTTTCTTTTTTTCTCAATTTTTTTTTTTCTCAATTTTTTTTTTTTCTCAAATTTTTTTTTCTCAAATTTTTTTTTCTCAAATTTTTTTTTCTCAAAATTTTTTTTTTCTCAAAATTTTTTTTTCTCAAATTTTTTTTTCTCAAATTTTTTTTCTCAAAATTTTTTTTTCTCAAAATTTTTTTTTTCTCAATTTTGTTTTCTCAAAATTTTTTTTTCTCAAATTTTTTTTTCTCAAATTTTTTTTCTAAAATTTTTTTTTCTCAACATTTTTTTCTCAATTTTTTTTTCTCAAAAATTTTTTTTTCTCAATTTTTTTCTCAATTTTTTTCTCAACATTTTTTTCTCAAATTTTTTTTTTCTCAATTTTTTTTTTCTCAAATTTTTTTTTATGGCTTTATGGATTATGCTAATCATGCAGTGCTAATTATGCAAATGCTAATGCTAACACATGCTAATGCTAATGCTAACAAATGCTAATGCTAACAAATATGCTAATGCTATGCTAACACATGCAAATGTTAACAATTGCTAACAAATGCTAAAAATGCTAATGCTAACAAATGCTAATGTTAACAAATGCCTAATTTTTAAAGGAAAAAAATCAATGATAATGTTAGTGCTAAGAAAATGCTAACACCAACTGCTATACAAGGTTGCACACACTTAGCGAGCTGCAGGCACACTTAAAATGTCTTAGACATTTTCTTTTCTAGTTAATTAAGTCCATAGTTTCGCCACAAATTTCTGCACGTAATAACTGCCGCACAATTTACGCCACCGCCGCAATATATACATCAAAACGTGCGGCTCGGCCGGGAATAGGTTGCTATTACTTTTCTTTCCGATCCGCGTTACCATTGCGACGTAATTCGCAAAAAACGACGCCCAAAAACCCCATTGACTTAGAATGGGGGAAATTTCGGCACGTAATAACTGCCGCACGATTTACGCCACCCCCGCAATATATACATCAAAATGTGCGGCTCGGCCGGGAATGGTGTGCTATTACTTTTCTTTCCGATCCGCGATACGATTGCGATGTAATTCGCAAAAAACGACGCCCAAAAACCCCATTGACTTAGAATGGGGGACTCCGAAAAAAAAACAGAAACTTTGGCGCCACATAACTCTGCCATACTTTTGCCTAGCAACGTGATTTAAACTTTAAAATGCACACGTAACTTTGGTCTTTTTCCGGCCAATAGGGATGAGCTGTAATTGATTAAGCCCCGCCCCCTCTGTAACAGGAAGTGTCCTTCGCCAAACAGGAAGTGCCTCTATAACTCATGAACCGTTTGTCGTACAGACTCGCGGCTGGTGTCATACAATTTTTTTTTTCTCAAAAATTTTTTTTTCTCAGAAAAATTTTTTTTTCTCAAAAATTTTTTTTTCTCAAATTTTTTTTTCTCAATTTTTTTTTTCTCAAATTTTTTTTTCTCAATTTTTTTTTTCTCAAATTTTTTTTTCTCAAAAAACTTTTTTTTCTCAAAAAATTTTTTTTCTCAAATTTTTTTTTCTCAAATTTTTTTTTCTCAAATTTTTTTCTCAAAATTTTTTTTTCTCAATTTTTTTTTTCTCAAAATTTTTTTTCTCAAAATTTTTTTTCTCAATTTTTTTTTTACTGTCTTCTACACATCAAGGTAACATGTCTTCTTTATTTACTGTCTTCTACACATCAAGGTAACACGTCTTATTAAGTGTGCCTGCCATGCAATGGCAAAACACGTATTGTAATCCGCCATACTTAAGTCAGTAAGTCATGTTCTTGCAAATTTCTGCTCGTAATAACTGCCGCACAATTTACGCCACCCACGCAATATATACATCAAAACGTGCGGCTCGGCCGGGAATAGGTTGCTATTACTTTTCTAAGAGAAAAGTTGTATCGTTTAATTGATATAAATTTATTAGTGAATTAATTTTACCCATTGACTTATAATGGGAATCACAAAAACACACATTCAATATTTGTTTTCTCGCAAACCATAGGGGCTACAGTTTCAAAACTTGGAGAGGAGATTTATAATGATATCAAGGATTAAATAAAAAATAATTTTGTCAGTTGGCCTCATGGTGGTGCTATAACAGTCCACTTTACCTTTCGGCCTGTAACTCTTGAACCGTGGGTCGGAAAATTAAAATTACTTTTTCCCTGGATTCCTTGGGTCATGCCGCATCTCCTCATATAGGCCACGCCCATTTGCGTCAGGATAGATTCTCCGCCATTTTGAATTTTCTTCAAAACACACTTTTTGCTCCTTTTCCTACATATTTTTTCCAAATGTCACAAAAAACGATACACACAATCTATGGACTCATGCGATAAACATATTTAAACAATATTTTGATAGTCCATACCGTTCTTCCATAACAGGGTTCCAAAGTTAGCGGGAGGAGCCCGTTTTGTAAGAAGTAGCCATAAATCACAAACGAAACATCCAGTCAACACCAAATTTTAACCACAAGTGGGGGGCGCTATACTGAACATATACCCAAAAGCATTTCCACTTCGACCCATAGGGGGCACCACAAACGCGCAGAACGTAACCGTTTCATGCCAAAACGTGTTTTTCAGGGGGAACGACCCTCTCAAAACGAAACACTAACACCAACCGCTACACAAGGTTGCACAGACTTAGCGAGCTGTAGGCACACTTAAAATTTCTTAGAAATTTTCTTTTCTAGTCCTTTATTTACTGTCTTCTACACACCAAGGTAACATGACTTATTAAGTGTGCCTGCTATGCAATAGCAGAACACTTATTGTAATCCGCCATACTTAAGTATGTCGGTAATGTTCTTGCAAATTTCGGCACGTAATAAGTGCCGCACGATTTACGCCACCGCCGCAATATATACATCAAAACGTGCGGCTCGGCCGGGAATGGTGTGCTATTACTTTTCTAAGAGAAAAGTTGTATCGTTTAATTGATATTAATTTATTAGTGAATTAATTTTACCCATTGACTTATAATGGGAATCGCAAAAACTCACATTCAATATTTTTTTTCTCGCAAACCATAGGGGCTACAGTTTCAAAACTTGGAGAGGAGATTTATAATGATATCAAGGATTAAATAAAAAATAATTTCGTCAGTTGGCCTCATGGTGGCGCTATAACAGTCCACTTTACCTTTCGGCCTGTAACTCTTGAACCGTGGGTCGGAAAATAAAAATTCCTTTTTCCCTGGATTCCTTGGGTCATGACGCATCTCCTCATATAGGCCACACCCATTTGCGTCAGGATAGATTTTCCGCCATTTTGAATTTTCTTCAAAACACACTTTTTGCTCCTTTTCCTACATATTTTCTCCAAATGTCACAAAAATCAATACACACGATCTATGGACTCATGCGATAAACATATTTAAACAATATTTTGATAGTCCATACCGTTCTTCCGTAACAGGGTTCCAAAGTTAGCGGGAGGAGCCCGTTTTGTAAGAAGTAGCCATAAATCACAAACGAAACATCCAGTCAACACCGAATTTTAACCACAAGTGGGGGGCGCTATACTGATACTCGACCCATAGGGGGCACCACAAACGTGCAAAACGTAACCGCTAATGCTAATGCTAACAAATGCTAATGCTAACAAATGCTAATGCTAACACATGCTAATGCTAACAAATGCTAATGCTAACAAATATGCTAATGTTAACACATAAGGTTGCACACACTTAGCGAGCTGCAGGCACACTTAAAATTTCTTAGACATTTTCTTTTCTAGTTCTTTATTTACTGTCTTCTTCACATCAAGGTAAAATGTCTTATTAAGTGTGCCTGCTATGCAATAGCAGAACACTTATTGTAATCCGCCATACTTAAGTAAGTATGTCGGTAATGTTCTTGCAAATTTCGGCACGTAATAAGTGCCGCACGATTTACGCCACCGCCGCAATATATACATCAAAACGTGCGGCTCGGCCGGGAATGGTGTGCTATTACTTTTCTTTCCGATCCGCGTTACCATTGCGACGTAATTCGCAAAAAACGACGCCAAAAAACCCCATTGACTTAGAATGGGGGAAACTTCGGCACGTAATAACTGCCACACGATTTACGCCACCCCCGCAATATATACATCAAAATGTGCGGCTCGGCCGGGAATGGTGTGCTATTACTTTTCTTTCCGATCCGCGATACGATTGCGATGTAATTCGCAAAAAACTACGCCCAAAACCCCATTGACTTAGAATGGGGGACTCCGAAAAAAAAACCCAGAAACTTTGGCGCCACATAACTCTGCCATACTTTTGCCTAGCAACGTGATTTAAACTTTAAAATGCACACACAACTTTGGTCTTTTTCCGGCCAATAGGGATGAGCTGTAATTGATTAAGCCCCGCCCCCTCTGTAACAGGAAGTGTCCTTCGCCAAACAGGAAGTGCCTCTATAACTCATGAACCGTTTGTCGTGCGTCTGGCGTATGCCCAAGGCTGTCCCTGTTCCGGTCTGGTTCCGGTCTCCCCCAAGCCCTCTGTGATTGGCTGAACCGGACGTAGGGAGCGCTCGGTTGTAGTCACTTGGACCGCGCGAGGTGCACCAAAACCCAATTATCATTGCGTTTATCGTGCGCTTGCCCAGGCCTTACGGCCTGGGCATAAATATAACGACTAGAAAAGAAAATTTCTAAGAAATTTTAAGTGTGCCTGCAGCTCGCTAAGTCTGTGCAACCTTGTGTAGCGGTTGGTGTTAGCATTAGCGTTATTAACATTAGCATTTTTTTGCATAAACGTTAACATTATTGTTCTTCATATGACACCACCCACATGTCTGTACGACAAACGGTTCACGAGAAAACGGGTCACTTCCTGTTTGGTGAGGGGCACTTCCTGTTTGGCGAAATAGGCCCCAATTAAGTTTAAGGACTCTTAATCTTGTCATTTGACGCAACCCGCGTGTCTGTATGACAAACGGTTCACGAGATCAAGGGTCACTTCCTGTTTGGTGAGGGGCACTTCCTGTTTGGCGAAATAGGCCCCAATTAAGGTCATGGACGATTAATGAATTAAAGCTGCAAGCAGCGATGACCGGGCCCTCGCAGCTCTACCCACGTCACAAGGCCAGCAGCCAATCAGAAACCAAACAGGAAGTCAGCCATTTCGACTAATTAGTGGCGTTTTGGCGCATTTTTGGCCGTTATCACGGGTCGCACTTTAACGACAGTTTTGTGAGAAAAAAAAGTTTTTTGAGAAAAAAAAAAGTTTTTTGAGAAAAAAACATTTTTTTGAGGAAAAAAAAAAATTTGAGAAAAAAAAAATTGAGAAAAAAAATTTTGAGAAAAAAAAATTTGAGAAAAATTTTTTTTGAGAAAAAATGTTTTGAGAAAAAAAAAATTGAGAAAAAAAAATTTGAGAAAAAAAAATTTTTGAGAAAAAAACATTTTTGAGAAAAAAAAATTTTGAGAAAAAAAAATTTGAGAAAAAAAAATTTGAGAAAAAAAATTTTTTGAGAAAAAAAAAATGTGAGAAAAAAAAATGTTGAGAAAAAAAAAAATTATGACACCAGCCGCGAGTCTGTACGACAAACGGTTCATGAGTTATAGAGGCACTTCCTGTTACAGAGGGGGCGGGGCTTAATCAATTACAGCTCATCCCTATTGGCTGGAAAAAGACCAAAGTTGTGTGTGCATTTTAAAGTTTAAATCACGTTGCTAGGCAAAAGTATGGCAGAGTTATGTGGCGCCAAAGTTTCTGGGTTTTTTTCGGAGTCCCCCATTCTAAGTCAATGGGGTTTTTGGGCGTCGTTTTTTGCGAATTACATCGCAATCGTATCGCGGATCGGAAAGAAAAGTAATAGCACACCATTCCCGGCCGAGCCGCACGTTTTGATGTGTATATTGCGGGGGTGGCGTAAATCGTGCGGCAGTTATTACGTGCCGAAATTTCCCCCATTCTAAGTGAATGGGTTTTTTTGGCGTAGTTTTTTGCGAATTACGTCGCAATGGTAACGCGGATCGGAAAGAAAAGTAATAGCACACCATTCCCGGCCGAGCCGCACGTTTTGATGTATATATTGCGGCGGTGGCGTAAATTGTGCGGCAGTTATTACGAGCAGAAATTTGCAAGAACATTACTTACTTACTTACTGACTGACTGACTGACTTAAGTATGGCGGATTACAATAAGTGTTCTGCTATTGCATAGCAGGCACACTTAATTGCATTCACCACGGCTTCGTAACTCGCGCGGCGCTCCGCCGGCCGCGCGGCCCTGGCCCGCTCTTCGCGGCCACTCGCGCCTGCGGCGCTCGGGGGCGAAGAGCAGGACCAAGGTCCGCTGGCCTTCGCGCCGCTTGCAATGTCGTGGACAATAACTTAATGTCGTGGACAATAACGGTGACATCTAACCATAAAACGAGCGCTCCCTTCATAGACACGCTTGGTAATCTGCTGGACGCGTTTGTCGTACAGACTCGCGGCTGGTGTCATAAATTTTTTTTTTCTCAAATTTTTTTTTCTCAAATTTTTTTTTCTCAAAAAATTTTTTTTTCTCAAATTTTTTTTTCTCAAAATTTTTTTTTTCTCAAAAATTTTTTTTTTCTCAAATTTTTTTTTTCTCAAAATTTTTTTTTCTCAAATTTTTTTTCTCAAAATTTTTTTTTTCTCAAAACTTTTTTTTTTCTCAAAAAAATTTTTTTTCTCAAAAAACTTTTTTTTTCTCAACTTTTTTTTCTCAAAAAACTTTTTTTCTCACAAAACAATTTTTTCTCAAAAAAACTGTCGTTAAAGTGCGACCCGTGATAACGGCCAAAAATGCGCCAAAACGCCACTAATTAGTCGAAATGGCTGTGGGTGGTGTCATATGAAGAACCATAATGTTAAAGCTTATGCAAAAAATGCTAATGTTAAAAAATGTAACGCTAATGCTAACACCAACCGCTACACAAGGTTGCACAGACTTAGCGAGCTGCAGGCACACTTAAAATTTCTTGGAAATTTTCTTTTCTAGTTCTTTATTTACTGTCTTCTACACATCAAGGTAACATGACTTATTCTTTATTTACTGTCTTCTACACATCAAGGTAAAATGACTTCTTTATTTACTGTCTTCTACACATCAAGGTAACATGTCTCTTTATTTACTGTCTTCTACACATCAAGGTAACATGTCTTATTCTTAATTTACTGTCTTCTACACATCAAGGTAACATGTTTTCTTTATTTACTGTCTTCTACACATCAAGGTAACATGTCTTCTTTATTTACTGTCTTCTACACATCAAGGTAACATGTCTTATTCTTTATTTACTGTCTTCTACACATCAAGGTAACATGTCTTCTTTATTTACTGTCTTCTACACATCAAGGTAACATGTCTTATTCTTTATTTACTGTCTTCTACACATCAAGGTAACATGACTTATTCTTTATTTACTGTCTTCTACACATCAAGGTAACATGACTTATTCTTTATTTTCTCTCTCCTACACACCAAGGTAAAATGTCTCTATTTTCTTTTGTTTCTATATCATCATTATTATTATTATTTAATGTTATCATAATTTAGAACAAGGAAGTTTTACGCTTCACCACTTACATCTATGATAACAATAATACACTATACTGTGTGCTCCTGTTCAAAGGAAAAGGTCTGAGTGACTAGAAATGATACATTATTACAATACTTGACCCAGTAATTATAATTGTAGATAGATAGATAGACAGATAGACGGATGGATGGATGGATGGATGGATGGATGGATGGATGGATACCTTTATTATCCCAAGGGGGAAATTAAGGTAACATGTCTTCTTTATTTACTGTCTTACTGTTTGGCGAAGGGCACTTCCTGTTTGGCGAAGGAAGCACCAATTAAGGTTAAGGACTTAAGGTTAGGGTTAGCCCAACCGTTTGTCGTATAGAGTTGTGAGTGGTGTCATATTACTTGAGAGATTGAGAGATTAAGAGATTAAGAGTCCTTCACCTTAATTGGTTTAACTTAGCCCCACCCCTCTTCTGTTTGGCCGAAACGTAATTGTTACTCATCAACCGTTTGTCGTATAGACTTGTGGCTGGTGTCATATGACTTGATTAAGAGTCCTTCACCTTAATTGGTTTAACTTAGCCCCACCCCTCTTCTGATTGGCTGCTGCCCCTTGTGACGTGGGTAGAGCTGCGAGGGCCCGGTCATCGCTGCTTGCAGCTTTAATTATTAGGGCCCAAGCACACACAATGTGTGAGGACCCTATTGATTCTTCTTCTTCTTCTGCCGAATGAATCGCGTTTTTGAGGCGCCAAACGTACTCCAAAAGTTGTGCAACTTTGCACACACATCACAAGTGGCGAAATGTACGTATTAAAAAAAAAATCAAAAGGGGGCGTGGCATAATGGCGCAACAGCGCCCCCTAGAAAATTTCAACGGCAAAGCCCCACCATACGGTTTCACCTACACGTACGAAAATCGGTACACACCTGTATCATGTCCGGACTCAAAAAAAAGTCTCTTGGCGCCACGTTTTCACGTGTCACACTTTAACGAACTCCTCCTAGGGCGTTAATCGGATCAACTTCAAATTCACTCGGCATACTCAAGACACCTTAACAATGAAAAGTTATCAAAATCGTGAGTTTTCGTAAAAAGGCGTGACCGTGGCGAAGCGTCAAACTTACTTCGCCAAACAGGAAGTGCCATTCACCAAACAGGAAGTGCCTCTATATCTCATGAACCGTTTGTCGCACAGACTCGTGGCTGGTGTCATATGGGTGCATTCCTCCACTCCGACATGTCTCCTTTCCGACATGTCTCCATTCCGACACTAACCCTATCTCTAACCCTAACCCTAAACCTAACCCCTATGGGAGTGTCGCCACTCCGACACTAAGAAGTCAATTTCGGAGTGGCGACATGTCGGAATGGAGAGAGCCTCCAGTGTCATATGACTTGATTAAGAGTCCTTCACCTTAATTGGTTTAACTAAGCCCCGCCCCCTCTTCTGATTGGCCGAAACTTGATTGTTCCTTTTTTTGGCTATTACTCATGAACCGTTTGTCGTACAGAGTCGTGGCTGGTGTCATATGACTTTATTAAGAGTCCTTCACCTTAATTGGTTTAACTAAGATGCTCAGTGGAGCACTTTTTTCCAGTTTTATATTTGATTCAATGCTGATTAATTTCTCTTGTTTTGTTTGCCAGATCCTGGCATGCTGCACCCTGGAGTGGTTGGGGTTCATGAGGAACAACTTCTGCTTTTACCCCAGGCCCCAGGCCCAGGTAATACTTTATATTTAACATGTTGTAGGTCTCTCTTGAATAAGAGATAATACTGTTGTTCCATTGTAGTTTGACAGTGAAGTGATTTCTCCTGTAAATGTTCTCAGAGCGGCCTGTACGACCAAACGTTCATTTGGTTACACATTCTGGATCACTTAAAGTCGAAATGCAATCAAAATTAAAGCTGCAAGCAGCGATGATCGCAGCTCTACCCACGTCACAAGGGGCAGCAGCCAATCAGAAGAGGGGGAGGGGCTAGTTAAACCAATTAAGCTGAAGGACTCTTAATCAAGTCATATGACAGTACTACAAACGGTTCATGAGATATAGAGGGACTTCCTGTTTGGTGAAGGGCACTTCCTGTTTGGCGAAGGAAGCACCAATTAAGGTTAAGGACTCTTAATCATGTGATATGACGCCACCCATGCGTCTGTACGACAAATGGTTCATGATATATAGAGGCACTTCCTGTTCGGCGAGGGGCACTTCCTGTTTGGCGAAGGAAGTTTGACGCTTCGCCACGGGCACGCCGTTTTACGAAAACTCACGATTTTGATAACTTTTCATCGTTAAGGTGTCTTGTGTATGTAGGACTAGGAGGAGTTTGTTAAAGTACGACACGTGAAAACGGCCAAAAATGCGCCAAAACGTCACTAATTAGTCAAAATGGCTGACTTCCTGTTTGGTTTCGGACATGGCGCCAAGAGACTTTTTTGAGAGTCCGGACATGATACAGATGTGTACCGATTTTCGTACCTTTTTATTATTTTTAATTACGTATTTTTTCGACACTTGTGATGTGTGTGCAAAGTTGCTCAACTTTTGGAGTACGTTTTGTGCCTCAAAAACGCGATTCATGTCGGATAAAATAATATTTACAATTACAATAGGGACCTCACACACTGTGTGCGCTCGGGCCCTAATAATGCTTAACCTAAATAAAATAAAAAAGTGCAGAGCTAAAAAAGTGCCCAAAAGTCTGTGCAAGAAAAGAAGTGACCAGTGTCGAGTCACAACAAAGAAAAAGAAAAAAACGCAGATAGATGCCTCTCTCCGCAATACAGGAGGGGGAGGGAGTAATTTGGATGGCCCGGGATTGGAACAATATTGTGGAGTTGTGTGCGCAGTGCAATCGTCCTTCTGAGCCTCGGTCTCCGATGTTTCATTATTAGGGCCCGAGCACACACAGTGTGTGAGGTCCCTATTAGAGTTCTGAAATTCGGCCCGAACCCGACCCTACCCGGCCCGACCCGACGTTATCGGGCCGAGCCGGGCCCAAAAATTATAATAATTAGTCGGGCTGGGCCGGGCTCCGGGCTCCGTCACTCAAGCAACAGAGAACAGGCGCATATCGCTGTCTGCCTGTCTTCAGCGCAGCACTGAAACCCGCCTAAGTTCCTAACCAATGGACCAAGGATGATCGGTGACGCATACGGAAGTATAGTCTATCAGTTTCATAGAGCAGTCTGGTTGTTGTGATGACGTCACAATCGAAACCTTTGGATATACGGAAGTCTGTCACAGGCAGCGAGTCACCGTTAGCTCCGTGTGGAGCGGCTACGATGAAAGTTTGGAGCTGCATGTTAAATTAAAAGGCAGCAGGCAGTTTCACAAGTTTGTAATAAGTTATAAATCCAAGAAAACTACTTTCAAAGCTGAACCAACCTGGATATTATTGACAAGAACTTAAGAGGATTGTATTAACAACAACATCAACATGACCAACCTAAAAGCACCATACGTTGACATCCTCTTACCTTATAGAGACGATCATCTCGGCTGGTAAGATATTATTAATTCCATTATGCTTTCTGGTTAATCAAGTGTCCTTTGCTGCTGCTGTGTGCATTTATATTAAAGGGTTTACAGCCGCAGCGCGCCGCTTATTACATGCCTGAGTTGTATATGTTTAAGCATGGTGGTCAGGTGGTGTCGCGCACTAAACAACAGATCTGCAAGCCCAGAATGCAAGCCAGATGAACACGTTTTGGGTTTATAGATCTGCCGAGCCAGCTGTCTGACGATGCGTCAGGCAGTGACCGTTGAAAGGACGAAACATAAATCACGCAGGGAGCGACAACGGCAGAGAGAGAGAGGATGAGAGCTGTATGATTGAGATTGACTGTTGACAACAGGGATTTAACGTTAGCACATTTTGTGCAGAACCTTGTATGTTTCATGAACAATTTAACATGTGAAGTTGCCATTTCGCCAACTATTATATGTCCGTTCTCTCACTGTTGTAATTTGAGACACTGGTGCTGCCAGCTGCCTACTGGCGACGTTTCTTTTTTTCTCTCTCTCTCTCGGGCTTTCGGGTTTTCGGGCCGAAAATGATGATAATTGTTAGGGTCGGGCCGGGCTTTGGGTCGGCCCACTCGGGCCCAGTTAGGGCCGGGCCTTAATTTTCAGGCCCGTTGAGAACTCTAGTCCCTATTGTAATTGCAAAGATGATTATTATTTTCCCGAAAGTAAATCGCGTTTTTGAGGCGCCAAACGTACTCCAAAAGTTGGACAACTTTGCACACACATCAAAAGTGGCGAAGAATTACGTAATTAAAAAAAATATCTAAAGGGGGCGTGGCCTAAATGCTCAATAGCGCCCCCTACGCGCCTTCAACGCAACAGCCCCACTATACGGTTTCACCTACAAGTACGAAAATCGGTACACACCTGTAACGTGTCCGGACTCACAAAAAATTCTCTTGGCGCCATGTCCGAAACCAAACAGGAAGTCAGCCATTTTGACTAATTTGTGGCGTTTTGGCGCATTTTTGGCCGTTTTCACGTGTCGCACTTTAACAAACTCCTCTTAGGGGGTTAATCGGATCCACGTCAAATTCGTTCGGCTTACTCAAGACACCTTAAAGTTGTACCATGTAACTTTTTTTATAAAACAAATCTTAAAATTGTCCTAACTGTTAAATCGCTAAAGTTTTAGAACACCCACTCCGTGAATTTCAGCCTGTAAAGCCTTCTCTATATGTGGGTCAGTGACGTGACGCCCCAAAAAATGTGTTTTTAAAAAAACTTTAAATTGCAGGCATAAAAGTTATTTACTTTTGTTCTACTCACTCTCAACCTTATGGAAATACATTTTGTTTTTAGATATTTTATTGGAATCAGACTTTATTCAGCAGTTTGTTGTACTTGTGCCTAAAATCGTCATATGGTGTGACATGAAAATAATTGTTCATAAAATGAAAATGGAGTACATCTTTCTTAAGTTACTCACTTTATCAAAGTCCTTTATCATAACTAACCAGTGATCCACTATAGTTTTTTGAAAATTAATTATATCTGTATATTTTTTTCATAATCGACACTCTGTGTGAGGCCCATGTTCATGATCTTACAACATATTTTAAATGTATTCTGTCAAAACTTTCTCTAAAATTACACAAATATTTGTGACTCTTCCTGATAATATTCTCTATGTAATCCATAAACATTTTTTTGGTTTAATCATTAATAAAGGTATGATTTCTCACTATTTGGAATGTCACACCAAATGATTTAGTGTCACACCGTATGATCATATCTTCATGTGTCAAAGCAAACTGTGTTTTAACCTACCTATTAGTGAGTACTGAACTGAACTACTGATTGATTAAACAATTACCCAGGATAACATGGCCTTAATATTTCTGAACAGGATATTATTGTAGGGCTTTAACATGGGATAAGAAAGAATTGTAGTAGTAGATGGATGATGAGGATGTGCACAGGAATGCTACGCACACCTAAGTCTTCTGCCGGCCCACGGCAGAAGGATCCTAAAGGGACAATAAGGCGCATAGCCACACTTGGAGCCAAGGCATTGAAGGCAACATTTTATTAACACCAATTAGTGGAAACAGAACTCAGCATTCAGGTAAATTGCTTTTTTCCGAAGTCTCCTGAACTTGAACACAGCATTTTGTGTTGAACAAATGTAATTAGGAATCATGACATTACACCACATCTCCACTAGCTAAAGAGTGCTGGGTTGCGCAACTCCGAAAATAGCTGATCTACAAGCTCTCGCAGCACAACGTGTTGAGAGCTTGTAGATCAGCTATTTTCGCTAGTTTTGTCTCGGGTCCTACCTTAACACTGTCCACTGTCCAGTCCAGTGAGTGAAAGTACAAAAGTATTAGATCAGATTAGATTATACATTTAGACTGTATTGTACATCAGCCAGTCGTATTTGGTGAGGGTAGCAAACCGGCTGCCTTGTTGCGGTTCTGCTATGCCACAGACAACCTCCTGCTCTTCGTAGAAAATGCAGTCTCGCCCCTTTGGCTCCTCTCTCCTTGCTGGGTCATTGTTTAGTTTCTCCCTGTACTTTCTCGTTCTCTCAGCACTTGTCATTTTCCAGCTGACAAAAGAAAATGCAATGTATAGTTTAAGACAAAGAGAAAATATTGTTTAGATTGAAACAATATGTTAACTCTTCCCACGCTTTGAACGTTAACGTTCGCCCCATTTTTTACAGAACCTCGATGCCAATACGGCGCTCGTTCGGTTCGTTCGTCTGATGACTGTAAGCTGATGAGGGGTCGCGCGGCCGTCTACTGTAAACACATTTTCCGCGGTGATGGTGTAAAAAATCCATTATGCGTTAGATCAACGGAGAACAATTCACTTCCTTGTTGATTTCCTCCGGCTGTAAGGCTCTATGGCCAGTGACTGGTCTTCTTCTTCTTCAACACATAACAGGCAAATTCACATTCATTCTCGCATGACGCCGCCCTCTGCTGCCTGGCAGACCAAAGTGCACTATTGCACAACCAAAAAAAATAAAAATAAATAAATAAATGTCTGTCTGTCTATCTACTATAACGTCGCCAAGGTAAGCCGCTTTTTGATGGCGCCAGACCCAATAAATAAATAAATAATCTGGCAGTAGGAGAGTTAAGGTTTCTGTGAAGGGGTTTCTGCTCTGTCTGATGAATTTGAAGTATCACTGAATGAAGCTAAATTACATTTTATGTAAAAATGTTTAAAACAAATGTTTAAATGTACAAAAGAAACATGGAACTTTGTTATTTGTTGTTATATCTGTAGTTAAATACAGTATAAATCATATGGTGTGACAGTCAAGTCATATGGTGTGACAAGCAGACATGTCACACCATATGATTAAGTGTCACACCATATTACTGTTTTCTCCATTTAGGTTTACCTTGAGGCTACTATGTACACATTAGCATGCTAACAGCATGCTAGCTATAACAAAGCAGCCTAGATCTACATGGAAATATGACCAAAACTTCAAATAACTTAAGCTTTTTTTAAAGAAAAGGTGTCACACCAAAAGACATACAGAATGGTGAGTTTGTCAACGTTTCAACAAGATGGCATTTCATGAAAATGTTAAAATCATAACTCACCTCAGACACCTGTCTTGCAGTTGTGCTGGGAGTGCTGAATAGCCTTACAGAAGAAGGACCTCTCTAGCCAATAGGTGTCCAAATAATTGCCTGTTTAATTTTTCCAAACTAGTGTCACACCAAATGATTTTGGGTTGGGGGACAAAATGTTTTTGATCAGAAATGACTGAAAACATTATGCTTTGACTTTGAAAAGATATAGGCTCAAAATAGACATTTTTTTTTAGCCTAAATTCATTTTCAAATGATTTTTAGCAATTCTTTTTCTTAGTTTTATTCAAGTTCCCACTTTGAGAAACAAGGTCAGGACAGTCACACCATATGAGTTTTGCCATGTTTGGTTGAAGATTCTGAAGAAATGAGGAATGAAATGTTTTAATCTTGAGTAAGTTCACATAAAGCTTAATGTCCTGCACAATATTCAGAAGGTTTTTGACAAATATATTTTTTATTTATACATGTTTGACACCGAGGACAGCGAAAACGTTACGTCACGTCACCCACCCATATGTAAACTGCGATCCTTGCCGTGGACCGGATCTCGCGCCAAAATTGCGTCATCACACTAACGGCCAATCACAGCGAGGGTTATACAACTGCCGGCCAATCACAGCGCATCTTGAAGTGGGGTCGCTATGGCAGCCATATTTGTTGTCGCCCGTTTGTACCATCCCTTCTCTAGGTAATTTCGCCTACCAGGCAGGGTGAAGGAGTCCGTATCTCTGGAATTACTGAACGCACAGGAACAAGGGACCCCTCAAAAGATAGATCTCAGCGAGGTGGAGGCAGACGCGGGGGTCTGAAGGTACGAAAAACGGCCGAAAGACGCGGACGCGACCGCGGTTTGCTATAGGGCTAATGACCACTAGTTGGGCATCTTACACAGTATAGCTTTAACGATAAAAAGTTATCAAAATCGTGAGTTTTCGTAAAACGGCGTGCCCGTGGCGAAGCGTCAAACTTACTTCACCTAACAGGAAGTGACCCCTCTTCTGATTGGTCGATACTAGATTGTTCCTTTTTTTGGCTAGAACTCATCAACCGTTTGTCGCACAAACGTGTGGGTGGTGTCATTTTACTTGATTCAAAGTCCTTGTTCTTAATTGGTTTAAGTTAGCCCCGCCCCCTCTTCTGATTGGTCGATTATTGATAGTTCCTAGTTGCTATCTTTTCAATGGTTTGTAAGAAGTGCAATAGTTGCGACCATAGGTCGCATTTACTATCAAAACCTCCACCGGCTGTCCGTCTGTCCCTCTGTCCGTCTGTCCGTCTGTCCGTCTGTCACACGTCACACGTCACACTTTTGCCCTGCTCATATCTCCACAACCGTTGCCCCCATCCATGCCAAATTTTGCACACACACTCCTTACCTGCCAAACTACAACCTCCAAGGACCCCCGGAGCTCCAGGGACCCCCAGGTCCCTGGGGGACCCCAGGTGTAAAAAATGACCAAATGTGCAAAAATGACCAAATGACCACCCCAACGGGGCTGCTCACGGGGAATTCCTGGGGACCACCCACTCCTGGTGCTCCAGAACGGATGCAAAAGTGGTGGCGCCCCCAGTGGAGGACCCCCTCCACTGCAGCTCACATAAAATGCCGTAACTCCGGCTAGGAGCGTCCGGGAGAGCCGGGGCCGGTACCTATTCGTCCGCCAAGGCAACGCGGAGACCCCACCCCTCATTTCACACATGGCCCTCTTCTAGCGCCACCTTCAGGCCGATTTCTAAAACACATTTTTGGACACTGCTCCTACAGTTTTTGCCCTAAAATCACGCAAATCGCCACACAGTATGTCTACACTCATCCCATCAACATGAATCTGTCCCATATAGCGCCACCTTCAGGCCGATTTTTAAAAAACACATTTTTGGACACTGCTCCTACAGATTTTGCCCTAAAATCACGAAAATCACTACACAGTATGTCTACACATGTCATCAACATGGATCAGGAAGATTTTGGAAAAACACATTTTTGCCCTATCCCGATTAGGGAGTCTTACTGGTGTATCTGTGTCTAGGTGTTATAACTGTAATAGCGCAATAAGTGTAATAGTGTAATAAGTGTAATAGTGTAATAAGTGTAATAGTGTAACTGTGTCTAGGTGTAATAACAGTAATAGTGTAATAGCGCAATAAGTGTAATAGTGTAATAGTGTAATAGTGTAATAAGTGTAATAGTGTAATAAGCGTAATAGTGTAACTGTGTCTAGGTGTAATACTTTAATAGTGTAATAGCGCAATAAGTGTAATAGTATAATAGCGCAATAAGTGTAATAGTGTAATAAGTGTAATACTTTAATAGTGTAATAGCGCAATAAGTGTAATAGTATAATAGCGCAATAAGTGTAATATTGTAATAAGTGTAATAGTGTAATAAGTGTAATAGTGTAATAGTGTAATAAGATGTAATAGTGTAATAGTGTAATAGTGTAATAGTGCAATAAGTGTAATAGTGTAATAGTGTAATAGTGTAATACTGTCATAGTGTCATAGTGTCATAGTGTAAATAGTGTAATAGTGTAATAGTGTAATAGTGTACTAAGTGCAATAGTGTAATAGTGTAATAGGGTTAATAGTGTAATAGTACAATAAGTGTAATAGTTTAATAAGTATAATAGTGTAATAAGTGTAATAGTGTAATACGTTTAATAGTGTAATAGTGCAATACATGTAATAGTGTAATAGTGTAATAAGTGTAATAAGTGTAATAGTGTAATAGTGCAATAAATGAAATAGTGTAATAGTGTAATAGTGCAATAAGTGTAATAGTGCAATAAGTGTAATACTGTAATATGTGTAATAGTGTAAAAGTGTAATAGTGTAATAGTGTAATAAGTGTAATAGTGTAATAGTGTAATAAGTGTAATAGTGTAATAGTGCAATAAATGTAATAGTGTAATAGTGCAATACATGTAATAGTGTAATAAATGTAATAGTGTAATAGTGTAATAGTGTAATAAGTGTAATAAATGTAATAGTGTAATAGTGCAATAAGTGTAATAGTGTAATAAGTGTAATAGTGTAATAGTGTAATAGCGCAAAAAGTGTATTAGTTTGTGTGGTTGCCCTAACAGGGCAACAAACACACTATAGTCCTAGGGAAACTTTATTTTTTCCTTTTTCTAGATAAACTTATCCGGAACGAAACATCCAGTCAACACCACATTTTAACCACTAGTCGGGGGTGGTATACTCAACAAATCCCCAAAAGCATTTCCATTTCGACCCATAGGGGGCACCGGGGCGGGGCGGGCAACCACACTCGCAATTTCCCAAATTGCACATTTTCTAGTTTTTTCCTTTTTCTAGATAAACTTTTTTTCGTCGCGTTTCACCGGCCACAGTTTTTGCGCCACACACTCGCGCCATATGTCAAATCGACCGGCTTCATCGGGAATCGCGTGCTATGATTTTGCTAAGAGAAAGGTTGTATCCTTTAATTGATATTAATTTATTAGTGAATTAATTTTCCCCATTGACTTATAATGGGAATCACAAAAACACACATTCAATTATTTTCTTTCTCGCAAACCATAGGGGCTACAGTTTCAAAACTTGGAGAGGAGATTTATAATCATTTCAAGGATTAAATAAAAAATAATAATAATCGGAAAATTAAAAATATTTTTTCCCTGGATTCCTTGGGTCATGACGCATCTACCCATATAGGCCCCACCCATTTGCGTCAGGATAGATTTTCCGCCATTTTGAATTTTCTTCAAAACACACTTTTTGCTCCTTTTCCTACATATTTTCTCCAAATGTCACAAAAATCGGTACACATGATCTATCGACCCATGCGATAAACATACTCAAAGCGATATTGTGATAGTCCAAACCGTTCGTCCGTAACAGGCTTCCAAACTTAGCGAGAGGGGCCTGTTTCGCAATAAATAGCCATAAATCACAAATGAAACATCCAGTCAACACCAAATTTTAACCACAAGTTGCGAGTGGGATATTCAACAAATCCCCAAGAGCATTTCCACTTCGACCCTTAGGGGGAGCCACAAACGCACAAAACGTAACCGTTTTGTGCCAAAACGTAAGCGTTTCGTGCCAAAACGCGTTTTTCAGGGGGAAGGACCCTCTCAAAACGAAACAAAAACAATCTCGGGAGCGACGCGACAACATAATCGCCTTGCGAAACTCGTGGGAGGAGCCTATTTCTTAAAAACAAGAAACCATATCCTTACATCACAAACGCAGGATCCAACCGGCACCTTTTCGAGTCGCGCGTCGCACAGCCCCGGCGGTGTCCATCCCGACGTCGTCTCCCTCGGACCCCTGCGTTTTCCTCGGGGTCCCCGCTGCGCATCCCCGCGACTCGCACGGGGGCGGGTCGGGCAACCACACTCGCAATTTCAAAAATTGCAAATGTTCTAGTTTATTAGTGTGCAGTGTGGCTGCCCTAACAGGGCAACACACTATCATTCTAGTCCTAAAAAAAAGTTTGGCGCGTTTCACCGCCCGCAGTTCTTGCGCCACACACTCGCGCCATATGTCAAATCGACCGGCTTCATCGGGAATCGTGTGCTATCATTTTGCTAAGAGATATGTTGTATAGTTTAATTGATATTAATTTATTAGTATCCCATTATAAGTCAATGGGGAAAAAATAATTCACTAATATTCTCCCATTCCAGTATGTTTCTCTCGGAAACGGTAAGGCCTACAGTTACAACACTTGGAGGGAAGGTTCATAATAATTACAAGGATTAATCAAAAAATAATTACATCAGTCGGCCTCATGGTGGCGCTATAACAACCCACTTTACCTTTTGGCCTGTAACTCTTGAACCGTAAGTCGGAAAATTAAAATTCTTATTTCCCTGGATTCCTGGGGTCATGACGCATCTCCCTGTATAGGCCACGCCCATTTGCGCCGGGATAGATTTTTCCGCAATTATGCATTTTCTTCAAAACACACTTTTTGCTCCTTTTCCCACCTATTTTCTCCAAATGTCACAAAAATCGGTACACAAGGTCTCTGCACCCATCCGATAAACATATTCAAGCGATATTTTGATAATCCATACCGTTCGCCCGTAACAGGCTTCCAAATTTAGCGGGAGTGGCTCATTTCGCAAAGAATTGACATAAATCACAAACGAAATATCCAGTCAACACAAAATTTTAACCACAAGTTGCGGGTGGTATACTTAACGAATCCCCAAAATCATTTCCACTTCGACCCATAGGGGGCGCCACAAACGCGCAAAACGTAACCATTTCATGACAAAACACGTTTTTCAGGGGGATCGACCCTCTCAAAACGAAACACAAATGATCTCGGGAGTGACGTGACTTTCTCTGGATTCCTTAGGTCATGACGCATCTTCCCATATAGGCCACGCCCATTTGCGTCAGGATAGATTTTCCGACATTTTGAATTTTCTTCAAAAAACACTTTTTGCTCCTTTTTCTACATTTTGGAGAAAATATTATTTTCTCCAAAATACACATGATCTCTGGAACCATCTGATAGACATATTCAAGCGATATTTTGATAGTCCATACCGTTCATCCGTAACAGGCTTCCAAAGTTAGCGGGAAGGGCCCGTATCGTAAGAAATTGCTATAAATCACGAACGAAGCATCCAGTCAACACCAGATTTGAATGAAACGCCGAGGGTCGTATACTCAAGGAATGTCAAAAATCATTTCCACCTCGATCTATGGGGGCGCCACAAATGCGCAAAACGTAACCGTTTCATGGCAAAACAAGTTTTTTCGAGCGAAACAACCCTCCCAAAATGAACAATAGGTGATCTCAGGAGTGATGTGAAAACGCAATTGGCTTGGCGAGATTTGTGGGAGGATCCTTTATATTAAAAACAATAAACCATATCCATTTATCATGAATGCAGGATCCGATGAGCACCGTTTCGAATCGCCGGATGGTATCCGTCTCAAGGTCCCGCTCGGGTCCCGGCGTTTTCCTAGGGCTCCCGGCGGCGCACCCCGCAGCTCGCGTCGGGGCGGGTCGGGCAACCACACTCGCAATTTCACAAATTGCTAATTTTCTAGTTAGTGTGGTTGCCCTAACAGGGCAACACACTATAGTTCTAGGGAAACTTTATTAAGTGTGCCTGCCATGCAATGCAATGGCAAAACACTTATTGTAATCCGCCATACTTAATTAAGTGTGCCTGCCATGCAAATGGCAAAACACTTATTGTAATCCGCCATACTTAAGTCATTAATTAAGTCATTAAGTCATTAGTTTCGCCACAAATTTCGGCACGTAATAAGTGCCGCACGATTTACACCACCGCCGCAATATATACATCAAAACGTGCGGCTCGGCCGGGAATGGGGTGCTATTACTTTTCTAAGAGAAAAGTTGTATCGTTTAATTGATATTAATTTATTAGTGAATTAATTTTACCCATTGACTTATAATGGGAATCGCAAAAACTCACATTCAATATTTTTTTTTCTCGCAAACCATAGGGGCTACAGTTTCAAAACTTGGAGAGGAGATTTATAATGATATCAAGGATTAAATAAAAAATTATTTCGTCAGTTGGCCTCATGGTGGCGCTATAACAGTCCACTTTACTGTAACTCTTGAACCGTAGGTCGGAAAATTAAAATTCCTTTTTCCGTGGATTCCTTGGGTCATGACGCATCTCGTCAAATAGGCCACGCCCATTTGCGTCAGGATAGATTTTCCGCCATTTTGAATTTTCTTCAAAATACACTTTTTGCTCCTTTTCCTACATATTTTCTCCAAATGTCACAAAAATCGATACACACGATCTATGGACTCATGCGATAAACATATTTAAACGATATTTTGATAGTCCATACCGTTCTTCCGTAACAGGGTTCCAAAGTTAGCGGGAGGAGCCCGTTTTGTAAGAAGAAGCCATAAATCAGAAACGAAACATCCAGTCAACACCAAATTTTAACCACAAGTCACGGGTGGGATATTCAACAAATCCCCAAAAGCATTTCCAGTTCGACCCATAGGGGGCGGCAGGGCAGGCAACCACACTCGCAATTTCCCAAATTGCACATTTTCTAGTTAGTGTGGTTGCCCAACAGGGCAACACACTATAGTTCTAGGGAAACTTTATTCTTTATTCTTGACTTCTAGTGTAACCAAAAGTTTGCCGCGAATCTCCTCCCACAGTTTTTGCGCCACACACTCGCGCCATATGTCAAATCGACCGGCTTAATCGGGAATCGTGTGCTATTACTTTTCTAAGAGAAAAGTTGTAATAGTGAAATAAGTGTAATAGTGTAATAGTGTAATAGGGCAATAAGTGTAATAGTGTAATAAGTCTAATAGTGTAATAGCGCAAAAAGATTAATAGTGAAATAAGTGTAATAGTGTAATAGGGCAATAAGTGTAATAGTTTAATAAGTATAATAGTGTAATAGCGTAATAAGTTTAATAGTGTCAAAGTGTAATAAGTGTAATAAGTGTAATAGTGTAATAGTGTAATAAATGTAATAGTGTAATAGTGTAATAAATGTAATAGTGTAATAGTGTAATAAATGTAATAGTGTAATAAGTGTAATAGTGTAATAGCACAATAAGTGTAATAGTGTAATAAGTGTAATAGTGTAATAGGGCAATAAGTGTAAAAGTGTAATAAGTGCAATAGTGTAATAGTGTAATAAGTATAACAGTGTAATAAGTGTAATAGTGTAATAGGGCAATAAGTGTAAAAGGGCAATAAGTGTAATAGTGTAATAAATGTAATAAGTGTAATAGTGTAATAGCACAATAAGTGTAATAAATGTAATAGTGTAATATTGTAATAGGGCAATAAGTGTAAAAAGGCAATAAGTGTAATAGTGTAACTGCTGCCCCTTGTGACGTGGGTAGAGCTGCGAGGGCCCGGTCATCGCTGCTTGCAGCTTTATTAGCATTATAATTACAATTAATTATGAGTGTTCATAACCGTAAAACATTGATACATTATTATGAAGATATTCTAATGCATCTTATGAATTGCTTCATAATGTGCCATTGTATTAATGAGTGCTATAATTGATTACAGTCTATAAGCTGAATATAATACATTATAATTATGTTTGTAATACATTACAGGCATTACCATGCAAGGTGGAGCTGGAGCTAAAGCTGGATTTATATATGGAGTCCTGCTGGGAGCTCTACATGGAGCCGTGGCCGGATGTATGCTGGTTTTAGGCAAGTTCGAACTTTGGGCTACAATCCTGGTTGGACTGCTTGGAGGCCTTGTCGAAAGTATGGTTGGAATCCTGCTCGGAGCTGAGGCTATACGCCTGGCCGGAAATGTGATTGCAGGCCTGGTCGGAAGTGTGGTTGGAGGCCTGGTCACAACTTTGACTCAACACAGTGTTGAAAAAGTGGTTGGCCAGATTGGACATGTAGAAACTAAGATTCCTGGCCTGGTCGGAGTTTTGGTTGGAGCTGTGGTTGGAGCTGGGGTTGGAGCTGGGGTTGGAATCGTGTTCGGAGCTTTTGTTGGAGCCCTGGTAAGAGCTCTGGTTGGAAGCTCGGCCTTAAATTATGTTAGAAGCTGGGCCAGAGAGTATGGAGGCGTGATCGGACGTTTGGTTGGAGGACTCCTGTTCGGAGCTGTGGTTGGAGTCGAGGTCGGAGATTGGCTTGCTGGAGCCCTGGACCGAGCTGTGGTTAAGGTTGGAGGCACGTTCGGAGCTTGGGTTGGAGGCCTGGTCGGAGGTGTGTCTGGATTCCTGCTCGGAGTTATACTTGGAGGAGACCTTGCAGTCAAAGAAGTGGTTTCCATCGTGTTAATAGGAGGTGTGGTTGGAGTCCCTTCCGGAGCTTTTTCTGGAGTACTGTTAGGAGCTTGGGTTAAAGTCCGGCTCGTAGATAAGGTTGGAGTCTGGTTCGCAGGTGCGGTTGGTTTTATAGGTGGAGTCCTTCCATGCCTGGGTTTGTGTGCTTGGAGGCTAAACCGTGATGACTGATTTTGAGATCGCAAAGTGCAATAACTCTCCCTGTGAAGGTCTCAGAAATTTCCCCTTCCATGACTTTTTCTAATCAAGACACATGTTCTCATTTTTCCCCCTTCTGAAACGTTTCCTAAGTATGAAATAATATACCATTATACCACTCTGACTGTTTATCTATTTATCGGTCATAAAGACAGGTCTCACCCATTCCTCCCCCTCCCAGAAGCAAGGAGAGAATTCCACACCTTTTTTACTCCCCATTTGAGAGGTGAATTGAAATGCTAATTCACATTTGGAAGACAATAGAACCCCCGCTGGCAGCAGGGGAGGAGGTGTTGCTCTCCTGGGCCAAAAGGGAGAGAATGTACCTGTCAATTTGACTGATAAATGCAGTCAGAGTGGAAGTGATTTTTTTTCAGTCACCCGAGTGTTAAGGCCGTCAGTAGGGCATTCCACATTTTTGCGGTATTCACCTCATTCCTGGCCACGCCCAGGAAGTAGGTAGGAAGGGCAAAACACCTGTGAAAGAGGGGCCCAATTCCAATCCGCTGACTCACTGACTCATTGACTCACTGACTCACTGACTCACTGACTTATCCTGTTAGGTGTGCGTTCACGTTGAGGGCTTGAGGGTTGTTCCAATTGATATGGGTAAGTCAGTGAGGGGTCGGGACCGCACCTTTTTGCTAACTTTCCGTACGTCTGCACTATGCAGGCTTAGATCCTCCAAATGTATGCAAATTAATCATGAATCGCGGTTAGAACGTCAACAAACAGTAGTGCTTTCTCCCTGTTCTCAAAGGGAGATGGAATGGAATATACAGTATATATTTTGTTAAAAAAATAAGGGCACACATTATAAGAAATGTGCAAAGTTGATACAGAATATGGAAATGCAATTTAAAATGAATAAAACTATAACCCCTGATCTAAACAGAAATTGAAACAAATTTATTAACGTTAATATTATAATAATAATCAACAATCACAGCCTTTAAAGCAATTACTGTAAGGACAGTAAAGAGTCTTAAATGTAAAGTGATGTAAAGTGTCACAATTGAAACTCTCATCTGCAGTTCCATTCCTTTTATTTACCATTTTGGAGCTTCTGAGTCCCCAGAAGCTCTTTTTCTCACCACTAGGGGGGTGCACCCTCAAGCACTTAACAGCTGACGTCACTTAAAGGAAAGGTAACAGAACGGGCTCTACTTTGTGTCAATAGAACTGTGTTGTAAAAATAGTTCTGAAAAAAATATTTGCCAATTCAACTATACCCTGAAAGTGTCCAGTGTACTTTTCTGTGCGGCCGTGATGATCAGGAAATGGGTGTGTCCAGTAGGCTTTTCACCGAGACAAGAGACATTCTCTTGTCTCTTCCCGTCCTCTCCTCATTCACCCGCGACAACTCTAATTCTGAAGTTATTTGAGACACGTGTGTCAGCAGTTTTGCAAGGTGCATTGCATGGTGCTTACACTTAACACTCAGGTACATTTATAGGTCAAATTGACAGGTAAATTCTTTCAATTTTTTGCCCTGGAGAGCAACACCTCCTCCCCTGCTGCCAGCGGGGGTTCTATTGTCTGTTGTTCTATTGACAATAGAACCCCCGCTGGCAGCAGGGGAGGAGGTGTTGCTCTACTGGGCAAAAAAATTAAAGAATTTGCCTGTCAATTTGACCTCTAAATGCAGTCAGAGTGGTATAAATGCATAATATTTCATACTTAGGAAATGTTTCAGAAGGGGTAAAAAAAACGAGAACATATGTCTTGAGTATTTAGGAAAAGTCATGGAAGGGGACATTTCTGAAACCTTCACGGGGAGAGTTATTAAGTGTGCCTGCCATGCAACGCAATGGCAAAACACTTATTGTAATCCGCCATACTTAAGTAAGTAATTAAGTTCCTTGCAAATTTCGGCACGTAATAACTGCCGCACGATTTACACCACCGCCGCAATATATACATCAAAACGTGCGGCTCGGCCGGGAATGGTGTGCTATTACTTTTCTTTCCGATCCGCGTTACCATTGCGACGTAATTCGCAAAAAACGACGCCCAAAAACCCCATTGACTTAGAATGGGGGAAACTTCATTACGTAATAACTGCTGCACAATTTACGCCACCGCCGCAATATATACATCAAAACGTGCGGCTCGGCCGGGAATGGTGTGCTATTACTTTTCTTTCCGATCCGCGTTACCATTGCGACGTAATTCGCAAAAAACGACGCCCAAAAACTCCATTGACTTTGAATGGGGGACTCCGAAAAAAACCCAGAAACTTTGGCGCCACATAACTCTGCCATACTTTTGCCTAGCAACGTCATTTAAAATGTAAAATGCTCACACAACTTTGGTCTTTTTCCGACCAATAGGGATGAGCTGTAATTGATTAAGCCCCTCCCCCTCTATAACAGGAAGTGCCCTTCACCAAACAGGAAGTGCCTCTATAATTCATGAACCGTTTGTCGTACAGAGTCGCGGCTGGTGTCATACATTTTTTTTTCTCAAAACATTTTTTTTTCTCAATTTTTTTTTTTCTCAAAAAATTTTTTTTCTCAAAATTTTTTTTTCTCAAAATTTTTTTTTTCAATTTTTTTTCCTCAAAAAACTTTTTTTTTCCTCAAAAAAAATTTTTTTTCTCAAAAAACTTTTTTTTTCTCACAAAACTGTCGTTAAAGTGCGACCCGTGATAACGGCCAAAAATGCGCCAAAACGCCACTAATTAGTCGAAATGGCTGACTTCCTGTTTGGTTTCTGATTGGATGCTGGCCTTGTGACATGGGTAGAGCTGCGAGGGCCCGGTCATCGCTGCTTGCAGCTTTAATTCATTAATCGTCCATGACCTTAATTGGGGCCTATTTCGCCAAACAGGAAGTGCCCCTCACCAAACAGGAAGTGACCCTTGATCTCGTGAACCGTTTGTCATACAGACACGCGGGTTGCGTCAAATGACAAGATTAAGAGTCCTTAAACTTAATTGGGGCCTATTTCGCCAAACAGGAAGTGCCCCTCACCAAACAGGAAGTGACCCGTTTTCTCGTGAACCGTTTGTCGTACAGACATGTGGGTGGTGTCATATGAAGAACAATAATGTTAAAGTTTATGCAAAAAAATGCTAACGTTAATAACGCTAATGCTAACACCAACCGCTACACAAGGTTGCACAGACTTAGCGAGCTGCAGGCACACTTAAAATTTCTTAGAAATTTTCTTTTCTAGTTGCACTTTGCGATCTCAAAATCAGCCAAAATGACCTGTTAGTCACCCATGTGTTAACAGTCAGTGAGTTAACAGGGCTTCAGTGCTTGGGGAGGACATTGGAATTGGGCCTGAGCATAGGGGAGCCCCCATGTCATTGGGTTTCCTGGTTACCAGTGTTGCCAAGTCTGCTAATAATAAGCAACTTTTAGTTAAGAATAGTTGCTTAATTGGCTTGGCTTTCTAATGTTTTTTTTTAAACCAGTGTTTCCCACATCTTTTCATGTCACAAACCCCCAGATGAAAATATGTTGTGCCGTAGATAGGGAGGGACCTCCACACAAGATTTTTGTTGTTACAATGTTTCAAATATATTCCAAAAATGTTGAATCTTTTTTTTTTCTCACAATATTGTTTTGAAAATAGCAGATCTACAAGCTCACAACGTGTCATGATGTGACACACTGTGAGCTTGTTGATATGTACGCATTTCTGATAGTAGTAAAATTGAACCTAATTGCTTCTATTGGGCTTATTTACATAGACCTGGCCGCTTGTTTCTTTGGCAAAATCTGGCAACACACCAATTCTCGTTCACTTAATTACCAGGGACAAGGAATATTAGAGGAAGGGAAAACAATGTAATTTTCCCTATCACACAATTCCAACTGGCAGATTCAGCTCACCATGGGTGCCAAAATTGCAGCCGGAAGTTCAGTAAAATGAACTGGAGTCAGTGGAAGTTCAGTAGAATGCACTGGAGTCAGTGGAAGTTCAGTAGAATGCACTGGAGTCAGTGGAAGTTCAGTAGAACGCACTGGAGTCAGTGGAAGTTCAGTAGAATGCACTGGAGTCAGTGGAAGTTCAGTAGAATGCACTGGAGTCAGTGGAAGTTCAGTAGAATGCACTGGAGTCAGTGGAAGTTCAGTAGAATGCACTGGAGTCAGTGGAAGTTCAGTAGAATGCACTGGAGTCAGTGGAAGTTCAGTAGAATGAACTGGAGTCAGTGGAAGTTCAGAATGCACTGGAGTGGAAGTCTGTGGAGCAGCTCATTATACAAACACTATTTCAGAACAATTGAGGCCTAGGCCAGATGGAGCTGGATATTTCATACATCCTGTTTTTTTTCCAGATATCCACATAGTAAAATATTTAGGTCCACACGACAAAGATATCTAGGTCTAAAATAATCTGAGTCCCCAGACCTCCACTAGGGGGACAAGCACACACACAGTAAAGTCTTCAGAGATATCCGGGTTCCATGTCTACACGGATCCAGTGAATCGGATATTTTTCAATGTCTTCACTTATTTATACGGTTTCAAATATTATCCAGTTTCGCGGCCGAAATATCCAGCTTTGTGTGGCTGCAAGCCCCAACCGCACAAAGAAATGTCTAACAAATGTCTAGCATCAGAAATATCCAGCTCTGTGTAGCCGGCACCTGAGACCTTTATAACCTACTCGGCTCAGGAAAATAAAAGAAGACATGACACACATGTTCTTCTGCTGTGTTGATTTTCAATGTGTGCACTGTGTCTTTTCATGGCAACAGACCGCCATTCCGAAACACCGCCATTCCGAAAGGGTTAGGGTTAGGGTTAGGGTTAGGTTAGGGTTAGGTTAGGGTTAGGGTTAGGGTTAGGGTAAGGGTTAGGGTTAGGGTTAGGCTAACAATGTAAGTCAATGTTCGGAGCACAAGATACGTTTCTAAACATGCCAAGTATCACAAGACTGTCCATCGTTTCCTGTCTGGCAACCAAATCTTGCGATACTTCCAAGACAGAAAAGATACCTGCCCCTGTTTAGATCCTCAATAAGATGATTCACTGTGCACATCGAAAAGCACGTGATTGTAAAAATACCTGTGATACGTCTTCTTTTATATTCCTGAACCGATTATATGACAATTGGTCTCAGTGGTTCATAAACAGTGTTTGTTCATGAGCTGGTCCAGCCGGCTCCATTCACTGCCATGTGTTTCATTGCACTTCCAGTGTGAGTTCTGGCTCCCATGGTGAGGTGACCATACATGAAGCTAAAATCAATGACCATACATGACGCTAGTTAGCATTTGTTTTTGTTTTTAGGTTTTTAGAACTTTGATTATATTGTGTTTTTTCTAGATAGATTTGCATTTGTTATATTGTTGATGATGTACTGACATATTATCTTGTTTATTATTGTGATGTTATCTGCTTATTGTAAGTCGCTTTGGATTAAAAGCGTCTGCTAAATGCCTAAACTGTAAACTGTAACTGTCATGGCCGCTCATGCATGGCACATCCCCGGCGTCATGTGTTTCCTTTCCTCTAAATATTCCTTGACGAGGGAGTGAAAACATGTTGAATGAAGCGGCACACAAAGAAAAACTCAATGGCGCCCCCTGTAAAAGGCACTGGCCGGGTTTTCCAAAGCGATGTTAGTCCTTTGTAGCAACAAAGTGCTTAATAAAGTCTCACTCCTGTCTAAATAATGTACGGCATTCTATAATTACCTGTGTCCTCCGTGTTCTTTAACCGATTTAGTGCCGAAATATTAAAAGTTATCTAGAGTGCCGATCGCGGGATGACTCGCGAAATATACTGTATACAGTAAAGCTGGCCTGGCTACCTACCGTCCGTAGAAATACGCTGGCACGTTTGAAGTCGCCGATTCATCATCATCGCACATCCACGTGCACACAATAGTGATCCCATCCCATTGAAACCAACGGTCTTTCTCATCTTTACAGTCCATTTTCTCCAAAAATCACTTTTGATGCCAAGGATGGCATTGGATTCTCGCTAAAATAGCACAAGCATGAAGGCATCCATCATTTATCATTGTTTACGTTTCGGACCAGAACTAGTTCCGGGTCAATCTTGAACATCGTCAAGTAGGAATTGTGAGCTCGATCTACTTCCGGCCTTCAAAATAAGCGACCGGCACGCTGAACAATTAACCCTTTCATGTCGCCGGGCCGCCGGCACTAATAAGAAGCCTTTTTATCCGATTGTTTTCTGTGTTTCCTGTATTTCCTGGTTTTCCCCATGCGCACCAACCCCATATATGGACACTGAGATGTGGGCGTGGCTTTGCAAAAATGTGTCCGGAAATACAAGGGAAAACAGAAAGCGATCTGATAAAAAGGCTTCTTATTAAAGAACACAAAGGATACAGGTAATTATAGAATACCGTACGTATTTAGACAGGTGTGAGACTTTATTAAGCACTTTGTTTGTGAAATCTGAATGTTGGAGTAGTTGTAGGGTGTAAATAAGTCGCCCATGTAAACACGGGAACATGACGGTCGGGGCTAAAATGGCTTTGGGAAACCCGGCCGATGCCAGCGCCCTGGAGAGGACCAGGAATAAGGTGAATAACAGGAGAACAACCCTTTGTTTGAGCCAAATATGGGTTGGACATGATTTGTGTAATGTAATGTAATGTAATGTAATGAACTGTATATATATATATATATATATATATATATATATATATATATATATATATATATATATATTTATTTATTACCCGGCTTGTTAGAATGCTTGATTCTGATTGGTCAAGCGCTGAAATCAGCGGTCTGTTATCACCCGATAACAGACCGCTCCGCTCTATAACAGACCGCTGCCTAATCAAAGACTCAGAGCACCTGCTGCAGTCAAGTTGCACTGCGTGAACCTGGTGCTGTAACATGTCAGCCATGTAAACAACCACACAGCGACATTTACAACTAAACGTTGATCTCAAGAATGTTTTTAAAAATATTTTAAGCGAGAAATAGAGGACGTAGTATCAGAAAATGGATTCTATCTAATCAGCACTTCCTTGTTTTCCAAGGCAACCGTGTCGCGCTGGGAGGACGCCCAGCGCAACACTTGTGGAACACTTCCAGCCGTCTGTAAACAAGGAAATACTTTGTTTTGTTTTTAGTTTTGAGTCAAATTATTACTTTTATTTAGTAGCCGGGTAATAAGCGGGATAATGAATGGCTCCGCGGTGAATGACGACAGATAACTGACCGACGGACTGATAACTCCCCGAGGCGCTAGCCGAGGGGAGTTATCAGTCCGAAGGGAAGTTATCTGTCGTCATCTGTCGTCATTCACCATATCCCTTACATATATACTTATATATATATACTTATATATATATATATATATATATATAAGTATATATAAGTGTCATTCGCCCCCCTCTCTTGATGCTCCTTCTCTTTACTGTTACAGTACTGTTCTTGTTTCTTCCTACCTTTTTCCTACTTCTCTGTAACTTTGTAAATAACTGTATACTGCTGTGCTACCATTGGGCAACTGAGTTTCCCCCTTGGGATAATAAAGGTATCGACATACTGTATCTACTGCATTAATCTGAAGCAGTTGGATCAAAATAAAGTGTGAATCACAAATCACAATAACAACATCTTGATGCATGTTTTTACTATTGCAACATTTATTAAGAGCTATCAAAACAACACATTCACAGGGGTTAGGGTGCAAATAGGACTCCAGCACACAAGGGGGCGACATTTTGGTAAAGTTACATAAATCTGTGATTTCGTCTAAGCTGCATCTATGATAGACAGCTGGAAATGCTGGGTTCAAATCCTACTCCTCCAGATGAGACTGTTTAACACCGGGAGGATGAGGGTTCAAATCCTACTCCTCTGGGGAAGGGTCCCACATGTTCCCATAGGCCAGGGGTTCCCAAACCTTTTTGTCTCAGGTCACCCCATAAATATTGTTTTAATCCGAGGCACCCCTACATTATAATTTCCGCTCCCAGCACCTTATATTTATAGCATATCGTCGTTGTCGGGTGGAAACCTTGTATTTCCAAAACCGTTTGTTTTGTATCTATCATCTATAAAATGTACTAAACTAGTGAAAACAGCAGATCTACAAGCACACAACGCCTCGCATCACGAGGTGTTGTGTGCTTGTAGATCGGCTGTTTTCACTAGTTTTGTGCGACAGTCTTGTATGATGAAGCAGGGCTTTGCTTTACCAAAGGCGAACACATTTGAAACTTGGAGATACGAGGTTTCTGCCCGACAGTGGCCCAGTGGTTCAGTGTCTTGCTCAAGGACACTTTAACACACAGACCAGGGCTCGGAGTTGAACCAACAGAAGGAGCGAATGTGAAATTGTGAATTGTGTGTGAAATGGGGGAAATAGCCGATCTACAAGCTCACAACACCTCATGTTACAATGTGTTGTGATCTTGTAGATGAGATGCTCTGGAAATGTTTTGATTTTTGAAGTTGTGGGGACATTAAATTGACAATGATATGAATTTAAATGATTTCCATCCCAAAGCACTGGTTTAACAACTCCATCGCCAGCAACCATCAGATAAGAGAAATATTTGTCCAACGTATGGTATAAAATTGCAGACAATTGTACAAGTCCCTCTGATCCGAGTCCCAAGCGAGTAGCAAGTCATTTGGTCCAAGTCTCAAACAAGTATCAAGTTTTTTCTGTTGTGGGCAAGTCAAGTCGAGTCGAGTCACAAGGTTATGTCAAGTCGAGTCGAGTCACAAGGTTATGTCAAGTCGAGTCGAGTAAAGGCCTCTCCATACTTCGACCAAAATGTTCGGTGAGTTGTGTTTTCAGACGTGCAAATTTCCGAACTCTTGTTCGGTCCAATGCTTTTCAGAAGTCCCGAGGGATATCATTTTATGGTAGAAAAGGACCTTTTGACCGAAAACGGCGGTTTCGATCAAAGTATGGAACGGCCTTTAGTCACAAGCTTTTCAAGTCGAGTCACAGGTTATATCTCAGGTTTATATCTTGAAGAGAAACCTTTCTTCCTAAAATAAATGTCAAAAAATACCATGCAGATTAGTCTGCAACTCTGCGTGAATTAAACCAGTATACAGCTTAAAAGCTATTCATTTATCCATTACATGTCTGATCATTTAGAACCTAGGTAGATGGCAAAGGCTACATTACATTAAAGAAATGTTGTAATATAATATAAGACTACAGTATGCATGTCCTTTTGTATGGTATCACTAAACTGGCCACTTGCTCTTGTCACACTACAGACAGTACACACACACACTGTTATGATCTTGGCCTAGGGGTGCCAGAGACCACAAATAATATTTATTAAAGAATGAAGCCAAATAATCGAACCAAACCTAAAGAGATGAGATGTGTAATCAGTCAAGTCAGTAGTGGAATGCTGTATGGATGCATGGGTCGTGTAGTGTCTTATGTGTTAGCCAAAGTGTTGAAAAGAGTGCAAAAGGAACAGGGGGAGAGGAGAACAGAAAAGCAGTGAGTAGAGCAGAGCTGCGAGAGGACTGGGGAGGCAGGCTTTTATAGGGTGTGCACCGGGCCCAGGTGCACGCCAATCTGCTTGATGGCCAATCAATCAGTCTGCTCCCCAGTCCTACAGAAAACAGGAGAACAGAAATTAATACAAGGCAACTAGACCAACCATAACCAAAGTGCAATATAACCATACGACCTATAACTCTCAGAGTAGAGGGGACCGTCACACCCCCCCCCCCCCCCCCCCCATAAAGACGGGGTCCCAAAGGGATCACCGGAAAAAGCTTTAAACATTAAATACTAAATATAATACCTACTGTATACTACCTATACCCACTCTACCTATGGCCAACCTCTCGCCCTGTCATAGGCCTTCATCCCAGCAACTGGATACCAAAGCAAGAAGCATTTAAGAGCTGAAAGACCACGGCAGGACCCCAGAGAGAACGTCCACTGCACAAGGCCACGAACCTCATGTTTGAGCACTGTATAGGGAGAACACAAAACAGGTCACTGATCAGTAGAAACAACATATAACAGGCCACAAAAACTGTCCCTCCAATGGCTAACCCCCCTATCACCAGCCACCACCCCAGCAACTGATGCATCTAAGGGCTGCGTGACTGGCCAAGAGGGCCACTGGAGCCTATCTCCATTACTTTACAGTATTTTATTTTAAAGAGTACCACCCAAATCTGGCCTGGCCCCTATAGAAATTTAGACATCGCATCATGTCCAACAAAGAGTACCAACCATGTCTGGCTTAGTCCCTGTAGAAATTCAGGCATCGCATCATGCCCAACAAAGAAATACAGGCATCGCATCATGCCCAACAAAGAGATAGAGGCATCGCATCATGCCCAACAAAGAGTACCAACCACGTCTGGCATGGACCCTGTAGAAATTCAGGCATCGCATCATGCCCAACAAAGAGTACCAACCACGTTTGGATTGGTCCCTATAGAAATTTAGAAATCAAAGCAGGGTTAAGCCCACCCGAAATCCATACATGAAAGTGGGGTTATAACTACCGGTAAGTATAACGAAGCCCACCCCGAACATGTTAAAGCATTTCCCCACCTCGAAAACTGGGCTGTATCCCCATTTCACAAATGAATGCCTTAACACACAAAGATCGGTATAACACCCAATCTGTGCTGCTGTACCTGCAATTTAGTTTCAGTGTCCACTTCAGTTTTTAAGTGTCAGTTTTTCAATTGCCTATTGAGTATCTAGCTAGCCTCACTTTTTCCAGATCAGCTTGAAACTTAGCTTGCACCATAATTATTATTATTATTTTTTTTTTTCCTCAAACGTTAACCCTGCAGGGGCCAACACCCTAGGTGCAGGAGGCACCCATGCAGCACCTAACACAGGAGGGGAATGAGGAGAAATCCTCCAGAATAGGTTTTAGAAAAACAACGCTCTCTCGAACGTCGGGAATGGTCAGATTATTAGAAAATAGCATTACTAACAAATCACACCTGTATACCAAAATACCACCTAACATCTACTTTAACCTTAACTCCACCTCGCCACACCATCCTGCCCACAATCTCAGCAACCTCGTGCACAGGAGCAATTTAAGAGACCGAAAACAGCCTGGACTATAATGGAGAAAAAAGAAAACAGGAGACATCTTAGGTACACAAGCAACACAGGTAATGCAACCATTTACGGGACTACACACTATAGGATCAGCAGTGATGTAAACTATATATCTAATTACACCAACAGGACTTATCATACTCACATACAGACCTGCCTTTCACCCAACACAGCTGACCAATTATCATAGCTTAACCCTATGGGCAGCCATTTTCAGCCACGCACAAATTATGTTCTCTCATGGCAAAAAGGAAGAACTGTGCCATGTTGTTTTACTCTACATTAAAACAAACGCACCCATGTCTGTCACCCACCAGTTGAGTTACAAATTACACTTCCATAGAATTAAAATCCTGTTTTACCCATATATATCAATCCCACTTAACAAAACTACATATACTTGGTGAGTGCTTTTGTCAGCCAACCACATTTTCTTTTTGGCGAAATGCCATTGGCACCAAATCGTATGCTTAAAACATTAACTTTAACAAACTGTCAATTCATGCTCTGGTCAATACATCAGCTGGTACATAACTTACTATACACAAACAAGCTCCACATTTCTTCTTTGGCCATCTCTATAATAGCCATACACATACTAGTGTTAAAATAAGACTTCATCTCACCTAGTTTGAACGGTGAACGGTGTTGAATGGTGGTGAATGGTGGCATCAATATGATGTCCTGGTACAGGGTTTGTATGAGTCTCTGTGCAGCCATTTTAGCAGGGCCTGCTGGGGGGAAGTGCACCGAGCCTGCAACCGATGCGCCTCAGCGCCGCCTCTCTGAGACGGGCCAGAACTACGGCCACCCATAACCCCTCCCAGCTTCAGTCTGGTGGACCACTCGTCTGGTGGACCACTCGTCTGGTGGACCACCCGTCTGGTGGACCGCACCGTCTGGAGGGTCGCACCGTCTGGAGGGTCACACCGTCTGGTGGACCGCATCCGTCTGGTGGACCACATCCGTCTGGAGGAACCAACCGTCTGAGGAACCAACCGTCTGAGGAACCAACCGTCTGAGGAACCAACCGTCTGAGGAACCAACCTCTGTCTGACCCTGCTTTGTGTAACCATCATGCTACAAACCACCGACCAAATCAACTCAGTTTTTCCTGCCACCTGTTGGAGATGTATTCATTTACTTAGAAACGGACAATAAGTCCTTTTTACTATTATCCTTTAAGTTACGAGTCAATATTGACACAGAGCAGAACCACACAGAAAATGGGCAAAAATGTATTTAACAATAAAAACAATGCCGACTGACAAAAACACCAAGCGAACTTATTTAACAAAAATGGCCTATACTACCTATCGGTTCCTCTGAGGGAGAGAGTCTATGAACTCCTCTAGAGTAACCATTCTGGCTAATGTGAACTTTAACAGTCCCCCAGCTGGCAAACCAAACTTTGCATACAAAATACAAAACCAGCCAGGAACCCTTTAACTTAACAGCCAAAAACCAGGAAAAAATCCTCCCCACTATACCAACTTAACCAAACACTATAACTTAAGCAAATACTTTAATCAAACTTTAACCAACAACTCATTAAATTTAACCCAAAAAGTTAACTGCATCTCCCACTTAAAAGTCCAGACCAAAAAGCATACTGTAGCAGCGCTTTCTGTACTCACCGGACTGTTGATCAAACAGAACAAGGGAGTCCCCAGGCATGATTCCCAAACGACCTCACTCCAATTCACCAAACTACAGACCAACGAGCAATTAACCGACGCCCAAATTGGCCAGTTGACTACCCACTGCAGGGCAGCACTACCAAACAAATGCAGAAGGACAAATCACTTGATTCACCAAACTTACTGCATATCAAATCAAAGTTTAGCACGAGACGAGCCCCCACTTGTTATGATCTTGGCCTAGGGGTGCCAGAGACCACAACAAAAAAGGGGGAGACACAGTCAAAACAAAGGTTAAATAATATTTATTAAATAATTAAGCCAAATAATCGAACCAAACCTAAAGAGATGAGATGTGTAATCAGTCAAGTCAGTAGTGGAATGCTGTATGGATGCATGGGTCGTGTAGTGTCTTATGTGTTAGCCAAAGTGTTGAAAAGAGTGCAAAAGGAACAGGGGGAGAGGAGAACAGAAAAGCAGTGAGTAGAGCAGAGCTGCGAGAGGACTGGGGAGGCAGGCTTTTATAGGGTGTGCACCGGGCCCAGGTGCACGCCAATCTGCTTGATGGCCAATCAATCAGTCTGCTCCCCAGTCCTACAGAAAACAGGAGAACAGAAATTAATACAAGGCAACTAGACCAACCATAACCAAAGTGCAATATAACCATACGACCTATAACTCTCAGAGTAGAGGGGACCGTCACAACACACACACACACACACACACACACACACACACACACACACACACACACACACACACACACACACACGGTACTGTTGAGTTCCAAGGATTTACACGTGACGTCACAATCAGACGCAACATCTATGAACGTCGGCCACCACTGACCGGAAACAAACAACCACTACGTCACTAACCTAGCCTTCGGGAATAGTACCGTTCTCCGCATCCAGCGACCAGCGAAGTTTGCATCAACAGAACAGTTTGCAACAAACAATCCAATTAATTTAAAAGCTAAGGTGAGTGGTGTAACGTTGACGCCTGCCGGTCATATTAGAATGATATCCGCATGAAAAAAAAGCCTACATTGAAAAAACAACAACATACTAGAAGTCGTCCGAGTCAGTGTGTCTCAAGTCGAGTCGAGTCTGGAGTCATTGTCTTCCAAGTCAAGTCGAGTCTCAAGTTTTTTGCCCTCAAGTCCGAGTCGAGTTGCAAGTCGTCAGATTTGCGACTCGAGTCTGACTCGAGTCGAGTCTCTATGACTCGAGTCCAATTGTCTGTAAAACATTCTCTCAGGAAAGCTGTGGGCAGTTCAGAAACCCGCCTACCAGTGACATCATCGTTAGGCAGATTTTCATACTTTTACATTTTGGCTTCCATTATCGTTAGCATTGATAACTTTTCAGGAATAGAAAGCCTACTTTTTCAATTAGCTTGGATTCCCCATCGATGTTTTATTTTTCTGAACAGCCCTCCTCTGAGACACAGAGTGAGTAGACAGGTTTCTGAACAGATGGATGTGGATGGAAAGGCCAGAGGACCGAGCACACAGCCCTGGGGTGCTCCGGTATGGATAAAGTGTAGTGTAGAGTTGAAGGGGTTAAATGGTTGACATGATGTAATCTGACACCATGCTGTCATCATGTGTTACATGTTAGTGATGTCATCACTATGATTATTTATAAAACCAACAAACATAAAATACATTCTCAACCAGGAAGTACTGCCATATAAGGCCTGTCCAGGTTCCAGGTGCGGTAAATGATGTTTTAATATTCATTCATAATGTTTAAATAAGTGTTAAACAGCTCTGTATTGTTACAGTAATCATTGTGTAACAGTAAATGATGTTTTAATATTCATTCATAATGTTTTAAATAAGTGTTAAACAGCTCTGTATTGTTACAGTAATCATTGTGTAACAGTAGCAGGGATCTCTTTGTCTCTCCAACTCTTTACCAAACAGAATAGTAGAGGAGCCTATCAATTTCCGTAATTTTGGAATGTTAATTTTTGGAGACATGTATATCTTGATTCTTGGGGTTCTCAGAATGACAAAAAAACATGTCTCCAATTTTTATTTTGGGGTTTAGCATGTGTAATTAGCATAATTAGCCAATTAATTGCCCAAAACAGGAAATGGCAATAACTTTGCTTCTAGGTAACTTTTAAAGGTGATCTAAGAGTCTAAGTCCATGTTTGTGAGGTCCAGAAATTCATCTGTTACCATTGTGAAGTCATACAACCTTTCCTAATTATCATAATTAGCATACATTATTCAAAAACGGGTGAAAATAAGTAAATTGCTGCATTTTTTAAGTTTTAGTCAACTTTGAAAGCTTCTCACAAACTCTAAGATGTATGTTTACAAGTCATCAATTATCATCATCCTAAAAATAAATCATGCAACCCTTTGTCTGTGTAATAATTATGTAATAATCACACCCAAACGAGAAATAGCTATATTTCTTTGCTTTAAGTTAATTAATAACGATAATCTTACAGACAGTGTAAGTCTGTTTGCATGTCTAGAAAATATTCTCTTTTCATAACTAGGATATCTAACCTTTCATTATTAGCGTAATTTGCATATATTGTTACGACCCTGCAAGAGATTGGGCCGTAACTCGCCATGCCAAGCGAGCTGCTTGCTGCTCTGCTGAGTGGGGGGCTGGGGTTCGCTTCCCGGTTTGGGAGCGAACTGCCTCACTCAGTCTGCAAAACGTTACAATATATATAGGCCTATATATATATATCCCTCATATAAAATAAAGAACAATATGAGAAATGGTCACAGATTGATTGTTTGTTCTAATATTTACAGAAAGTTTTGTAAACACATTTAAATAGAAGGGTCTCCATCTTTGTTGTCATCATCATCAATCCCCAACAGATGTGCCTTGCTTACATTACAACCCACCTATTCATCTGCCCCACACATGCATATCTGAGAGCAGTTACACGTTTGAGATCGACAAGAACAATGTGACATGCAATGGGATTTCAGTTGGGTAATGGTGGCTGGAGCTGGGGGATCATGTGTTGTGACTAGCACCAGTTGATTTCCCTCAGCCTCCCATCCATATTCAATTGCTGGTGGTATCTGTGGGTTATGTACGTGGTCCTGACTCCTCATACCATACCATTGCCTGTAATGGGCACGGGCAATGGCTTGATGTAATGCTCCTTGTAGGTTGCAGCTTCTCTGCTTCTAATTGTTTCTTTGTGAATAACCTCCACCTGAGCTCACCAACATCCACAAGATTTGTACCGGGATTGTATTTGTAGCTGGCAAACAAATGCTTCAATCTTTTTTTCTGTGTCAGAACTGAGCTTGTTTGCAGTACCTAGAGTAGCAAATGCAGATACCACCTCCACAGGACACGGGTGTAGGGCTTGCCAACAGGTTAACTTTCCCTTGCCAGCAAAATGGCCTGGCTGGTCAGCTCCAGAAATGGCATGTAACCCTCGTAAGGCTGAAGTCCTTGTTTTACCCAGTGCACTACTGGCTCCAGTGAGATGATACGTTTTTTGTTCCCCACACCGGTGATGAAATAGGTGTCCTTGTACAGCTGATGGTAACCCACACACAGCAGGCTGTGCAGGATTATCCTTGTGTCAGCCTCTTCCTGTGAGCTGTGGAGATGTTTTACATTGATAGAGTTTGAGTGGACATGTTGCCTTGACGTGATTATGAAAATGTTGGGTTTCCCCTGGAAGTGTTGGAGGGCTTTCTTAGCCAGATAGACAGTCAGCTCATCTTTGGTGTGGATACAGTTTTTCTGACACCTTCCCTATTGGTGTGTTGTCTTCCACATGATAAGTGGTAGGGGGCTTGCCACCCTGGCATCGCTTACATGTGGCCTCCCTCAGTGAAGATGCAATGTCATGGCGGTCAAATACTACATGGGTCTCACTATGTTCTTTGGTCTTCCTGTCCAGTGTGGCTATGAAGTGGTCAGCCCACTGGGAACATCTCTTGATCCATGATGGCTTTCCCATTTGCATTTGCTACTCTAGGTACTACAAAAAAGCTCAGTTCTGACACAGAAAACAAGATTGAAGCATTTGTTTGCCAGCTGTACGAGCCCGGTACAAATCTTGTGGATGTTGGTGAGCTCAGGTGGAGGTTATTCACAAAGAAACAATTAGAAGCAGAGAAGCTGCAACCTACACAAGGAGCATTACATCAAGCCATTGCCCGTGCCCATTACCAGGCAATGGTATGGTATGAGGAGTCAGGACCACGTACATAACCCACAGATACCACTAGCAACTGAATATGGATGGAGATCAACTGGTGCTAGTCAGAACACATGATCCCCCAGCTCCAGCCACCATTACCCAACTGATCAAATGTGGCTGCAAAAAATCCCAGTGCATGTCACATTGTTCTTGTCGATCTCAACATTTTTGAGCGGTGGTTACACCGTCTCCTATACGTGGCCGTGTGTGTATGCGTGTGTGTGTGTGCGTGTGTGTGTGCGTGTGTGCGTGTGTGTCTGTATGTAGCCTGCAGGCCTGCAGTACCTTTTATGACCACACATGTTAAGGGAGGGGCGCTGTTGTTCAGGCCAGGCCAGACCAGGCACACACACACACACACGCACACACACACACACACACACACACACACACACACACACACACACACACACAGGGGGGAAGGGGGGGGTAAACCACCGCTCAGTTCACACGGGTGTGATTTAACTGCTCTGAGATGTGCATGTGTGGGGCAGATGAATAGGTGTGTTGTAATGTAAGCAAGGCACATCTGTTGGGGATTGAAGATGACAACGACGAAGATGGAGACCCTTCTATTTAAATGTGTTTACAGAACTTTCTGAGAATAAACAATCAGATAATTCTGTGACCATTTCTCGTATTGTTCTTTATTTTATATCACTTCACTGCCCACGGCCGAGTCCCTCACGGCCCTCATGCAAAGGCATGCTCCACGGGCCCGCCCGTCTGACACTAATGTAACGTTTTGCAGACTGAGTGAGGCGGTTCGCTCCCAAACCGGGAAGCGAACCCCAGCCCCCCACTCAGCAGACAAGGCAAGCAGCTCGCTTGGCATGGCGAGTTACGGCCCAATCTCTTGCTAGTTATGAAAAGAGAATATTTTCTAGACATGCAAACAGACTTACACTGTCTGTAAGATTATCGTTATTAATTAACTTAAAGCAAAGAAATATAGCTATTTCTCGTTTGGGTGTGATTATTACATAATTATTACACAGACAAAGGGTTGCATGATTTATTTTTAGGATGATGATAATTGATGACTTGTAAACATACATCTTAGAGTTTGTGAGAAGCTTTCAAAGTTGACTAAAACTAAAGAAATGCAGCAATTTGCTTATTTTCGCCTAGTTTTTGCATCATTTATGCTAATTAAGCTAACTAGGAAAGGTTGTATGACTTCACAATGGTAACAGATGAATTTCTGGACCTCACAAACATGGACTTAGACTCTTAAATCACCTTTATAAGTTACCTAGAAGCAAAGTTATTGCCATTTACTGTTTTTGGCAATTAATTGGCTAATTATGCTAATTACACAAGCTAAACCCAAAAGAAAAATTGGAGACATGTTTTTTTTTACATTCTGAGAACCCCAAGAATCAAGATATACATGTCTCCAAAAATTAACATTCCAAAATTACGACCAACAGAATCTGCTCGATTGGCTCCCCCACTAGAAGGTTTGACCCTCCAGAAAAAAACGCAGGCAAAAAGTTTTAAAATATGCTGAATGGTGCGAAATATTCAGGGCTTTATGTACTTTTATGTGGTGAAATGCAGTATGTGAAAAGTTGCGAAATATGAAAATATGCGCCCAAGCTTTTGAAAAATAATTATAAAAATAAATACCCCTGCATAAGCTGCGCCCATTTTGCAGATTTAGCGATACATTCTGCGAACACAAAATCACATTGTTCTGGATCTGGAGGGTCTAGATTAGAAAATACTTTACCAATCGTATCCAATCAGGATAGAGAGAACTCAAGCTGGTTGATAACTATGATGGCTTTCCCATTTGCATTTGCTACTCTAGGTACTACAAAAAAGCTCAGTTCTGACACAGAAAACAAGATTGAAGCATTTGTTTGCCAGCTGTACGAGCCCGGTACAAATCTTGTGGATGTTGGTGAGCTCAGGTGGAGGTTATTCACAAAGAAACAATTAGAAGCAGAGAAGCTGCAACCTACACAAGGAGCATTACATCAAGCCATTGCCCGTGCCCATTACCAGGCAATGGTATGGTATGAGGAGTCAGGACCACGTACATAACCCACAGATACCACTAGCAACTGAATATGGATGGAGATCAACTGGTGCTAGTCAGAACACATGATCCCCCAGCTCCAGCCACCATTACCCAACTGATCAAATGTGGCTGCAAAAAATCCCAGTGCATGTCACATTGTTCTTGTCGATCTCAACATTTTTGAGCGGTGGTTACACCGTCTCCTATACGTGGCCGTGTGTGTATGCGTGTGTGTGTGTGCGTGTGTGTGTGCGTGTGTGCGTGTGTGTCTGTATGTAGCCTGCAGGCCTGCAGTACCTTTTATGACCACACATGTTAAGGGAGGGGCGCTGTTGTTCAGGCCAGGCCAGACCAGGCACACACACACACACACACGCACACACACACACACACACACACACACACACACACACACACACACACACACACAGGGGGGAAGGGGGGGGTAAACCACCGCTCAGTTCACACGGGTGTGATTTAACTGCTCTGAGATGTGCATGTGTGGGGCAGATGAATAGGTGTGTTGTAATGTAAGCAAGGCACATCTGTTGGGGATTGAAGATGACAACGACGAAGATGGAGACCCTTCTATTTAAATGTGTTTACAGAACTTTCTGAGAATAAACAATCAGATAATTCTGTGACCATTTCTCGTATTGTTCTTTATTTTATATCACTTCACTGCCCACGGCCGAGTCCCTCACGGCCCTCATGCAAAGGCATGCTCCACGGGCCCGCCCGTCTGACACTAATGTAACGTTTTGCAGACTGAGTGAGGCGGTTCGCTCCCAAACCGGGAAGCGAACCCCAGCCCCCCACTCAGCAGACAAGGCAAGCAGCTCGCTTGGCATGGCGAGTTACGGCCCAATCTCTTGCTAGTTATGAAAAGAGAATATTTTCTAGACATGCAAACAGACTTACACTGTCTGTAAGATTATCGTTATTAATTAACTTAAAGCAAAGAAATATAGCTATTTCTCGTTTGGGTGTGATTATTACATAATTATTACACAGACAAAGGGTTGCATGATTTATTTTTAGGATGATGATAATTGATGACTTGTAAACATACATCTTAGAGTTTGTGAGAAGCTTTCAAAGTTGACTAAAACTAAAGAAATGCAGCAATTTGCTTATTTTCGCCTAGTTTTTGCATCATTTATGCTAATTAAGCTAACTAGGAAAGGTTGTATGACTTCACAATGGTAACAGATGAATTTCTGGACCTCACAAACATGGACTTAGACTCTTAAATCACCTTTATAAGTTACCTAGAAGCAAAGTTATTGCCATTTACTGTTTTTGGCAATTAATTGGCTAATTATGCTAATTACACAAGCTAAACCCAAAAGAAAAATTGGAGACATGTTTTTTTTTACATTCTGAGAACCCCAAGAATCAAGATATACATGTCTCCAAAAATTAACATTCCAAAATTACGACCAACAGAATCTGCTCGATTGGCTCCCCCACTAGAAGGTTTGACCCTCCAGAAAAAAACGCAGGCAAAAAGTTTTAAAATATGCTGAATGGTGCGAAATATTCAGGGCTTTATGTACTTTTATGTGGTGAAATGCAGTATGTGAAAAGTTGCGAAATATGAAAATATGCGCCCAAGCTTTTGAAAAATAATTATAAAAATAAATACCCCTGCATAAGCTGCGCCCATTTTGCAGATTTAGCGATACATTCTGCGAACACAAAATCACATTGTTCTGGATCTGGAGGGTCTAGATTAGAAAATACTTTACCAATCGTATCCAATCAGGATAGAGAGAACTCAAGCTGGTTGATAACTAATGAACCAAAGCATGAGCAGACACAATGCTCTCTTCTGATTGGATGAAATTGTCGACCCGTCACAATACAGAGCTTCATATTTTTAACACAAATCCTTTTAGTTTTAACCAATAAAACATGACTTCTCTCGCAGCACCTTTAACCAATGAAAACAGGCCTTTCAGGGATATTATTTCTTAAATATGTTTCCAACGTCACATAAGTGCTACGCCTCTATAAGTCGTATCGACCAATCAGGTGGGGTTTAGCAGGTCAGTAAACCATCTAGCTAACAACGTGATGATGCGGCACTTTGACCATTGACCTTAACAAATGCCCTTTTTAAACCCCTTTTAGGTCACATGTGGTGCAACTATGTAACAATATATTACAAACACAAATACAAAAAAAAGAAAATATTATTTTGTATTCTTATATCAAAATCCAACCATGTTTTTGTTCCTGTTAAACAAAACAGTAAAAAGACGTGTTATTGGCTACGATCAAACTGATCAAACTAACCAATAATATCACGACATCCACCTGCCAATCATCCCACTGTCATTTTTCCCGTTTGTTTTTGACACGCCCTCTTTTTTCGACGTTCCAATCAAATTGCTCCCAGCGTTAAGTCCCGCCTTCTCGTCCCGTTTCCCTAAAAAATACGATGCAGGAAGTGATGTCACAATGCAGGAATTGATGTCACGATGCAGGAAGTGAGATGTTTTAAGTTCTTCTTCATGACCAGGTGACGCTCCAATCTCATTGGTTCTCTGTGGTCTAGTGCTCCGTTGGGATTGGCTGCTGTGTGTTATTGTCCCTCCTTGCCGGAGCTCCTATTGATTGGTAAGTGTACGCACGCACACACGCACGCACGCATGCACTTACGTCAACAAAAAGATCACACCTTTTCCTAATTATGACACCGTTTCACTTTCTGTTGGCTATCGTTGAATAACAGTAAAATAGTTCCTGTTGCTGTAGAAGAACCCTGGAACCTGAAGGTTCCCGGTTCGATCCCGGGGGGGGGGGGGGCCTGGATGTCCAGGTCCGTCATGTGACCGGACAGATCCTGTACTGTACCGGTAGGTGTTAAGGCTTTACATGGGGGTGACGTCATTTAAAACAGCGTCCTGATAAAATCACCAACGCACAGTGGCGGCTCCAGGGGGGGGGGGGGGGGGCTAGAGGGGGCTTTAGCCCCCCCTGATGAAGGCTTAGCACCCCCTCGTTTGTTATATTAGTACTATTCATTATTGTTTGTTGCAAAAAATTTATTCGCCCCCGCTCTAAAAAAGCCAGCTCTCCCATAGCCCCTCCCCCTCCCCCCCAGTCACAATTCTCTAGAGCTGCCGCTGCCAACGCAACACTGCTTATAGTTCCTGTGACTGAAGAAGAAACCCTGGAGGAAAAGGCCTTTGAGTCTGTTTTTTTTTAGGACATTGAGGAGACGTTTCAGGATGATACGATGGTCTCAATTAGTTCCCGATAGTTCCTGTGACTGTAGAATACTTCCTGTAACTTTCCAATACTTCCTGTAATTGTAAAGGATCTATCCTGTAAAAGAATAGATCCTGTGACTGTCCAATAGTTCCTGTAAGTGTAGAAGGACCTCAGAATTCACTCATAGTTCCTGTAGAAGAACTGGATGAAAAGGCTTCCGTTTCCGGACGATACGATGGTCTCAATTGGTTCCCAATAGTTCTTGATGTCCCAATGCTTCCTGTAACTGGAGAATAGTTCCTGTGACTTTGGAAGGAGCCCAGGTTTCACTCATAGCTCCTGTAGTTCCAGTAAGTGTAGAATAGTTCATGTAACGTTCCAATAGTTCCTGTAAGTGTAGAATACTTCATCTAACGTTCCAATAGTTCCAGTAAGTGTAGCAGAAAGCCTGGTGAAAAGGCTTTTGAAGGTGTTTCTTTGAGAGGAGGTTGAGGTGACGTTTCCTGACGATACTGTAAGCGTTATGACAGTAATATTAATATCAATATTAATAAAAATATTAATATTAATAATAAAAAATATTTTTTTCACAAGATGATGAAAAATATTTTTTTTTCTTCTCGTTCACTGTTCGAAACGTAGATTCTTTATATTAGCCTAGGCATTTAAGATTCCAGTACCAATCACATTGATTCAAAACACACAGAAAGAATGTCAATGTCCACACTGTTTCGCTTAAGGTTAAAATATGAAAAAGTGATTTATTATAAAAATCATAAAATGTACATTCAGACTAGCATAACTATGTCTGATTCTTCAAGCAAAAGATAGATAATAGGTTCCAAGGGAAGTAGTAGGCATAGTATTTAAAAAAAAACTGTCAAATTGTTGTACAAAATAGATGGCAGACTACTGTACAGTATTATTCAGTTTTGCATAGCGTTCCCCAAAACATAAATCAAACAATTACCAAAAGAAAAGAAATAAAAGAAATGAAATAATAGAAGATCATTAAACATTCGATATCTAATCCTACTCTGCGTTGCCAATGACACATGTAAACACACACTGCCTTACTTTAGAGGGTCCGTCTGCGTCACGTGTTTGGGAGTAGGAGGAGAAAGAGAGAGGGTTGGTTGCTAGCGTAGCAGCCTAGCATGTGCTGGAAGGTCGGCCATTGCAGCAGGGCGTTGGCTGTGTCATCGCCATGAGGTCTGACCATGCGGCTTGGATGGAGGCAGCCATCTTTGAGAGCCACAGGAAGTAGCGTGTGCAGAGCAGGATGGAGAGGCACCCCCCGCTGGCTAGAGGAGGCGCTTGCTCAGGAGCAGGAGATCCTGCTGCTGTTGAGTGGGAGTCACCCACGTCTGTTGTCTTCACCGCTGGAGGAGATGCTGGTGAGGTGACAGGGGATCCTGGAATTCCACCCTGTGGTTGTTGAGAGATGTTGTCACAGGCGAGAGCGCTGCATGCTCCAATCACCTAGTCTGGATAGCAGTGTATTTGCCTGCTTGTTGATGAGCCCAGGGGATCCTGGGAACCCTGTGTTGGTAGAGCTGCAGAGGACAGTCTTGTCCCCTCTGTTGTTGAGAGAGAGTCGTGGTCACCAGGGCGTGGCAGCCCCTGGTGGCTGAGTAGTCTTTAGCCCTACTGTCCTGTTGTTGTCTGTTCAGTGCGTTTTCTCAAGAGAGAGAGGGAAAACCAGGAAGTCACTTATAAAGTGAGTAGGCGGGCTTAGTCTGTTGGTCCCACAAGAGGCGGGTGCTGGAACATAGTCTCTTTGGAACCTCCTTTTCCTGACATGAAGTCAAATTAAAATTTCTATTAACCTTCTGAGGAAACGTGATTTTCATACATTTGACCAGATAATAATAATCATCATTATTTTAGACATGTCTCGGTATCAAACACCACTGTTCTGCACCATGGAGAGAGTACTTGAGTTAAAAAGTTAAATAATGAGAGAAGTACCCAATTGCATCACGCCAAATTGGTATATGGTTGGCGTACATCATGTTAGAATACAACCATGTAGTTTAATGTTATAAATGTCATTTTGTTCAGCAGTTATGGTCACATTCCATGTTTTCCATTGTTCCTCATGTTTGTCTGTGTAGCTCATAATGAGGGCACACAAGGAGCCTGCAAGTAGGATGCAGGGTGCTGTTATCAAGATGAGCTCATACCAGAGAGCAATAAAACACAATCCTGACAGTTGGGAGAGGGGTGTTGTGTTACACCATGGAGTCCACTCCACTTTGGAGGAAACGGTTAAGTCACTGATGTCCGTGGGGAGAGAGGTACATTCAACCCAAAATCCAACACCAGGGTTGATTTGGTTTGAATATGATTCATAATTTGTCGTGTCCATATCTAAGCGTTCAGGCTACAATACGATGGTCTCTCGGGGAGAGGTGTAGTCGCCGTCGCCGCCGTCCCTGTTGGCTCGAGCCGACGAGTTGTCCGACTTGCTGCGGCTGAAATCCACGCCCATAGCGCCCCCTGTGGGACGGGAGGAAGAGGATGCAATGTTACTACAACAAGAACTAGGCCTAATAAAAAACTAAACTAAAACTAAGCCACGTCGCAAACGATTTAACAACAAATACAATTTGGCAAACCCGCTCCAAAAAAAGAATGACAACTGACTGAATAAGAGAATAAAAAGGTTAAAAACTGACTAAAACTAAACCATAAAGAAAGATAAAAAAAAGGGTCAAACTCGTTCTCCTGCTATACCACCAAAATGTGGAACGCCTTACCGAAGGCCTTAAAGGAGTGTGGTTCCCTAGCATACTTTAAAATCGCCCTGAAAAACCACTTACAGGCGGCAGCCGTTCGTAACTGGTAAAAACAAACCTAGCCCAGCCCTACCCTCCCCTGACCGTTCTATTGTAAATATCTACTGTATATATTTTCCTGCACTGTTTTCTTTCGGGGGTTTTTCTAGCTATCTACTGCATAGTACTGTGTTCTATCTGTCTTTCATTCAATGTTATATGAGATGCTTAAGTGGTTTCCTGCGCAAATAAGCCAAGTGCTTTCTAGGATCTCCTTTTAGTAGACCTTGTACCAGTGAACTGTACCGTCATGAAACTGTACCTATTTCTATGCAAACTGACAATAAAGTCTTCAATCAATCAATCAAATAATTCAATCAATCCAGAGCTGTCCTGACCTTGTGAGGAGGAGTGACACTTGGCGAGCAGGGCGGGAGCGCGCAGGCAGGCGGTGCAGCACAGCAGCGTCTTGAGGAAGGCTCGGCGCATCTCGTTGGAGGTGAGCGTGTAGATCAGAGGGTTCATGGCCGAGTTGAGCACGGCCAGCGCCAGGAACCACTCCGCCTTGTAGAGGACGGGACAGGAACGGATCTCACAGCCCACGTCCAGCAGCAGCAGCACGAAGAGCGGCGCCCAGCAGGCGATGAAGCAGCTCAACACGATGATCACCGTCTTCAGCAGAGCCATGGACTTCTCTGAACTCTTACTGCTGCTGGGGTTAGCACTGCCACTGCCGCTGCCGCGACCGTTGTTAGCTACCTTTAGAGAGAGAGAGAGAAACCTTTATCAGAGCCATGGACTTCTCTGAGCTCTCACTGCTGCTGGAGTTAGCGCTGCCGCTGCCGCGACCGTTGTTAGCTACCTTTAGAGAGAGAGAAACCTTTATCAGAGCCATGGACTTCTCTGAGCTCTTACTGCTGCTGGAGGAGCTGCTGGGGTTAGCGCCGCCGCTGCCACGACCGTTGTTAGCAACCTTTAGAGAGAGACAGACAGAGAAACCTTCATCAGAGCCATGGACTTCTCTGAGCTCTTACTGCTGCTGGGGTTAGCGCTACCGCTGCCGCGACCGTTGTTAGCAACCTTTAGAGAGAGAGAGAGAAACCTTTATCAGAGCCATGGACTTCTCTGAGCTCTTACTGCTGCTGGAGGAGCTGCTGGGGTTAGCGCTACTGCGACCGTTGTTAGCTACCTTTAGAGAGAGAGAGAAACCTTTATCAGAGCCATGGACTTCTCTGAGCTCTTACTGCTGGAGGAGCTGCTGGGGTTAGTGCTGCTGCCGCCGCGACCGTTGTTAGCAACCTTTATTGATCCTGTGGGGGGATACCAACATCTGGTGGTATTCACCTGGTATTTCTACGCTTAACCTCAGTAAAACTGTGACTTCAACTAACCTTATTCCTAATCTTAACCTGAGTAAAACTATACCTAAACCTAACATACTATCTAACTTTATCCTCAGTAGTCAGTCGCTGGAGGCAGCATAGCAGTTAGGGTTACAGATACAGAGCAATGAAAAGGGACAGCAGCAGGGTACAGCAATAGCAGTAGCGACACAACCTTAACTAAAACAGCAGTTCACTCTCTTGGCAAGCGACACCTCAGTCTGCATGACTAGATATATATCTATAAGTTAACTATAAAAAATGGAACATATTGCATCCGTGATGAAGTGGAAAGAAGCCAACGTAACAAGGTGTAATTATTATCAGTCGGGTGCACACACAGTGCACACACAGTGTACACACAGTGCACACACACAGTGCACACACAGTGCACATGTATGCAGTACAGTACATTACAGTACAGTACAGTACAGTACAGTACAGTACAGTACAGTACAGTACAGTTAAGTACAATATCTGCAACACCAGTTTTGTCGCATGTGCTGCATTCTTGTTTCACACGTCGGTTTAAGGGACTAGGCAGCATCGATTCAGAATCTTGCATCGCCAAATTGTGATGCATCGCTGAATGGATTATTGTTGACACCACTAGTTACCATAGTCCATCTTTTTTTCGTCGATGTAGTTTTTACCTTTCTAAACACCAGCTTGTGGCTCCTGGCCCTCACCAGAGCGTAGATGTTCTATCATATGGTACAGAGGAGAGGTGGTACAGGTGGTATAGAGGGGTGGAGGTACCTTTCTAAACACCAGCTTGTGGCTCCTTGCCCTCACCAGGGCGTAGATTCGGGCGTACAGCACTACGATGGCCATCAAGATCAGAGATGGGAAAAGTACTCGCATTCTGTACTCAAGTAAAAGTAAAAGTACTCGTGAAAAAAACGACTTCGGTAAAAGTAAAAGTACTCATTCTAAATATTTACTCAAGTAAAAAGTAAAAAGTACAGGCTTTGAAAAGTACTTTTAAAGTAAAAGTAAAAGTACTTTTACGGATGTTTCAGTGCAAAGCCAAACTCATGTCATATATCATTTGAAGGCTATTAAACTTGAGATCCCCATTAGGGCTGTCACAATTATTACATAATCGTCTAATCGTGATTATTTGACATTATCGCAAATATTTTGTCATAATCGTCATCGTGAATGTTGAAAAATGTCCGAAATAGTGGGAATAGCCGATCTACAAGCTCACAACGCGTCGCGATGCGACGCGTTGTGAGCTTGTAGATCGGCTATTTCCACTATCAATGTTGTTTTTTTAAGTAGTAAGTTGTTAAATAAGTGAGTAATTTCTTTGTGTATTTTAGGTTATGTGTCATATATCTGCCATGTACAACTTCAAAGCCTAAAAGCCAAACATAAATGTAATTATCAACGACAAAAACACAATTAAAATCGTTAATCGCCAATTATTTGAGTGACAATTAATCGTCCTGTAAAATGTCATATCGTGACAGCCCTAATCCTCATCAAGTACACGTCCTAAAACTGTCCCAGGATTCGTTTCCAAACTGATGTATCATGCAAGTAGACCCACCTCTTGAAATCAATCATTTATTTTTATATCAGCACAGTCATAACAAATGTTCCACTTCAAGTAGACAATCTATGAACAACAGTCAGTAAAGTGTTCTCAAACATAACATTTTCATGTCAAGGACCTCAAATGGACCTAACGGGTCCATTTGTACACTCAGACTTGAAAGGGTCCATTTGCCGGGGACCCCCTGGAACTCCCTCAAGGACCCCTGGGGGTCCCCGGCCCCCACTTTGAGAACCACAATAAAGTGGTGGCTGTGCATTCTGAAAACAATACTTTGTAAACATTATACTAAACCGTAACAAAAAAAAAGTGCATTTTAACCATTAACCCATCCTTCCTTTCCACCCATCTTCTCCTCCCCAATCTCTGGCCACCTCCCGTTTATTCTGCTTTTCTTCTCCCTTAACCATTTTACATTTTCAGGTGCAACAAATAAACCCAGAACTTCAGTAACTTCAACTTCAACTGCAGGCTCCACGCAGTGTTGTTTACTTTTTCCACGTTGTTCACTACTAACTAACTTCAGTACTTGAACCAGAGACCCATTTGTGTCAGCGAGGACTATGGAACCGAACCTGGCAGCAACACTAATCGCACAAGTTACAACACACTCTTAGAGATGTACAAAGTTGAGTTTGAGTCGATCTGACAACTACAGTATCAAACGCTACAATGCTAGCTGCTCAATGAAATTAAATTTAGGGACTTTCTACAGGATTACCAAAAGCTTTTGTTGAGCTTCAGCAGAAGCTGGTTTTCAAAGTGCTTGGACCCAAGGCGTGCCCTTTTTGGGCGTAGAATGAGTCCTGCTGTGCTAAAAAGCCTCTCACAGGCAGCTGAGGCAGGTAGTGGTGTGTTGAGCCTGAGAGAGAGTTGGCAAATGGCTGGGTAAGATTTGAGGACATCCATGGCATCATCTGGGTTGGCCAGGTAGGACTCGAGCTGCTTGGTGTTTTCATGTGCATTACCCTTCTTGATGGCGGAAAAGAAGTCCTCCTCATCTGAAGACAGGGAAGTGTCACCTGAAGGCCCTTTGGGTTGATCCTTCAGATGGCTTTTGATGTAGTCAAGGCCTATTGAATTACAAAATCAAAGTATTTTAGCACTTCCCCTTAACTTAACTATAACACCTACATTTAAAAACAATCATGGAATTAGACATTTTAATAATATGTTATTATAATATAACAATACAGGAATAGAAAAAGATAGTAATTTAGTTTTCACAAGTGATCAAGTGTATAAAATAATTTAACAAAACATAACAAATTCTAATTTCCACATTTTTATTGCAATGGTGGTGTTTACAGCAGTGGTGTCATTTGTACTTCAAATGGCAAAGTGTCCTCAATCAATCAACAAACTAAATAGCAAACAGCACAGCACAACAGTCACTTACCAAGTTTTAGGATGCCTTCGTCACGTGTCCAGCATGTCCTGAACTTGGGGACCAGAATGGCTGCAGCAATGAGCTCTGGATCACGAAGCATCTGTCCAAAGCGCTTTTCAAGTCCTGCTTGAAGAGCATCCACCAATGGCCCACAGTACTTGGAGGAGAGGCGATGATGCTGGAGCTTATCCTTGAATGAATGACATAATATTAGGCATCACAGTCAAACGCAAAAGGATATCACAAAAAGACCAAAAACAATATCATAAATATGAAACACTACATGTACAGAGTAGAAACAATGTGTGTGTGGTGTGTGTATGTGTGTGTGTGGGGGGGGGGGGGGGGTGAACACACACCTTGAGCAGTGTGATTGTAGGTACAAGCCATCCCATCTGCACGTTGGCGTCTCCCTGGAGAACATTGACAGCCCGTGCAACTGGGCTCATGGTCTTGGCATAGTCTCTCAGAAAAACAATCTCCGCCAGAGTCAACCTGTCAAAAACAAACATGAATCACAACAAAGTCACACAACTAATTAAAGCACATTTTCAAAAGGATGAGCATACAAGGCTACATTACTTAGTCTAGAAAGTTGGAATGTTGTGCTTTATTTTTCTTAAAATTAGTTTTTGTCTGTGTGTGTGCGGGTGTCTGTAGAGAGAGGAAAAGTGTTCATTACAAATTATCTGTCCTTAATGGTAAATGTGAATTGACGAGTTGTTGCTATCAAAATCAGTTTAAAAAAAAACAGTAGTACTCACATGGGAACTTTGAGTGCACTGCACACAGATGCTATGGCTCCTTCTCCTTGTTCCCTCATGATCCTTACAAGCCTTTCCACAGCAAAGAAAAGAGAATTCCATCTGGTCTCAACTGGCCTCACAAGCTGCAGTTTGCATTTCTTTTCGATGATCTCTGCAGCCTGGGGGGATCTACTGCTCTTGTTCCAGAGACCCTGGCACTTTGCAAGCGCTGAGCGAGAGATCTTCTTGTAGACTGGGTCATCATTTGCAACTGAGAGATCAACTGTTGCGACCAGGTTTAGAAGGTGGCAGGCACAGCGATGGTGCTTTGGCAGTTGATATTCCAGGCCATCATCTTCATCCAACAGACGTCCAGCTTCAACAATCTCAACAGGTTCACCCTCTTCTTCGTCAGAGTCGTCACTGCTCTCTCCTCCAGTTTCACTTGCCTGCTGGAGTGGTCCTGCTGCGTTGTTGTTTTCATCTGGACCATACACTCGGAAAGCTTTTATGAAATTGGAGCCATTATCAGTAGTTGTGCAGACTAACTTCTCCCGGATGTTGTACTCTGTGTGTATGTCATTCAGGGCAGCAGCAAGCAGAGCAAAGGTGTGAGACCCTAGCAGTTGTATACAAGCAAGAGCAACAGAGCATCTCTCCATGGTCAGAGGATCTATCCAATGGGCTGTGACACCAAGGAAGGCCCGTCTGACTTGTGTCCAGCAATCTGTAGTGGTGGAGATGAACTCAATCACACTCATGGCAGCCTTTAGATTCTTCTTCATTTCTTGTGTTGCCTTCACCACTTTGTTCTTCACTGTGCCACGAGACATGACATTAAGCCCTGGTTGCAACCCCTCCACAAGATTTTCGAACCCTGGCTGTTCAACAACACTGAACGGATGTAGGCCTTGGATAACAAAGCTGATGATGAGGGCATCCACGGTCTTCTGTGACACTCTCTTGGTATCCCACAGTTTAAGCTGCTTGGCAGGAGGAGCAGAAAGACCTTCCTCTGGCTCTGAGGACTTTCTTTTGCGAGAAGTGAGCTTCATGTACTTCTCTAGGTGGTTTTTGTGTGATCTCTAGAAGGGGGAAAAAAAGAAAACTGCCATCAAGCTAAGAACATGTTCCTAAAGAATGTTCCCCGCTTACCCAACCAGGTTCTGTGTTCTCCACTTAGCCCCCCCCCCCCAAACACAAACACACACACACACACACACACACACACACACACACACACACACACACACACACACACACACACACACACACACACACACAAAACAATGTAGGAAACATTAATTTCTAATTATGAATAACAGAGGGGACTAAACACCAAACACTCAACAGAACATAATGGGGGGAAATTACGAATACTAGTGGGACAGGAAGCACTAGGGATATCTGGGCACCATATTTTTGTTATGATTGGGCATCTGGACGAGTGGGCACCTAAATTAGCATTGCCCACATGTTCTTAGTGCCCAGATTTCCCACCATTTCCTACATTTCAGTTAGGAACATATACCTTTTTAGGGTGGGTAACATATATCCTTATTTTGGTTGAGCACAGGAAGTGGGGAACATAGAACCTGGGGAACATAGGGAGGACCCCACCAAATGGACCCTTATATATATAGCTTTAACTCTTAAATGTAAAACCTGAAAGCAAATGGACATTTGGTTTCATTTTTACACTCAAGAGTTACATTTACTTAATTTACAGTAAGTCTGCACAATTAAAGAATATATAATAATTGTATTGATCAACATTTGCCTTATCCAAAAACAAAATCTTAAAGTACAAGATCCATTATAGGAAAAGGGTTGAAAACTAATGATCCACAGTATTACAATCAAAGTAGTGCACTCTGCACTGATATATATATCATGGAATGCTAAACTAATGTGAAGTTAAGTTAATATTTTGCTTTAGCACCGTTACTTACCTCTACATGTTTTTTTAAATTAGATGGAGAATTCTTGTAAGCTAGAAGCTCCTTCACTTTAGGCTTACACAGGACACACTTCATTCGCCAGGATTTCTCTTTTGAGCCGGCTAACGTGAACATTTCCTTCAGATATGGCCATGGATGAGGAATGTTGACTTGTTCGTCGTCAGCTTCATCTGGTTCGTCGTCCTCCACGACGCTGATCGCTTCCACGTCAAGGTCGCTCTGCTCAGTGTCGCTCATGTTGTTCTCAGATGGACTCGTCTCAAACTCAACTTTGTACGTCTCCTAGAGTGTGTTGTAACTTGTGTGATTAGTGTTGCTGTCGGGTTCGGTTCCATAGTCCTCGCTGACACAAATGGGTCTCTGGTTCAGTACTGAAGTTAAGTTAGTTAGTGAACAACGTGGAAAAAGTAAACAACACTGCGTGGAGCCTGCAGACTGAGAAAGCTGTGCGCAGCGCACTGGTGGTGGTATGTCCGGTTTTATGGCCAATGAAAAGAACGAGCACATACAGAGAGCCAATCACAAGTTCGGATGTAGGGAAGCACGAGTAACATTTCATACGATTGGCGGAGCCTGGAACAGCTACCAGAAATACTTTCCCCCACCGAGTATAAATATTATTTTAATTATTTAATCATTCTCGTCATCTCGTGCATTAAAACTAAAGTAACGGCCCTGTTTTGAAATGTACTTCGTTAAAAGTACAGATACTTGTGTTCAAAAGTAACGAGTAAAAGTAAAAAGTACTCGGAAAAATAACTACTCAGTAAAGTACAAAGTACTCAAAAAAATACTTCGTTACAGTAACGAAGTATTTGTACTTCGTTACTTCCCATCTCTGATCAGGATGACGCTGAACACGGTGGTACAGAACAGGATGTAGGTCTTGTGGTAGAGAGGAAGCACGGTGGAGCAGCGAGTCATGTTGTCGATGCAGTTCCAGCCAATCACAGGCAGGCCTCCCAGCACCGCTGCTACCATCCACACCGCGCTGATCAGCAGGAACACTCTGCACGTGTTGCCCTGGCAACCACAGAGAGAGAGACTGTGATTGGTTGACAGGACTGTAGACAACATCTGATTGGTTGACAGGAAGGACTGTCTTTGCTCACTGCTGCGTTTTTCGGGCCGAATATCAGAGTGAATTTCGGCGCGCGCAAATAAAGAAATCAACCTCACGTTATGTCAATCAGGTTTGCACACTTCCGCCTGTTTCCTATTTATTTTCGGACCGGGGTTGATTTTTTCAGATTTTCGCAGCTGTCGCACTGAGTCCCTTGCTCTCTCTCTTTCCTCTCTCTCTCCCTGGCCTCCGGATTTCGGCTTTCCAAAACACAACAAAAACACGCAGCGCAGTGTGCAACCAGCTTTAGTTACGGAAAGTTAGCCGAGTCTTTGAAAAGTCACTAAACCATAGTTTTGTGGGAGACGTTTTGCCCAAGGAATGTTTTTCGTGCAAAACAAATGCTTGCATTGGATTCAAAATCATGAAAAACCTCTACTTTGACTCCTCACATGCTACTTAAAGCAGATGTATTGTTTGTATTAGTTTCCTATAGTAGAGACAATGAGACCCCAACTTTGATTGGCTCCCACAAAGTTTCCCAAGAGAGTTGGGTTGGAACAAAGTTCAGAGGTGATAGTAGACACCTTTATGAACACATTTGTGAAGAAAGATATTGAGCATTTAGTTCAGAGGTGATAGTAGTATATAGACACCTTCATGAACACATTTGTGAAGAAAGCTATTGGTAAGCATTTAGTTTCCAGATTGGTCAAAGATTCTGCTAACCTTCCCGAACTATGTAAACGACATGTGATTGGCTCACAGAAGGTTTAAAATGTGTGTGGGGAAAGGACTCCTTCTGTATCCTGGGTGTCAGCCTGCTCGCTGTGCTCCGTGATTTGGTTTTGTCACTCCGGTGACGATAACATATCCACGGAACGTAGCGTAGCAGGCTGGTACCCAGGCTAACCCTTTTGTCCTTTTGACTCTTGTGCACAATCATGTTTTGCGCATCATGTTCTCTGGTCAATCAATCGATTAATCCACTGGTTCTCAACCAGTGGTCCAGGGACCACCAGCGGTCCTTTTTTTTTTTTTTTTTTATAATAATTTTTAATTCAGCATTCATCATAGACAGTGTAGTAGGGCAGAATAGTGGGTACAAAAATATGCTTTTCTTTTCTTTTTTCTCTAAAAAACAGACAGTACACTACAAAACACTTAACTCAGAGTACAAAAAGTACCCAACACTTAAGACAAAACAATCAACAATCCCCCCCCCACCCCTTGGGTCTTTAGTTCCCGTTCGCCTCACCACATAGGCAAAAAATAAAAAATGGAAAAGCAAAAGAGTATCCTTAAGAGAAAAAGTAATAACAATAATTATTATTATTAAGTCAGCAACGTCCACCAAAGTAATAAGAGAGAGAAAAAGTAAAAAGACAGGGAGAGAGAGAAGAAGAAGAAGAAAGAAAGAAGAAAAAAAAGAAAGGTGTGTGTGTATGTGTGTTTCTTCTCTTCTACCCATCCTATCCCCCCTCCTCCTCTCTCCTCCTCTCTCCCTCCAAACAAAAAGCAGATATACACATACCGGTATATATACATACATACATACATACATAGATACATACGTACATACATACATACACACATGCATACATACATACATACAAGCAAGAGTCTGCGTGTGAGATAGGTGGGGGGTCCCCAACTAGGTCAGTGCTGTCAGACCTATGTGTCTTCAGACAGTCTTGTCAGACGGGTAAGATAATTTATTATAGGGCCCCAGTTGGCCAGAAAACCGCCTGGGATCCCTCGTGAATCAAATTTGATTGTCTCTAATTTCATGTATAGCATTACGTCCTTCAGCCATATTTCTAATTTAGGGGCACAAGGGGACTTCCATTCTAGGAGGATTTTTCTCCGTGCTAGCAGTGTTAGGAAGGCAATACCATTATATGTTATTTTATTATGAGGAAGTTCTTTGGGCGGTACACCAAAAATAGCTGTTAAAGGGTTGGGCTGTAAATTTATATTAAACATTTGTGAAATATGTCTAAATATGGCGATCCAGTACCTTAGCGGGGCAGTTAAGGAGAACAATACTTCAGTTCTGGAAAGAAGCACCAAAATTTTACAGAGTGTACCTTTTGGGTCATTCTTTAGAAAAATCACATTAGACACTTAATTTTCAAAATGGCCGCCAGTTTTAAAGATGGCCGCCTTTTCGGATATGTTTTACAGGACGCCAGCCAATTAATATCGAATTTTCATAATATTAGAGTTGTTTTGTAGGTTTTAAAACATCCTGAGTTCATTTATTACACTTTTAAAGCAGCCAGAATAACCTTTCTGACTTTTGGTTGGGGTCTTTCCTCACCTGGGACCCCCCAGACAGACCCTGAGCCTATCTCAGTAATCGCATTGCTCCTGCTCCAGAACAATGTTAAATTAGATCTGAAATATGCTCTGAAATAAAAAATGACTAGTAGCAAATAACAGAGGTCTTCCACGGGGGGTCCGGGACCCCTGGGGGGATCCTCAGAGCTACTACAGGGGGCCTGCCAAATCTCAATTTATTTTTGAAACTTTGAATGTTTTTATGTATCCTGGTTTTATGTATTGTACTTTGATGGTTTATTAGTATTCTCAGTATTATTTATAATGTTTTTTTTTGTGTTAAGCAGTTATGGTTGACAGCTGTTACTGCAGGGATTGCAATAATGAAGGTATTGCAACTTTTCACTTTGGGCACAGCACAACATTTCCATTTATTGCACTGCACTCACACTGACCACACACACACACACACACACACACACACACACACACACACACACTAGAGCCCTGCACGGGCCTAAAATGTGGGCCCGGGCCCGGCCCGGCCCGTGGCCCGTTTGGTGCCGCTATTTAAAGCCCGAGCCCGGCCCGAAGCCCGTCGCCTTATTATTAATTAATTATTTGTGTGCGTGGCTTTCACTGCTGTGCGCTGCAGCTGCACTCTCAAGGGGAGTCCATACTGTCACAGACCACCGAAACTTGTGTCGGAAAGGTCCAGTTCAACTACAAAATGACATCTCTTGCAACTTCTGAAAAGGATTACTCATAATTTGAGTTCGGAAAGCTGCACGCACGTCAGAAAGTCGAAACCTTCCGACGAAAACTATGGTCGGAGGGGACGGAGACTGAGAGACGTATGTACAGCCCTCTATACTATAGCTGTGCTCGTCTTGCGCGCTGATTAAAAGAAAGAAGTCAACACAACACAACAGCACAGCAAGTAATTACACACACATCACAACGCAAGAAATCTTCCTCCACCCACCGTTTGTTATGTTACTGTATATCTTCACTGCAATTAGATATTGATATTATTGTCGGCTTGCCGCCCGTGGTTTCATGCCATCTCGTAAAATACAGAGTATCGTCCAGTACTAAAGAGTAAAGACGCACGCACGCATCCCGTAACTGATACGGGACTCGGGAGGTCGGGGAATCATTACAGGGCGATTTATTTGAGAAATGACGGTGAAATGGGTGAAACTACAGTAGTGCTCCTAATGTTCTAGTCTCGCTGTGTATGTACACGCAGAGTCGCAGACGCAGAGTAGACTTGTCTTGTACGAGTGTGTGAGAAGAAAAGCCGTCGCCCTCGGCTCGTTGCGGCTCTCCATTGGCTAATGTACTCATGTCACGACCAATCAAGAGCCGTGTTGCTATAGATACGGTTAGAGCCCATAGCCTAGAAGGCTATTAGCCTAGAAGGCTATGGGAGGCAGGCAGGCAGCACTCACTCACACACACCACACTCCATTCCTACCGGGGCCCTGGTCGGGTCCCGTCGGGCTTGCAGGGCTCTAACACACACACACACACACACACACACACACACACACACACACACACACACACACACACACACACACACACACACACACACACACACACACACACCTCTTTGTTATTGTCACCCCAAAACCCTCACCTTATTAGAGCCCATGGTCAATTATGCCCAAAGAGATTCACTACAATACAGTAATTTCAGACATGCAGGATATATTCGTCTTCATCATCATCATCTTCAATGTCCAACCTAATAGTGTTGACACAGTCTCCACCATAGCATAGAGTGAAAGGCAAGTTATTTGGGCAGCTGCACCGTCCCTTACAACCTGCTTTGCAGACACATTTGATGAGCTCAAGTACTGCCTTTGCAGCAGGGAGGGCAAGAAACCTGACTAATTGAAAAAAATAGATGGAATTCAGAGAGTGGAGGGTATGTCCAGTCAGGTTTCTTGCCCTCCCTGCTGCAAAGGCAGTACTTGAGCTCATCAAATGTGGCTGCAAAGCAGGTTACAAGGGACGGTGCAGCTGCTCAAACAATAACCTGCCTTGCACTCTCCTCCCTGCAAATGCTATAGTGGAAACTGTCAACACTATTAGGGAGGACATGTATAGTAGTGAATTTCTTTGGGTACAATTGACTGTGAGCTCTTTAAGAGGATAGGGTGCGGGTTTTGGGGTGACGATAACAAAGAGGTGTGTGTGTGTGTGTGTGTGTGTGTGTTGTGTTGTCAGTGTGAGTGCAGTGCAATAAATGGACATGTTAGACTGTGCGCTCAAAGTGAGAAGTTGCAATACCTTAATTCTTGCAATCCCTGCAGTAACACCTGTGAACCTGTCTGTCTAACACAAAAATGTAATAAATAATACTGAGAATACTAATAAAAACAGTTTAAAAAAAAAAGAAAAGAACTTCCCCATCAAGATTCGGCAGGCCCCCTGTAGTAACTCTGAGGACCCCCTAGGGGTACCGGACCCCCTGTGGAAGACCCCTGGGTATTTGCTACTACTCATTTTTGCTTTCAGAGCCCAGTTACAACAACTTTAATGCTTCAGTTATGATCTAATTTAACATTGCTCTGGAGCAGGAGCAATGCGATTACTGAGATAGGCTCAGGGTCTGTCTGGGGGGTCCCAGGTGAGGAAAGACCCCAACCAAAAGTCAGAAAGGTTATTCTGGCTGCTTTAAAAGTGTAATAAATGAACTCAGGATGTTTTAAAACCTAGAAAACAACTCTAATATTATGAAAATCGGACATTAACTGGCTGGTGTACGGTTCAGAGGCAGCCATCTTGGAAACATGGCAGCCATTTTGATTTTTCAGTGTCTAATGTGTTTTATCATAGGAACAACCCCTAAGGAGTACTTGTGAAAAGTTTTAGGTTTCTTTCCACTTCTGAAGTATTTTAGTGCAAAAATGCATTTATCTGCCCCGCTACCTCTCTAGTTGAGGGCATGACCAAAACATTTGGGTTAAGTTTGCAGGGGATGTATGACATCGGTCGCAGGTGTCATCCACACTGGAGTATATTCTAGAAAGTTTAGCTTTGCAGTAGTGAGAGCGGTGTACAACCTTCAATTGTATCAAGCTAAGTCGGGCACACGGGGTACTGCCATTCACTCGAGTTTGGGCTTGATTCCAAATGTCATCTGGGATAGCTTCCCCTAATTCCGCCTCCCAACCTGATCTGATTTTATCCAGAGGAGAGGTCCTTAACGAGGAAATAGTGTTATAAATAAAAGACATAAGCCCCTTTAGCTGTCTGGGAGCGTCTAAAATAGATTCTACTCCAGACCTGGATGGAATATTGGGGAATGAGAGGTTATATGTTCTAGCAAAATTACGGATTTGAAAATATCTAAAGTGGTGTGAATTTGGGAGTTCGTACTTAGTTGCCAGTTCCCCAAAATTAGCAAAGATGCCGTCAATGTATAGATCGTTTAATTTAGAAAGTCCCAACCCATGCCACATAGAAAAGCATGGATCTGTCCTTGCCGGGTGAAATAGGTGGTTATTATATATAGGACTATAAAGGGATAATTCACGAAGGCCAAAAAAAATTCTAAATTGGGACCATATCTGTAGAGTACTCACAACGATGGGGTTAGAAGAGAATTGTTTGAAAGAGATCGGTAAATTAGATGTAATTAAGGCCATTAGAGATGTATTGAGACAGGAGTTGGCTTCAACTTGACACCAGTCCAGATCAGGGTAGTGGGCCCAGCAAATGATTTTAGAGATATTGGCAGCCCAGTAATAAAACTTGAAATTGGGAAGGGCGAGACCACCGTCCATTCTTGGTCTTTGAAGGTATTCTTTCTTTATTCTTGGATGGCTGCCTCCCCATATAAATGATGAGAGTAATGTGTCAAGTTTAGAAAAGAAGGATCTAGGAATAAAAACTGGCAACGCTTGAAACAAGTACAAAAAACGGGGCAGAACGTTCATCTTAATACAATTTACTCTCCCTGCCAAAGATATATTAATTATTCCCCATCTATGTAGATCCAATTTAAGTTTATCCACAAGGGGTAAGAAGTTATCTTTAAATAGATTGTTTAGAGTATTACGGATATGTACCCCCAAGTATTTAAAACCAACTACTGAACTACGAAAGGGCAACGAGCTACTTGGAATACGACGGGCCAGGTCATTTACTGGGAAACACTCACTTTTGTTATAGTTTAATCTGTAGCCAGAGAAAGTGCCAAATCTATTCAACAGCTCAATTATCTTTGGGGCGGAGGAAACTGGGTCAGATATATATATTAATAAGTCATCTGCATACAGAGACAGTTTGTATTCCTTTCCCCATCTACCAATTCCCTGAATAAACGGGCGAGGGCAAACAGTAGGGGGCTTGCTGGGCAACCTTGTCTACAGCCTCTTGAGAGCGCAAACATCTGAGAGTTCATCCCGTTAGTGACAACAGAGGCCTTAGGGGCCGAGTAGAGAAGAGAGATCAGAGAAACTAAGTTAGGGCCGAAACCAAAGTTCCTCAGAACCTCCAGTAAGTAACCCCACTCCACACGGTCGAATGCTTTCTCCGCATCCAGAGACACCACCACCTCGGGGGTCTCAGAGGATGCAGGAGAGAGAATAACACTAAGAAGGCGGCAGATATTTGAAGAAGAATGGCGGTCCCTGATAAAACCTGTCTGGTCGGTCGAAATAATATCCGTTATTACCGTCTCCATACGTGAAGCCAAAACTTTTGCGAGGATCTTATAATCAACATTTAAGAGTGATATGGGACGATATGAGCTGCAGTTTGCTGGGTCTTTATCAGGTTTTAAGATTAGGGATATTGATGCTTCTGTAAGTGTTTGTGGTAGGAAGCCCTGTTCCAGTGCCTCGAACATATCCAGTAGCAGTGGAGCTAGCTTATTAAAAAATAATTTATAAAATTCAATCGGATAGCCGTCGGGGCCGGGGGCTTTCCCGCTCTGTATAGTGAAAATGGAGTCTTTTATCTCAGTCAGATTCAAAGGTTGTTCTGAGGCTTCACGCTTCGCAGGGTGGAGAGTTGGGAACTGGAGCCCCCCCCAGAAAGTTCATCATATCTGTGGTATCTACAGGAAACCGAGAGGAGTACAAGTCAGAGTAAAAGTTTTTAAAGGTGTCGTTAATTTCCGATGGGATAACTGTACATGTACCAGATGAAGTCATTATTTGAGGGATGCTTCTCGTTGCACTCTCTTTCTTAAGCTGATGAGATAACAATCGGCCTGCTTTCTCTCCATGTTCGTACACAAGGCCACATGACCGCAGTAGTAGTTTCTCAGTGTTCTCTGTAGTAAGTAAATTATATTGCATCTGTAGATTTAGCCTCTCTTTATACATTTCAGGGGAAGGCGATGTTGCATATTGATGATCCAGTTTTGAGATGCCCTCGATTAATTGGTCCTGTTGTTTTTTCTTTATCTTATTTTGCTTTGAGCTATACGATATAATTTCACCTCTAATTACGACCTTCAAGGTTTCCCAAAGTAAGGAAGAGGACACGGATTCTGATTTATTATTTAAAATAAAATCGTCAATGTTATTGGAAATCAATGAGCAAAAACCGGAGTCTTTTAGAAGTAGGGGATTTAATTTCCAAAGCGGGCGAGGTTTGTTTAGGTTTGAAAAATTAAGATCAAGCAACAAGGGGGCGTGGTCTGAGATTGCAATGGCAGAGTATTCGACATTTCTAACTGAGGGTAAAAAAAACGTATCGATGAAAAAGTAATCAATTCTAGTGTAGGTTTTATGCACATTAGAGAAGAATGAAAATGATTTCTTATCAGGGAATTTAAAACGCCAGGGGTCCAAACATCCCACTTGACTCATGAATGATAATATAGCCTTAGCCATCTTGGAAGGGAGTCTCCTCTTTGAGCTTGACCTATCCAGAATTTGGTCCATAGTACAGTTTAAGTCACCTCCCAAAATCAAATGATAAGAGTTCAGATCAGGCAGGAGGGAGATAACCTTATCAATAAAGGCTTTGTCATCCCAGTTGGGGGCATAAATGTTTGCCAAGAGCACTGGTGTATTAACTCACTTACTGCCAATTTAAAATGCCCCTCGAGTGGCACTAGTGCCAGAAGCCTCCATAGACTCCCATGTAATTTATAGTGCACAGATCATGCACGCCCATGCACAGATCATGCACCATTTTGTGGAGTTTGTGCAGGCTGTTCACAGCTTTCAAACAAAAAAAAAAGATTGGAAATCCGTTCAGGCATTCATGATTTATCAGCCATAATGTTTTCTTCAGATGTAAACAAAAATGGCTGCCATGTTTGAAAGATGGGGTTGTATGGGGGGTGGAACATGCAAAATCGCGATTGAAATCATGTTTACTAGATTTAATTGGGTCCAAAAAAAAAAAAAAAAAAAAAAAAAAAATCTAAGTAAAAGTCGCCCAAAGTCGCTTGGCAGGGAACTCCATAGTGAGAAAGTTGCTCTAAAAGTCGCCTGGCACTGTATGAGTAGAAGACATCCGGATATTATAATAAAACGACCATAAGGGTCAGAGATAATGTCCTTTGCAGTAAATTGAACATTTTTGTGAATTAAAATGGCAGCACCATGTGTCCTCGAGTCGAAGCCTGAGTGAAAGATCTGACCGACCCAATGTGTCTTCAGTCTAGACTGATCCTTTATAGTCAAATGTGTTTCCTGTAAGAAGGCAATCTCAGTATTGAGATGTTTTAGATGAGAGAGGATACGCCCTCCTTTAACTGGCCCGTTCATGCCCCCAGTATTCCAGCACGTGAACCTCAGGTTATCCCCACCCACTCGCACGCCACTGCTATTCGAATTAGACATAGTTTTTATGTAAGTTAATTAAATTAGTTAAGTGAAGAGAGGGAGAGACGAGAGGAAAGAGAAAAGGAGGAGGGAAGGGGATATTGCTGAAAAAAAGAAAAAATATATATATGTATATCGTGGTGTAACACTTGCCACACCAGCTCCAACAAAAGGAACAAATAATGGTGGTGTCCAGGACCCAAGACCCCCCCCCCCCCCCCCCAACACAAAGTACACAGACATGGGCATTCTGAGAGGCATTTAGTAAACACCAGTACCTAACTTCAACCTGCCCTACCAGACAAGAAACTGACAGACACATCAAACAAAACATAACTAGATTTAAAAGCCCTAACATTAACCCTATTCCTAAGCTTGTCTTCTCACCAAAGACTAGCTGCAGGTCCCTAAACATTATATCCTTCCTGTCACACTAAGCTCTGAATCCTCTATCAGAGCGAGTAAGGGTTCCTGAGCATATACAGTGTCAAATATTACGATAGGGCACGAGTTTCAGTTTCCAGACGATATAAGTTCTCTTTCCATCAGTTCAAGCTGTCTATGCAGTGTAATGCCATTTTTAAGAGTGTATGAATGAATTAACATCAATGTTCCCTCTAATTTTTTTTCGGTCTGAGCAAACACTCCAACCTTCTGAGCACAACTTGAGCACTGATGAGCAACATATGTCGAGTGCACGATATATAGTAGGTATAGCCTACTACGTCAGTGCGTCAAGTCATGTCAAGTTATGTCAAGTTATGGCTTATTCAAATTTAATTACAGAATAAGTAATAGCGGTTCGACTACTGTTAAGAAACTGTAGGACTGTTACATTTAAAAAGACGGGGGGAAAAGGGTTTTATTCATTAAGCCTACAGACTGATTTTCCCCCTTGGGATAATAAAGGTATCTATCTATCTTATATAGTATATACACATGTTGACTACATGTTGTGTAAATACAATACAAACAATGGGCCTAAATATGAGTCTACAAAATAACAATACATTGACATATTGACATTGACACGTCTAAAGAAGGTTAGCCATCGCTAAGAAGTGTCATTATTATGAATAAAATACAGTCCAAAGCATTACAGCATTATAGCAAAAGCTATCCCAGGGACCCCCATAAGATAATATTTGTATGGCTTTAGCAGTGATTCCCTTTTTAATGATAAAGACCCCCTATTTCACATGCATTAGGCTATGGACCTCCATTTAATGGCATTTCTATCACTGAGACCCCAATTTATATTTGTTATAAAATCAAGTTAATTTAACTCCGAGTGTGTGGTTCCAAATGTGCACTCTGAGTTACATAAGGGTCCATTTGGTTCCTAACTTTTGCTGGGGACCCCTGGAACTACCTCAAGATCCCTGGGGGTCCCCGGACTCACTTTGAGACCAATGCATTACAGGACTGGAGTTATTTTTGTTAACTGGTCGTGAAGGAGAGACGCCAAGCTCGTCAGCTCCAGAGAAACATTGCAGTTTATATAGTTCATACCTGGAAGCTGGATGGAGGAGTAGTGTGTAGCCTACTGTAGGTCTAATCTCCGCTGTGCACAGGCGGGGGACGTCTTTATGAAACTGCACATTAGCAACCATGGTCCACTCCTTTGAGCTTCTGATACGCAAAGCAAAGCACATGCGTTTGTTTTGTTTTGGTAGCCTGCCCTACAGCCACGCTGTTGCTAACGTTAATGCACACATAGAAGATGAGAGAAAGTTTTATGACGGCAATAAAACAATAAAAGTAGTGGTACGATGAAGTCTCTGTTTACCACACGTGCTTGCGTGCGTGTGTGTGTGAGAGAGAGAGAGAGGGGGGTCGGAGGAGGCGAGCGAGAATCGAGTCGAGACGAGAGACGCGGAGACAGCGAGAGCGAGAGGAGGGGGTAGGCACCGAAAGACAGACAGAGAGAGAGAGAGAGAGAGAGAGAGAGAGAGAGGGGGGGAGAGAGAGCTGTCTATGTTAAGCATATGCAGGCAGACAGAGACTGAGTACCACAAAATAATCAACTACGTTTCACAAATCTATCGGCGTTAAATCTGCCGTGCGCTACAAAGATTTGTCGTGCGCGACAGCGTCCTGAGTAGTGCGCGGGCGCGCATGCGCGCAGCTTAGAGGGAACATTGATTAACATGCATGCCAAGTAGTTTTTTTATAGTAAAAAATAATAATAATAATAATAATGGTAATAATTATAATAATATAAAGAGAACGTCCAAAACAGTCTATGCAGTGTAATGCCATTTTTAAGAGTGTATGAATGAAATTAACATGCATGCCAAGTAGTTTTTTTATAGTAAAAAAAATAAAATAAATAAGGGTAATAATAATAATAATATAAAGAGAACGTCCAATTCCCACTAGGGCAGTATTAACACATTGACCGCCTCCCCCGATAGTCCCGAGAAAATTCCAATGTCGCTCCCCGCCAGGCCCGATAGTCCCGAGAATTTGCTTTTATATAATGTAATGTTTAATTACATTCTTCTGCAGCCCGTGAAAAATTTTGAGCTTTCTGTCATATAAGGAACCAAAGATATCACTCATCAAAGTAAGTGTGTTTGAAAACAAGAGTGTAATAACGTATAAATCTCAATAGAAATGAATAAAACTCCCAATAAACCACAGTGAATGCATTTAGCGTGGCAGAGCGCAGCCCGCAGAGTGCAATCAGCGACACACTGGGCACACGCATGTAGAAGGATGTGGGGCAGGGATGTGCAGAGAATATTTAGAGAGGCAGGGGCTGACATTTCTAAAGGGGCCTTTTGGTGGACAATTCTATTGAATGCAGCCCTCAGGGGCAGGGACTCAAGCCCCCTTTGATGTCTATGTGTGTACATGCCTGGTGAAGGGGCTGGCAGAAGCGACAACGGAGCAGCTGGATCTGAGACCATTTTGCACAAATCAAACAAAATCCAGTAAAATGTTCACTTGGAAAGCCATGACCTGCCTCATTGGCCAACAACACACAGCTTCATCATAACCCCCAAAGTCTCGACAACAAAATATTATGTCCCAGGCAGCCACACAACAACGAAGATCAGAAGATCAGATCAGCAGGAGCGTCACAAGGGAAAAGTGGGACTGAGTCTGATTTACTAGGGCCCAAGGTGGAAGGGGCTTCATTATTTTATACTTTTGCTATTGAAAAATAGCAGATCTACAAGCTTGCAGCGCGACACTCGGTGCCATGCTGTGAGCTTGTATACATCTATTTTTGAAATCCCCCTATGAAGAAAATTCATGGGGGGCCCGCAGTGAATCCTTGTACCCAGTGGGTACAAGGATTCACTGCGGCGAATTGTCTTCATAGGGGGATTTCAAAAATAGATATATACAAGCTCACAGCATGGCAACGAGTGTCGCGCTGCAAGCTTGTAGATCTGCTATTTTTCAATAGCAAAAGTATAAAATAATGAAGCATTTGAACAGATCCTCAGCCTCTGAGCCAAACAACCCACTACAGTACAAACACATAGAATCACCTGATGCAGCGCCGGTCCATTCGACTACCAATCCGATCTTCAAGCCCTGCTCGCGGGAGAGGAGAGGAGAAAATACCCCCCGGCGAAGTCCTCGGTCAGGCTTTTCTGGTCTGAAGAAAAGCGACGCGTCGCGCCCATATAACTCCAACAAAAGTAGTGAAAATAGCAGATTTACAAGCACACAACGCCTCATCCCAAGCGCGATGATCGTTTCACGAGTGTCCTCCAACGAGTAAGAAAAGTAAACGCGACGATCATCATTTGGCAGCTCTGTTTCCATCCTAAACGTACTGTTGTTTTGGTGGATAATATTCCAGTCTGATGAAAGGGTCGCGTCCAAGGTCCATATAACTCCATGTAACAAAAGTACTGAAAATAGCAGATCTACAAGCACACAACGCCTCGTCGCATCAGCCGCATCACAAGCACGATAATCGTTTCAACGAGTAAGAAAAAGCAAACGCGACGATCATCATTTGGCAGCTCTGTTTCCAAAGTAGGCCTACTGTTTAGCTTCGCTAGGTTTTCCCTGCTGTGCACGCGCGATGCGCGCGCGCATGCAGGCATGTGCATTTGAGGCGCGCCGTGCACGAGCGCGCAGCCTGAGAAGAGAACGTCTAAACGTGCAGCGCTCCTGGAACCATCTAGCGTGATCGCACATCGCAGCAGTGTGCTCATAGACTATAATGAGTGTGCTCTGTTCTAAAGCCCGCCTACTGTATCCGGTTATGTAACACTCAGATACATGCAAGACACGTTTCCGCATCTGGTATAGACCCAGAACGGATCAGCAACAAGCAGGGCAAATTGTCCCAATCAGTTCTCTACAGGCCACTGAGGCCATGCAGCCAGCAGTTTGCGCACATCAATCAACAGAGCATGAGAGCGATTCAATTCAAAGGAACGTTATTGGCATGAGAAAACATAGGCTACGTTTACATCGCCAAAGCAAGTGCCACAAATAAATAAAAACAATTGAATATGGGGAACATATTTACAGTTATACACATAGGCCTTGCCTTATATAAAGTTATAAGTTATAAGTGTGTGTGTGTGTGTGTGTGTGTGTGTGCGTGTGTGCGTGTGTGCGTGCGTGCGTGCGTGCGTGCGTGCGTGCGTGCGTGCGTGTGTGTGTGTGTCAAAATGTGATCTGTGCAAAATAAAACACTTGAATGTTGAATAAAAGGTAAAAAGCTTATTTCTATTTCTGTGAAGTCAGTATGACGCCCTAAGGGCAAGAGGTGACCTATTACAGCCCTATTACACTATTCCAGTTATTGCCCTATTACACAATTACACTTATTACACTAGTACACTTATCTGATAAGTGCCTGACGCCATAAATTCAAATATCAACTGAATTATCCACTTGAAAAGCGATCGATCACAAAAAGGTAAATATCTCCAGTTTTTTCAATTATAGCTGGATTTTGGTCAAAAATGGCTATTTTGAGATGGCTGCAACTATAGAAAAAAAAGCTTTTTATTTATTTATTTTATTTTTTGGTGAGACTAGAGGTTGTCTTGTTTCATTTCAGGTACTGTAGGACATTGTCAAAAGAATACAGAATTTAGGAAAAATGTCAATATAAAAAAAAATTATAAAATTTTTCATTAAACAAAATGGCAGGAGAGCCAAACAGTCAATGTTAAAATGGCGGCCAATGTGTTAATAGTTATTATGAATGGGTCTTAAATGGGTGATGATAATATATTAGTAAGGACAATATTTAATTATGGCATAGGGGAAGAATGTTACTGTATCAGCCTAGATAGTAATGCCAATAATTCCCAATTATACTGTTAATGATATCATTCCAGAATGATAAAGTAATGATGGAATACTGCCATAGCTAGGCTTGTTGTACAATAGCATGTGAAACACATTATCACTCCCAAAAAGTCAAATATGGCCTTTGGGCCAGTATCCGCAAATGGAGCAGTTTGCCTTTGCGGGACGCCTGCGCAGGCAAAATGCGCCTTTCAGGGTTCCCATGCTGGTTCATTCCCGAGCTGGCGTAAATCTGCCTTTTTAGGCGTCCCCGAGCTGGCGTAAATCTGCCTTTTTAGGCGTCCCCGAGCTGGCGTAAATCTGCCTTTTTAGGCGTCCCCGAGCTGGCGTAAATCTGCCTTTTTAGGCGTCTCATTGACAACAACACTGGATTTACAGAACGTGAGATAAAAAGCTTGTTTTAAATGCACCAGACCACACACCATGAACCACCCACAAAATCCTGTAATTTTTCTGTGCATTTCAATACTAGATTTGTAATTTTTCGATGGCTAGATGGCTTAGAAAGGACAACGTTTATATTCTTTCTAAATATAAAATCAAGGTAGGTTGCAGGAACACACTTCCTAATGAGTCACAGTGACTGACGTTTGGTAGGCCAATCAGAGGTGGGTAAGGGCGGGTCTTCTCGGGAAGGTCGTGTTTTTGATTGGCTAATAGTGCCTTGTCAGCATTGCTTTCACACAACACTGTGTGTGAGGATGAGGCTTTGTTTGTTTACACATGCACGCATGCATGCAGTGGCTGGCTGGTAGGAAGCTCACGGAGAGCCACGGATAACGTTTTGTCTTCTATTGCAAAGTCCATTCAGGTAAGAGTAAATACATTGTTAAATCCATCACTAATGTTAGGATGTGGTAGCCAATTGGGATGCGTGTGTTTGTTTCACTGTTTGTTTGTCTGCTTTCTTGGGACATTTAATGCTAATGCTGTTGCTAAGCTGATTTAAACTAAGATAACTACAAGCTAAAACAGGGGTCTTCAACGTTTTCAGGCCAGGGACCCCTTAGCTGAGAGAGAGATGAAGCAGGGACCCCTTAGCTGAGAGAGAGATGAAGCAGGGACCCCTTATGTGAGAGAGAGATGAATCAGGGACCCCTTAGTTGAGAGAGAGATGAAGCAGGGACCCCTTAGTTGAGAGAGAGATGAAGCAAGGACCACTTAGCTGAGAGAGAGATGAAGCAGGGACCCCTTAGCTGATAGAGATAAAGCAGGGACCCCTTAGCTGAGACAGAGATGAAGCAGGGACCCCCTAGCTGAGAGAGATAAAGCAAGGACCCCTTGAGATGAAGCAGAGATCCCTTAGCTGAGAGATAAAGCAGGGACCCCTTAGCTGAGAGAGATGAAGCAGGGACCCCCCACTACACCAAGCCTATTTGCCAAAAATAGCAGATCTACAAGCTCTCAACATGGGAGGCGTTGAGAGCTTGTAGATCTGCAAGTTTTGTCTTAAAGGGGTGGTGACATCCAAAAATAAATTTTGAGTTTTTTATGCTTTTTTTAATGTTTCCTGGCCTCAATTACACCAAAAAAAACGCAACTTTTGACATGCAGTGGTTTTCCTGCTATCTGTGTGTTTGTGCTGGTTTCTGCATAATGAGTCTCAAACGCGCAGTTCATTTGCTACTGGACTCATACGTCGTCAGTCGATTCACCTCTCTCCCCTCTCCCAGTGTCCCTGTCTGTATTTCTCCACAGCCCAAGTTTTGAGGAAGTGACCTCTTACATTATATTATCCTTTAATTGTAAATATGGGCATATAAAATATATTTACCCATTTGGATATCTTATTTACATCAATATCCTTCATATCAAGTAGTCAGTTTATGCTTTTGTGAAATAATGAAAATCGCTATATATCGCTATGTATTTTCCGCCCTGGCTGGGTCCGTGGGCAGCGCCTCCCTCCTCATCACCGAGTCCCCGAGGACAGCGCACTTCTCCCGGGGGCAGAGCTCCGTGGACCGTGGAGCAGCCGACTATAACTCCACGCTGCCCTGTCCTCCCTCCACACACACGGGCACGGCGACTCGGAGACCAGACAATAAAACGCTATGATAACACAAGCAATAGGTGGTTCTCTAAACGGAGGCATTTAGACACTCGCGACTCTCGATGCTGTTTGTGTGTGCCTCGTCAGGGCTCAGCTCAGCCTCTGTGTGTCAGTGTGTGTGTGTGTGTGTGTGTCACAGTGTGTCTTGTGTCTTGTTGTACCAAAGCAAAGCAGCGAAACACATGCATCGCGTCTGCGAGCATGCATCTCTCGGTCATTGTGTTGGAGCTGGGCGGACCTCTCTGTGTGTGTGTGTGTGTGTGTGTGTGTGTGTGTGTGTGTGTGTGTGTGTGTGTGTGTGTGTGTGTGTGTGTGTGAGCGTGCGTGCGTGTGGCCAGTGGCCACTTTGGGTACCAGTTTGAGAACTGCTGAGTGGGAGAGAGAGGCTCCCCTGGTGGTGATTATAGAGTATTTCAGGTGACAGACCGTTTTTCATGACACCTAAACAGAGAGAGAGACCATGGCTCCATGGAGTGGATTTTCAAGTTTAAACATTTTAAAACATGTTTTTAGGACCAGGGCAAAGACTTTTATGATTGGTAAAAACAGAATGTCATTTAACCTTTAAGTTCCCCTCAAAATAGGGATTGAACCCCTAAGTTGTTAATTATCCTATCACACAAAGATTTGGCGACCCCCCCCCCCCCCCCCAGGGCCCCTATAGTAACTCTGAGGACCCCCTGATGAAGACCCCTGCTTTATAGCCTATGTCTCCCCCCCCCCCCACATCCTTATTGATAGGACAGTAGACTGACAGGAAATGCAGATATACAGTACATAGCAATGCATATAATAATAGTAGATATATAAGCTGCCGTGCTGCGAGCTTGTAGATGTGCTAATTTTGAAGATCCTTGAGCAACATGGTTAGAGTGCATATGCTAATGGAATAAACTAGTTTAGTTTTACTGGGGATGAGTCCATGACCCTTGGGGAGTCCACAGACGTGCAGGACACACTACCCTGACACCAAGTGACCAACTGGCCCACTATGAGCCTGTAGATATCTATTTTTTGAGTATGACGCGTGTAGATCTGCTTTCTTGGACATTTCGGTAGTCAATCAATTACCTGGTTATTACATCTATTAACTTTTTATAGTGACTATACAATATAGCACACTCCATAGGAATTAATCTAAACTGTGTGTGTGTGTGTGTGTGTGTGTGTGTGTGTGTGTGTGTGTGTGTGTGTGTGTGTGTGTGTGTGTGTGTGTGTGTGTGTGTGTGTGTGTGTGTGTGTATTCTCCTCAGAATAGGGATGCGAGGGTTCAAGTTGTTAATCTGAAAGAATGATCATTTCACACAAAAAGTGCTGCGAGCTTGTTGATCTGCTATTTTTGAAGAAAAGAAATTAGTGCAAGTTTTAATCTCTTTTAAAAGCGAACATTTGTAACACAACTCCCTGCACTCTCTAACACTGAGAGTGCACAAATGGAACCAAATGGATTTGGTTCCATTTGTACTTTGTCAAAGTTAAGGGGAGACCTTCAAATTTGTCGTACTGGTCGGGCCAGCGGTTAACAGCAGCAGACTCTTGTAGTTCTGGTGTGAACAGTTTTTTGCACTTTTTGTTTTAGTAAAAATGTTTAGTCTAAACTCAATTCCACTCTCATATATTCATATAGGTTGATGGAGGAAGGGATTCCGTCATCTTATGAGGACCTAACTGGAGCATAGCTGGTACAACCCAGGGAGCCTCTGCTAAGACACTGCGAATATACACCCAAGCCCTGGTCTTCTCTGCAGCGGATTACTGTGCCCCAGTCTGGAGCAGAATCATAACTGGATGCCCGAAGCCTAGCCTACCCCAGTGTCCCTCTTGCCATTCGTCATGGGAATAGCCACGGCCGGCTGCCTCCCACGTCCTGAGATGCTGGCATGGCTATATGCGACACCGAGTTGGACCTCTGACGGTTACTTCAGACACAGACCTACACTGGACACTGTGGCAGCAGCTTCGTAGTCTGCTACTGGAGTAGCGTTAAACTTTCTCTATAATCCACACAACACAACACACAAGTATGTTTATACCTTGAGACAGTTTCTTTTTTATTCATACGGACGGTGTGCGAGCCGCAAGGCGGCGAGGACTAAAACCAAAAATGAAACTAGCTTTTACTTTTTTCTCCACGTCGCTGACTCCAGTTGCAGGAGCGCGTTGTGCAGAGCTTTGTTCAAAATAGCTGAGGAACACACTGGAACAATGTTGACGGACATCTTTTCCTATGTTGGATTGGATTAATACCCTTGGTGTCAATGCTTTGGAAACGTGGAGGTTTTACCTGCCTTTTTTGCTTTGATGCCGCCTTTTGTGGACCTGCTTTTACCTGCGGCTATGTGGACCTACACCATGTACATACATACTGCTGCTAAGTGGACCTAATCTCATACATACATACATGAACTTTACACTTTGAATACGGTACATCATCATTGGCAGGATCTGCTGGTAGGGCTCTGGGTGGCATAATAGCAAAAAACAAACAGCTGGGTGATCTGGGATATGCTGCTTACTCCAAACTATTTCACACGTGTGTGTGTTTGCCCTGTCATGGACTATTATGGCAGGTGTATGGGGCTCAAACACAAATATGAAAAGGGCAAATGGTCCAAAATAGAGCAATACAGTATTTCCTAGGTGTGCATAAATTTGCCCAGGTATTGGCAATAACAGGAGATATGGGATGGGAACCGTGTGAAGTAAGGTGGAAGGGCAGCATGGTAGCCTATTGGAATAGATTAATCAGAATGCCAGAAAATAGAGTTGCCAAGAAAATATTTATTTGCGATGTATCAATAAAAGGTGCATGGGCAAGTACTGTGGATGAGATGCCCCTGCACCTTGAAACTGGTAGATACAGAGGAGTAGTGGAGGAAGAGGGGGTTTGTATTTATTGTGACATAAATGATATTGAGAATGAGTTCCACTTTATGTTCTACTGCCCTTTGTATCATGAGCTACATCAAAGACTGTTTAATAAGTGTAAAAACCTAGATTTGATATGGTTAAGTGACGCAGAGAGACTTTGTTGGATTTTTGAACACAAGATATTTGCACTGGCAGAATATTTAGAGAAAGCATGGGACAAACGGACAAAGAAAACATATATGTAAGGTATATTTATTTTGTTTTGTCATTTTCTTTTCTTTTCTTTATAATATTATTGTTGTGCACTGTGTGCAGTTTCCAATAATGGAATGTGGTATTGTTTATTCATGTTTGGTGTCTTATAAGCTCGCAAGGGATGGGTCTTTTCAAAGTATACCATGACACGAAAAAAAATAAAAAATAAAAAATCATTCATTCATTCATTCATTCATTCATTCATTCATTCATTCATACATACATACATACATACATACATATAAGAAAATAAGAGTCCGCACACAAATTATCTGCTCCTTTGGAAGATCTGAGGAAGAATGGTGAAGCTTGAAACTTTACAATAAGTATACATACTCTTTGGGAGCAGAAAAGTGGTGTGCCGACTCTTATTTTCTTATTTGTACACTGTTCATCTGTCCAGCACCCAGCCTCTATGGCTTTGTATGTGATTGCCTTGTTGGCTGTTTTTCAGCCTCTGTGTACATACCTACATACCTACCTTACGTCTAACCTCAAGTACATACTGCTGCTATGTGAACTAGGGGTGGGCAGTTAACCCGTTAATCGGTTAGCTGATCGTTAAGAAATAACCGGTTATGCTTAACGGTTACACGGTTAATTTTCATAATAATATGATCGCATTGTCCTGGTCCTGGATACTGATGATAGCCAAAGATATTATTATGCCAAGGTACTATATTAGTGTTGTGTTGGTGGTGAAGGTTTTCCATGAGGTGATTTATATAACCAGAATACACTGTGCCCGTTTGTCTTCTCATTCTGTATGCCCATGGCAAAGAGCATTTTTACTAAAATGTCCACCTGCTGGACAGGTTATTCAATGATTGGAATTGATTAATTCAGAATCAAGCATTCAACTAAGCTGTGAGTTAGATGATAAACATGTTTCCCCTCTCTCTGCCCTGTTTTTTTCCTGAAAATAAGTACACCTGTAGAATGTGACCACAATGATTCTGATTCACAGAAAAAAAATTGTAATACAATCATGAAATCATGTTTTCATTCCCACTTCAGTTCTAGGACACTTCATAGCAACACCAGTGCATATTACCAGTACACAGGATGCCAAAACATGTAATGTGTGATGTATATGTGCCAAGAACAATAAATTCCAGGAATATGTATCATGTCTTTGTGTTTATTGATAATGAAATATAGCTATGTATTCAAGCAAATTGTGCTGTTACAGTATGTCATACATAGTACAGTAGGTGTATAATCCAGCTATATTTGCAGACTAAATGTGCTTTACAGTAACAAGGACAGAGATCACCAGGCAGGGAGTTTCACTGCCAACAGCAAATACCTGGTTGTGATACTGTAGTGTTATATTGTAGTAATAGTGTGTTATTACTGTCATATTACATAGTGATACAACCTTTCTGACATGATATGATATAGTACTATTGTCAGTTTGGTTTTCATCATAGCTTTCCATCAACTGGACTATACTGTATATGAGGCAGATATGTGTACAGCAGGGTTCCCCAATTAGTTTTCCCCAAGGGCCGAATTATGTCTAGGATACCAAGCCGAGGGCCACAACATTGCAGGGGGTGACGGTGGTGTTCCCACTACTCCAGCGACAGTTTTCGTTGTTGTCAGGTGAAAATCTTGAATGTCTAAAACTGTTTGTTTTGAATTTATCATATTAAAAATGATTTAAACTAGTGAAAACAGCCGATCTACAAGCACACAACGCTTCGTGTTGCGAGGCGTTGTGTGCTTGTAGATCTGCTGTTTTCACTACTTTTGTGCGACGGCCTTGTATGATTTACGAAAGAACGTACAAATTTGGAGATACGAGATTTCCACCCGACAACGACGATATACTAGCTTTGTTGCTGCTCTTATACCACCATTATTACTGGGGTTGGTGTGGGCCAGACAGTTGCCCCCCACGGGCTGCAAATGGCCCGCGGGCCGCCTATTGGGGAACCCTGGTGTACAGTATCAGATGTATGAACAGTTAGAAAGATGTTAAATCAACAGCATCTGTCAGCAGTGAAACAGCAGTTAACTTAAGCAGGCAACTGAACTGTCTTGCTTCTGGAGCCCTGGTAGCCAGGCCCTGGACTGCTCACCAAGAACTAGAG